>NC_091989.1:116146405-116470294 GCF_044704955.1 Pristiophorus japonicus
GAGAGAGCAGGAAAGGGATACTGAGGTGAATGATCAGCCATGATATTGAATGGTGGTGCAGGCTCAAAGGGCCGAATGGCCTACTCCTGCACCTATTTTCTAGGTTTCTACGAAAGATGAGGTGCTGTTCCTCCAGCTTGAATTGAACTTCATTGGAACAATGCAGGAGGCCAATGACAGAGGTCAGAGTGGAAGTGGAGCGGAGAATTAAAGTGACAGGTGACCGGATGCTCGGGGTCATCCTGGCGAACTGAACGGAGGTGTTCCACAAAGTGGTCACTGAATCTGCGTTGGTCTCCCCAATGTAGAGGAGACCACATCGTGAGTAGCGAATACAGTGTACTAAATTGAAAAAAATACAAGTAAATTGCTGTTTCACCTGGAAGGAGTGTTTGGGACCCGAGAAGTGGGAAGGGAGGAGGTAAAAGGGCAGGTGTTGCATCTCCTGCGCTTGCATGGGAAGGTGCCTTGGGACGGGGTGGGGTTGCTGGGAGTGACTGGAATGGACCAGGGTGTCATGGAGGGAGTGGTCCCTTCGGAATGGTGAGAGGGGAGGGGAAGATGTGATTGGTGGGATCATGCTGTAGGTGGCAGAGGATGGTCTGTTGAACGTGGAGACTGATGGGGTGAAAGGTGAGGGCCAGTGGAACCCTGTCGTGGTGGTGAGAGCAGAGGTGCGGGAAATAGAATGGACACGGTCAAGGGCGATGTTGGCCATGGCGGTGGAGAGTCCTTGGTTGAGGAAAAAGGAAGACCTGTCAGAGGCACTAGTGTGGAAGGTGGCGTCGTCAGAGCAGCTGTGATGGAGAAACTGGGAGAATGGAATGGAATCCTTCCAGGATGTGACGTGGGAGGAAGTGTAGTCCAGGTAGCTGTGGGAGTCAGTGGGCTTATAGTGAATGTTTGTCGATAGTCTATCCCCAGAGATGGAGACGGAGAAATCGAGGAAGGGAAGAGTCGGAGATGGACCGTATGAAGGTGAGGGAATGGTGGAAATTAGATGCAAAGTGAATAAAATTTTCTAGTTCAGGACGACAGCAGGAAACTGCACCGATACAATCATCAATGTACCGGAAAAAGAGGTGAGAGAGAGGACCTGAGTAGGAGTGGAAACATGGAAAATAGGAGCAGTCGTCGGCCCTTTGAGCCTGCACCGCCATTCAGTATGATCATGGCTGATCCTCTTTCTCAACACCATATTCCCACTTTTTCCCCATACCCCTTGATGCCCTTTGTTTCTACAAATCTATCTATCTCCCTCTTTAATATATTCAGTGACTTGGACTCCACAGCCTTCTGTGGAAGAGACCTCCACAGGTTCACCACCCTCTGAGTGAAAAGATTTTTCCTCATCTCGGTCCTAAATTTCCTACACCGTATCCTGAGACTTTGACCCCTTGTTCTAGACTTCCCAACCAGGGGAAACATCCTCCCCGCATCCAGTCTATCCAACCCAGTCAGAATTTTATACGCTTCAATGAGATCCCCTCTCATTCTTCTAAACACAAGTGAATGCAGGCCTAGTCAACCCAATGTCTCCTCGTACGACAGTCCTGACATCCCAGGAATCAGTCTGGTGAACCTTCACTGCACTCCCGCTATGGCAAGTATATCCTTTCTTAGATAAGGAGGCCAAAACTGCACACAATACTCCAGGTGTGGTCTCACCAAGGCCCTGTATAACTGTTGTAAGACATCCTTGCTCCTGTACTCAAATCCTCTTGCAATGAAGGCCAACATACCATTTGCCTTCCTAACTGCTTGCTGCACCTGCATGTTTGCTTTAATGACTGGTGTACAAGGACACCCAGGTCCCTCTGTACATCGACACTTCCCAAACCATCACCATTTAAATAATACTTTGTCCTTATGTTTTACCTATCAAAGTGGATAACTTCACATTCTACTGCATCTGCGATGTGTTTTCCCACTCACTCAACCTATCTAAATTGCCTTGCTGCGTCTTTGCATCCTCCTCACAACTCTCAATCCCACCGAATTTTGTGACGTCAGAAAACTTGGAAATATTACATTTGGTTCCCTCATCAAAATCATATACCCCACTCGTCAATGTTCGCCACCCCGAAAAAGACTCATTTATTCCTACTCTGTTTCCTGTCATTTAACCAATTTTCAATCCATGCCAATACATTACCTCCAATCCTATGTGCTTTAATTTTGCACACTAACCTCTTTTATGTGGGACTTTATCAAAGATCTTCTGAAAATCCAAAGACACTATATCCACTGGTTCTCCCTTATCTATTCTTTCAGTGACATCCTCAAAAAACTCCAGTAGGTTTGTCAACCCTGATTTTCCTTTCATAAATCCATGTTGACTTTAATCCCGTTGATATTATCTAAGTGTGCCGTTATCTCATCCTTTATAATCGACTCTAGTATTTTCCCTACTACTGATAGGCTAACCAGTCTGCAGTTCCTTGTTTTCTCTCTCCGTCCTTTTTTAAATAGTGGGGTTACATTTGCCACCCTCCCATCTGCAAGAACTGTTCCATAATCTAGAATTTTGGAAGATGACAACCAATGCATCTACTATTTCCATGGCTACCTCTTTTAGTACTCTGGGATGCAGATCATCAGGCCCTGGGGATTTATCTGCCTTCAGTCCCATTAGTTTCTCCAGCACTATTTTCTTACTAATAATCATTTCCTTTAATTCCTCTTGCTCACTAGACCCTTGGTTCCCTAGCATTTCTGGGATGTTATTTGTCAACAAAAAATGTTCCACATATCCCATGAAACAGGCATAGGTAGGACCCATGCGGGTTCCCATAGCAACACCTTTTAATTTGGAGGAAGTGAATGGAGTTTAAAGGGGAAGTTGTTCAATGTGAGAACAAGTTCAGCCAGGCGGAGCAGGGTGTTGATGGACGGGGACTGGTTGGGCCACTGCTCGAGGAAGAAGCAGAGTTCCCTCAGGCCATCCTGGTGGGGGATGGAAGTGTAAAGGGGTTGGACGTCCATAATGAAAAGGAGAAGGTTGGGGCCAGGAAACTAGAAACTGTTAGTGAGGGCATCTGAGTCGTCGTGTATGTAGGTGGGGAGAGAGTGGACAAGGAGAAAAGAAATAGATACGATAGGAAGAAATAAGTTCTGTGGGACAAGAACAGGCTGAAATGATGGGTCTACTGGGGCAATCCTGTTTCTGGATTTAGGGAAGGAGGTAGAAGCGAGCTGTGTGAGGTCGGGGAATTGAGGTTGGTGACTTGAGGGAAGATCTCGAGAGGAAATGAGGTCAGTGACTGTCTGGGAAATTATGTTTTGATGTTCAGTGGTGGGGTCATGGTCCAGGGGGAGGTAGGAGGAGGTGACAAAGAATTGGCGATCAGCCTCTGCAAGGTAGAGGTCGGTTCACCAAACAAGAACAGCACCTCCCTTGTCACGAGGTTTGATGACAAGGTTAGGGCCGGATCTGAGAGTTCAGAGGGAGGTAGGTTGGAGTGAGTGAGGGAGCAGAGAAATTGAGACGGCTGATGTCCCGTCAGCAGTTTGCAATGAAGAGATCTGGAGAGGGCAAGAGGCTGGAGGGAGGGGTCCAGGTAGAGCGAGAATTCTGAAAACTGGAGAAAGAGTCAGCTGTGCGGGGGTGGGTGGGGGACAAGATTCCTGGCCAGAGAAGTGGGCACGGAGGCAAAGGCTCAAATTCATTGAGGTGGGGGCGTAAGGGGATGAAGCTCAGGCCTTTGTTGAGGACTGATCGTTTGGGGTCAGAGAGGGGATAGTGAAAACACGGCAGGGGTTGAAATTGGAAGAAGAGATGGGATCAGAGGGAAGTGATGGGGAAGAGGGTTGCGAAGGGGCATTGGTGTCCAAGAGTTGTTGAAGTTTATGATCCTTGACAGGTGAAAGAAAGGAAAAATGTTTTTGGTTAAAGCGCCGGATGAGGTGAAGGATGAAATGGAATCAGGACAGCTTGGAGATTGTGAGTCGGTGCTGCTGAAGAGTGAGGTCGAGAGTGTGCATCTGGAGGCGCATAGCGTTGTGTGGATCCCAGGATGCAGCGAGAGAAGTGATTTGAGGAACATTGAATATCTCAGGGATAACTAATCTTGGGTGGATCCAAAACATGAAGGGTGGAATTTCAGTTGGAATCCATGTGGATTAAGTCTGAGATGGAGACAGTTACTGAGGAAAGAGATATGGCTGTGAAAGCGAGTCTTGGCAGATACTTGATCAAACACGAGAAAGGAAACAGAAAGCGAAGAAGATGAACAAGGTAAAAGAGACAAACGGAAATCCCTTCTGAGGGAGGAGCAGAACTTCTTCAAGGTGGACATTCCGTGAAGCGCTGTGGCAGTGAATTAAACACAATTTAAGAAGCTCAAAGTTTTTCATACTTATTTAATATTTGTTTAGCAATAAATATGCTGTTAAAACCTTAGTTACACCTAATTCAACAAGGCCTAACTTTTAATGGGGTATTTAATAACTATATTACTGCAGAAAAACCCAAGTTTTCAACATTTTCACTGACTGCACTGATTGCTGGCGGTGGGGTGGTTGGGGGGGGGGGGGGGTCGGAGGGATTGCAGGAGGTTCAGAGCGCAGCCAGTGTCTGAGCAGTGAATGACTGCAATTTCAGGATTTTTGCTTTTAGATGCGCATGCAATACATCCTGAAGTTGCAGTCAGTTTCAGAGGAGTAATAACAGCATTTGCCGTTATTAGCCACCGCAAATTTCTGCCCAATAATTCTCTTAATGTGTGCATCTGACAGGAAAAGCATTTATTGCCCTGAGGTGGTAGTGGGCTGCCTTGAACCACTGAGTAGCAGTTTGAAAACTAAATAGTGTAGATTGCTTTGATTATTTAAGCGTTTCTCAATACTTGTTTCTTGTTAACCAATCCAAAAAGATCCTCAGGTTCAGGTAATAACTGAAGTTGCGATTGCCTTTCTGAACTAATCTAGTGAAGGAATAACTGGCTCTGTGCTTTTTATGTCCTCATCACCAGAAGTTTCCTCATCCTTTCTCCAATTCAGTATCGCTGATTTCCTTTATGGTCCAGGTCATGGATGATTTGAAGTTTTGATTTCAGAGAGCAAGACTCTTACTTGCCATCTTTCTGCATGTTGCCTGGCTGCAGTTGCCTCGTTTCAGTCTTTGTGCAGATGGCAGACTGTCCTAACCAGCAACAAGTTCATACTTCATGTGGGATTCACACTACAGATTCTCTTTAAATTAGCCTCAGCTTGAATTCAGTTGTTACATCCAGATCATTCTTGCTTAATTGTTCATTGTAGTAGGGCTGATTTCCAATGGAGAAAAAAATGACACTTGCTGTAGGGATTGTTTTTTTTAAAAAGTTTTTAAGATCTTGATTTTCAGTATAACAGCAATTGGTGTCAGTGAGACATTGGCTGGCTGAACATGACATCTCTGAAGCACAATCTACCTTTATCATTCAAGTTAAAATGATATGAACCAATTAGAGTGTTTTGCATACTAATTGTTATTATTTACTTGAAATAGGAAAACTATAATGTGGTTTAATAGTACAGGTTGAACCTCTCTTATCTGAGACTCCCTTATCCGGCACCATTCCCGGCTGCCGGGTGGCACGTGCACAGAACTCCAACCCCGCCCCCCCCTCAGGTTTCCCATTCCCTTTTTAGGCACAATGGTAATGCCTTTCCTTTATTATTTAATTAAATCATTCACCTAAACAGAAAATCCACACACTTACCAGAAAGAAAGTGACCAGCAATAGCAGAAGCCCCCTCAACCTAGAACACCTCGGGGCCCGCCGACACCACACTAATGGAAATTCTAATAAAAATTAAGAATGTTTTGAAAGTACTTACCTTTTTAATATTTTGATTCAGCTAACCATTCCATAGATTGAGAATATTCTAACTCAAGAACTCTAGAATAGTTTGTTCTCCAATGTGAGCACTGACTGACAGTTCCAGCCAATCGGCGCACGCACACTGAAAATACGTGACCTCCTCTTATCCGGAAATATCCCTCATTCGGAATAGGCCAGGGCACGAGGGTGCTGAATAAGGGTGGTTCAACCTGTATCTCTGAAAGTTGAAATCTCAAGAAGAAGGCATATGTAAATTTACTTCTGTGGTTGAGTTTTGAGTTCTTGTGTAGGACACTAGCCCTAACTCCAGGTGAATCTGAGCTGTGTGCCATTTTTCTCTGTCTCCTGCTGGTCTAATTGTGCAGTGTAATTTAAGTCTACAACACAAAACTCTACTATCTCCAGTTAGGGCAACATTTATATGCTTTTGCCTCTATCTCTTAATCCATGCCTTTATCATCTCAACGATTGTCTTCTCTGAGCCCTGTCCTGCACATCCAACCTCCCTCCAATTGCTAAACTCAACTTTATTGGAGGCATATTTGTCGCATACATCAGTAACTTTAAAATCTGTTGAACACATGTGTTCGTTAATCATATGCCTCTTGTAGGTTTTTACAACCGAGCTGGCAGATATGCTTCTCGGCCTTGACCAATGTGACTCCATATCTAGGCTTGCAAGTACTTCTTGGTGATTGAGGCTCCATTCTCTCATTGAAGGCTTTCTCCAATGGAGAAAGTGGGAATTTTACTGGAGTGGTTGGGGGCCGGTGGGCATTGCAGTAGTTCATCTGTGAAGCTGCACTCTAAAGCATACTGTTTGAAAGATTGTGCAATTGAACAGTTTAAACAAAGTAAGTTTCACAAGTTGAATAGGATTTTTCAGTTTTTTGCCTAGGGCACAAGATCAAATGTGTCTGCTGCCTCAGCTCCAGGTATAGGACAAAAATGTATCATTTGCCCTGCCCATGGTGCCTCTTGGTCAAATCAGCAGTCCATAATTAAATTTGTACTTGGATGTTGTGCTTCATTACTCAGTTTTGTTAATTCTAGTGGCTGAAAATCTACCAGCTGCAATTTGGAGATTTTGTTTCCTGTACCTAATAAGTGGTCTGTCACCTTCACACCACACAAGTACCAGGTAATGACTATCTCCAACAAGAGTCTACCCACCTCCCCATGACATTCGACGGGATTACCGTTGCCGAATCCTCCACCATCAACATCCTGGGGGTCACCATTGACCAGAAACTTAACTGGACCAGCCACATACATACTGTGGCTACAAGAGCAGGTCTGCGGCAAGTGTCTCGCCTCCTGACTTCCCAAAGCCTTTCCGTTATCTACAAGACACAAGTCAGGAGTGCGATGAAATACTCTCCACTTGCCTGAATTCGTGCAGCTCCAACAACACTCCAGCTCGATCCCATCCAGGATGAAGCAGCCCACTTGATCGGCACCCATGCACCACCTTAAATATTCACTCCCCCCACCACCAGTGCACCGTGGCTACAGTGTGTACCCTCTAGAAGATGCACTGCAGCAACTCCCAAATCATGATCTTTACCACCTAGAAGGACAAGGGCAGCAGGCACATGGGACCGCCACCACCTGCAAGTCACACACCATCCATAGAAATGTATCTGCCTTCCTTCATTATTGGGTCAAAATCCTCGAACTCCCTAACGGCGCTATGAAAGTACCTTCACCTCATGGACTGCAGCGGTTCAAGGCGACGCCTCACCACCACCTTCTCGAGGGCAATTTGGAATGGGCAATAAATACTGGCTTTGGCAGTGATGCCCACATCCCATGAATGAATAAATGAAAAAAAAATGTAATGGAATATAAATAATGTGTACTAGACAGTGTAAACGGATTATTTGTATTCCCGTCATTAACACAGTGGACTGCTAGTGTCTTGTGCTGCAAGTAGCAAAGCCATTTACAGCTTCCATCAACTATGAAGTTGGTTAGTTTCCATTAGCATAATTAAAGTATATTTTGATCTTGATGAAATTTTAGCTAAATTGAAATAATGTAACAGTTCTGTATATTAAAAATCTGCAATGCTGTTTACAGTACCAACTTCATCCAAGTCTGAAAATTATGCTTCAAACTTCTTGATGTGAAATTGGTACTAGTTTAAATACAAATTAAATGGAGTAACTAGAAATGAAATCCCTGGTATACTTGCAACACATGAGTGTGTGATTTTACTCCTCTACACCTCCCCCCCCCTCCCCGGGCAAAGTGTTTCTCCGAATAATTTGTGGTATTCTGCACAAGGGAATTTTGAAGTCACACTTATTCATCTAAATGTTTCCTTTATGGGTTTTCTTGAATTCAGGTTCGATAAGTTCTATCGCTGGACTTTAGATTCAGATACACTGATGGGTGAGCTACTGATATTAGCTTTCCTATCCGTGTATCTCCAGGTTGGGTTTTCTTGCATGTAGCTGTGAGGGCCGATTAGATTAATGGTTGTATTTTCTTTGTTCTGTTTCAAATGCAGAATTTCCATCATCTGTGTTTCTAGCTTTAAGCCATAGCCGTAAATTCCACATTCATATCATGGAATCAAAATTACAACACCGAAGGAGATTATTTGGTTAATTAAGACTCTCTTTAATGGCAACTATCTGCTCGAGACCAGTTTCCCTGTTCTTTCCCCATACCTTTTTTTATTTGCTTCCTTTTCAAATACTTAATCAAATTTTTTTTTTTTTAAATGCTGCTGTGGCTTCTGTCTCATAGCCACTGTGACAAAGCAATCCATGTCCTAATAACTCGCTTATGTAAAAATGCCCCTCTTTTTCTCCCCACCCCCTTCCCATTAATGTATTAATAATGAGTTTATATATATCCTCTAACAATTTGTCAACCAAGTTATGAAAAGGTTTTGAGTGCTTCAGTGAGAATTTTTAATTACCTTTCATAATTTTGAGTACTTCCCCATATGACCTGCTCTTGTGGTGGTGGGGGGTGGATGATGGGGGAAGCCCTAATCACGTAGGCAGTTTCAGCAACTCATTTAATTGACTTAACGATGACATTGTATATTTGGTGGTTGAAGTGGTTTCTGGGGGTAGCTTAGTGGCTAAATCATGTGTTACTGAGCCATAGAGATCAGGAAGTTAAATTTTTCATTTGTGTGGAATTAACTAATTAAAGCTGCAGCATCAGTAGAGGTATTGCAGTCGTCTTCAGGGCATGCAAGGGAAAATATCAGGCAGCGTTCTTGCTCCTGATCTCACTCTGCTAGGCCTGCACATATGTGCCAGTCGGGTGAAGATGGCATTGGGCTTATCTGTGATGCACCCCATAATTGAACATCCTGCTGATGCTGTCTCGGCTGATTGAAGGAGATGCATCACTTCAAGGTAAAGGATGTCCGCTCCCGACATTGAACTGTACCTCAGTATGTGTCACCACTTTGGGGGAGAAAATCCAATCAATCTACTGAAATTCAATGTTAACTATTTTTGTCTTTTTTTTGAATAAAAAATTTCAAGAGAATGGCATAACATGGGCAACTTGCATAGAGGAGTTGCTGAACTACAGTGTGCGTAGCTGAATCAATGTCAGTAGATTAATCCAAACACTTCAATTTAGTTTCAACATGTATATTAAATTGCCTTTATTAGACTGTTGGGCTTAGTAACACCTTAAAACCATCATCAGCACACCATGTTGTGAATGGGATATTTGTAATTTAATTCTTTGTAAAATATCATTGATGAAGTTTGTTTCTTTGATTGCATTCCACATTTGATAAACAGACTGCAGTAAAACTGCTGGGTTGTTGTGAAGTAGTGCCTTTTTGCAAAATAGCAAGCTGTTAATGAATGTAATTCATGCAACATTTACGTATACCAGAGTAAGAGGTGGTCTGCATGTGAGGTCTATGTGTTTGTGAAGTGTATTTAATTACAAAGTATTCTCCTTTTATACTGTGTGTGCCTCTTTTTGAGTGGGGTAAAGAGAGGAGCAACATTAGTTTTTGCCTCTGAAGACATTGTCTGTAAGTGTGCAGTGGGTAGGTATAATAAGAGTTCAAGATACAGTAACAGATTGTCACCCATGCCAAATTAAGGAGAGAATGGGTACTTCTGATCAGAGAGAAGGGAAAATTGGTGTGCCCCAGACCATTACCTTGTAACTTCTTCAGTTCCTCAATGTGGCCAGTTGTTGGTTGAGGCCTGGGGGTAACATATCTCCAGCTCATCTTGCAGCTATATGGTGCATATAATGGGCCCAAGTTTCGGGCTGCGGACGCCCGTTTTTCGCACCAGAAAGTGCGCCTTAAAAAAAACTTAGATTCGCCGGCTCCCTGCTGGTCCTCGGGAGCCGGGCGCAGCGCAACACAAGCTGTAGGGGGCGGAGCTAGGTCCCTGCGCTGAAAACAGTGCCGGGACCTCTGCACATGCACGCTACAGTGAGCGCACATGTGCAGTAGCTCCAGGTGCCCAAAACGGTGTGGGAGGGGCCCGAAGCACGCAGCCCCTAGCTCTGGCCGAATGGCCTCACTTGGGCTGCGTGCATAAGGCTGCCTTCCACGCCCAGCTCCTGCTTCCACCCGACCCGACCCGACTCGACTCCCGCTCCCACCCCCTGCCCCCGGACCGGAGCCGACTCCCGCTTCCCCCACCCCTGGACCCAACCCCCCCACCCGACCTACCTGTAAATCTGATGCTGGGGACTGGCCCTGCCCGAAGTCTTGGGCCCGGCCCGTTCAGCCTCCCACCCCCTTCTCCTTGCCTCACCCCCTTCTCCTTGCCTCACCCCCTTCTCCTTGCCCCACCCCTGTCAGAAACACAGATAGAGACACTGACAGAGACACACTGAGGCGGGGGGGGGGGCATCCCAGCATGCTGTTGGAGGGCTCCCGGTGCTGCAGTCGGTAAGTAGAAAATGTTTTATTTATTGATTTAAACAACAAATTATGTCTTAATTTTTTTTGATTGATTTATTGATGTTTTTCTCATTTATTATTGATGATGGCTCTTTATTTGTAAAACTCAAGTGTTTAATGTTTGTAAACTTCCCTTTAAACCCACCCCCCATTCCCTGCGCCTGATTTGTAACCAAGCCTGATTTTCTAAAGTGTAAACTAGATTTTTTTTCGAGCGTACAAAAATGTTCACTTACTCCATTCTAAGTTAGTTTGGAGTACGTTTTCACTGCCGAAACTTTGAAAACAGGCGTAAGTGGCCGGGCACGCCCCCTTTTGAGAAAAAAATTCTGTTCCAAAGTGAAACTGTTCTAACTGACGAGAACTAGAGCAAACTAGATGCCGAGAGTTTGAATTTCTAAGATACCCCGTTCTACACCAGTTGTTGCAAAAAATCAGGAGCAACTGAGGCTGGAACTTGGGCCCAATGAGTGGGAAGGTACAGGAGAAGAAATGTATTTTGATTACCAGTCAAAGATTTTATAGATAGAAAGAGAGCTTAGGGTGTGTGGCTAATACATGAGCATTTGATGTGATAGTTATGGCTAGTAAATGAAGCTGTAGCAAAGTGAATGGAATGAGGTTTTGGGGATAGAAAAAATTGCTTTTTGTAGGATTCTGGTGTACTAACGGGCATATTTGAATGGGTGGCACCAATTGCTGTTGTGGTGACATTCAAATTTTACTGTCACACTTGCAACTATGTTATGCCATCAATATTGTGTTCATTCTTGACACCATGTAAATCAAATGTTTAAAATATTGCACAGTATAAATAGTTAGCAGTGTTTGTATGGCAATAATTCAGTCTTTGCATCTAGCTTCACTTATGTGGTTTATCATCAGAACTGTTAAGTAAAATGAATGCCATTAGGCAGTGTGTACATTTATGTAATCATTTATTACAACTTGCATTTCTGTATCATCTTTAACATAAGAACTGCTCAAGGCACTTCAGAGAAATAACAAGATGAATGGCGAGAATAAACACCAGACAGATATCCGAATAAACAATGGCTGAGTACGTGGGCCTGCTGTAAAATACGAGAGTATTAGATGATGCAAACTGGAATAATGAGAGTAAATTAGAATTTATTTTGAGTTAAATTTATAGTCTTTAATTTTCTTCAGAGCTTCTGTACTTGTAGCAGATTGCATACCACTGCAGGTAACTGGAATTTTTCTTGTAATGATGGGAAGAGATTTTTTAAAAATCCTGTGCCAACTCAGACTTACTGTGTTTTTTAAATTTGTGAGTCACCTTTTCCTCTTCCCACCCATCCTATGTTGAGTGGCTGCCATGCAAAAATTTTAATTGTTGTAACTATTATTGGCACGGTGACCAAAAAATGGAAGCTTATTTAAAATAAAGACTGAAAGCGTGTGCAAGGGTGTTGCAATAACATTCAGAATATCACACATTCAAAGTTTGTGTTCTCTTGCCTCGCTCATTTTTGAGATCAAAAGGATCGTACTACACACTGAACATCTGTTCCTAATTGTTTGAACATAATGGGCATAATGCAGCAAATTAAATTGATCCTTGTGGCATGGGTCCATTTGTAGTGGGGATTTTTATTTGTGCATCTTGCATTCTAAATTTAGATGGTGGTAGAAACATGAAGTGCAGTAGGCTAGGTGCTTTTTCTGACCCTTTCACACATTAAAACTTTGGACGTACGATATAAGTTGCAGGCTTGAACAGTGGATGCAGATTCCTTGCAAACATTCAAAAAAGAGAACTGGACACTATCCCGCAGGAGGTTGAGATTGTTGAGTACAAAAGGGTTCTTGGGTAATGGACCTATTGGTCATTGTTATCTCCTGGAACTCTTGATTTGCCTTTAGGGGTCAGTGAAGAATGTCCCAGAATAAGTTTTTTTTTAATAACCCCACTCAGGAGATTACATGGCTGCTGGTGGGTGGGGTGGGGAGCATTGGGGGTTGCATTGCCTCGTTGCATCACGTCGGAATGGGACAGGCTCGATAGACCAGCTTGTCTTTTTCGTATGATGGTATGCAAGAGGCATTCAGGCATGTTGTGTACTAACTGATGATTCAGTGCAGCTGTGAGCTTCACGCCTGGTTTTATTTTGTGGTTTGGTTCCTGTAAATTGTTGAAATTGACTCAGACTCCACAACCAAAAGTAGCATGAAAAATTGAGAGCAAGTGAGGCAGGCAGGCAGAGATCTTGCAACCCCCTGCAAGGGACATCGATGGAGTGGATGATATCCAGAAGTCACGACACTCACTAATCACTTCATACCCAGTAAACCAGTTAACAATCCGTACACGATGCCTGCCCCATCTATGATTGGGTGGATGAAGGATGCACTTGCGCTGGGGTAAGGCACTTCGGCTCTTCCTTGCTGTCTTCTCGGGAGCTCTGGGATCTGTCACTTCAGGAAGTCAAAGTGGATCAAGTTCCAATTTGCAAAGTCATTGAGACCTTGGGATGGGTGGTTCCAGTTTCACATTCCTGTGAAACTTCAGGGTGTGGCTTATCCTCCAAGGAGACCAATCAGAAAAAAAGGTGGAGCATGTTGGCCATTTTTGTGGTACAAAAAAGCACATCATTTTTTTTATAACTATACTAGACAGCAAATCACTGAGCTGCTGCGTGTATTCAGGACTATCTCTATCGGGAGTAAATGGAAAGGTGCAAGGCTATTTATATTGCTATAGCAATGTAACAGCATTGACTAAACAAGTGAAGCAATATTTAAACACAACCACGTTGCTTCATCTGTCCTATGATACTTGCTATTCTAGGTTTTTTGACAGAAGCAACATTTTTGGTGTTACCTCCAGAGGAATCTGTACACCTTGCAAAGCCAGAGTAAATTTGGTAACAGATCAACAAAGTTTGTGGGGAAAACAGATTCATAATCTATACTAATACTTGTTTTTGTAACATTGCTATAGATTTGAAATTTATTGGCCCATAATTTGCAGTCAACAGCGATTGCTGCTGACATCGAAGAAAGCTGCCCAGAGAGATCTCGCTCTATCTGTCGCAAAACTTTAGGTTTCTCTGTGTAATTGATTATAGCGGTGTGAATAAAGGATTTCTCGTATAGTGCAGCAGTGATGTCATGAAGCTGTCTAAGCAGGAAATCGCATTGAAAAATTCTCAAACAGCATACCAGGGAAATGAGAAGTACTGATTATCTGTACTTTTTTTTAAAAAAAAATGCTACAAAGAGTGAGATAAAGATTAGGGGCATACACATGGGATTAAGGTAGAAGCTGAAATATGAACAAAATAGTTTTTAAACAATTGTAATTTTTATCATTATGTAGAAATATGACATTCCACAAACACAAAAGGTTTGTTTTTCAGGGCTACAACGGTTGTTTAGCAGTCAATGCAAGAGATTTTACATTTCAAACTTAATGATTCGCTCATGATTACATATTGGCAATGGTAAATGTTTTATTGGTATAGAGTAGTGATCATAGCCAGCAAAGACTAGTTAACGGACAGTAATTTACACTTCTGAAGAATATTACCAAATTCAGTCACTGGACAGAGAAGCATGCGATGTCTCTGTTGTTTCTTTAATGAGGTCAGGCGATTGTCTTGCTCGCAGAGAGGAGCATTCGGCTTTCACCAACATGGATCTACTCCGTTAACCGCATTTAGCTAGCATGGATCCGCTTCTTGTAGGTACTGTCGTCGTCTTCTCTCCATCTGCGCTGAGTGTTTGCAATCCCTCTTTTATCCCCCAAAGTTCTCATCAGCTTACTTAAAAGGTCCAATTGTGTTAGTTCACATAATGTTTAAACTTTTTTTTTGCTTCACAAGCAATTCTGCACCTCTGGAACTCAGTGCACTAGATATCTCTCTTTCGCCCTCATTTCATCTAACATCTTGGATAACCATGCTCCGGTACTTCCTTTTGTTTCTCTTGCCCTGTCCATGATACAGGCTTCGCAACAGCTTTAATCGCTAATGGGTTGCAGCTGCCAGTTTAACGCTTACACCTGCAAAAAAAACTACACACTTGCAAAATAGCTTAGTTTTGCAAAAGTTTATGGCCTCGAAATTGGCCTCCTTTGTACCTCCCGGAAGTGCCCCTCCACTGATGCGGAGTGTCTCAGATATTCCTCCGTTGAGGCCGAATTGCGTGTCGGGGTGCAACTTCTGGGCCGGGTGATGATAATCCCGGACCTAGAAGGTTACTGCCTCCAAGTGGGGCAATTTTGCCCCCTTGTGTATTAACTCATTACATTCTTGCAATGAGTTGCTAAAACCCCAGTTACACCTATTCCAACAAGACTCAACATTTAATGGGGTATTTAACAGCAATATTAGCGTGGAAAAGCTCAAGTTTTCACCAATTCCACTTATTTCAGCAAGTGCTGGCTATGAAAGGTGGGGGTTGAGGGCGGTGTGGGGGGGCGGTCCATAGCGCAGCCTGCGTTGGAGCAGTGAATGACTGACCGCAACTTCAGGATTTCTACGTTTAGATGCGCTTGTGCTAAATCCTGAAGTTACGATCAGTTTCAGAGGGGTCCCCACTGCAAAATCCAGACCATTGTACTTGCATTAGAGTGGTGGGGATTTGTTTTTTTGCAAAAGGGGTCACGAGCTGAGAATCAGTGAAGTACAAGTTGCATGCATTTCATGAGCTATTCTTGGTGTGAATCCTTACTGAATGTTTCTTTCATACAATTAAATAATGCATTTACACAGCATGAAAGTGCTATTAACGCAGGAGACTGAACTTTTAATATTTAATATTAGTGTTTTTTTCAAGAGGATGCAAAGTTAGAACATAAGAAGTAGGAGTAGGCCATCCAGCCCTTCGAGCCTCCTCAACCATTCAATAAGATCATGGCTGCTCTTCTACCTCAACTCCACCTTCCTGCACTATCCCAATATCACTTGATTCCTTTAATATCCAAAAAATCATATCTGTACAAAAGCAAGGAAGTTATGATGAACCTTTAAGACACTGGTTCGGCCTCAACTAGAGTATTGTGTCCAATTCTGGGCGCCGCACTTGAAGGATATGAAGCCTTGGAGAGGGTGCTGAAAAGATTTACGAGAGTGGTTCCAGGGATGAGGGACTTCAGTTATATGGATAAACTAGAGAAGTTGGGGTTATTCTCTTTACAGCAGAGAAGATTGAGAAGAGATTTGATAGAGGTGTTCAAAATCATGAGGGGTC
This sequence comes from Pristiophorus japonicus, assembly GCF_044704955.1. Taxonomy (NCBI): domain Eukaryota; kingdom Metazoa; phylum Chordata; class Chondrichthyes; family Pristiophoridae; genus Pristiophorus; species Pristiophorus japonicus. The sequence continues at coordinate 116,162,366 of NC_091989.1, forward strand.
TAGACCGAGTTGGTCGAGAGAACCAGAGGATACAAATTTAAGGTGATTGGCAAAAGAACCAAAAGCGACGTAAGGAAAAACTTTTTTATGCAGCGAGTGGTTGGAATCTGGAATGCACTGCCTGAAAGGGTGGTAGAGGCAGACTCTATCGTGGTTTTCAAAAGGGAATTGGATAAGCACCTGAAGGGCAAGAAATTGCAGGACTACGGGGAAAGGCTGGGGGAATGGGACGAGCTGAAGTGCTCTTGCAGAGAGCAGGTACAGGCTGAATGTCTCCTTCTGTGCTGTAACCATTCTTTGATTCTTCTATGGTTTTGTACTCAATGACTGAGCATCCACAGCCCTCTTGGTTGGAGAATTCCAAAGATTCACAACCCTTTGAGTGAAGAAATTTCCCCTCATCTCAGTCTTACGTGGCCAACCCCTTCTCTGAGACTGTAACCCCATGTTCTAGACTTCCAAGGAAAGCATCCTTGCAGTATTAACCCTGTCGAGTCCTGTAAGAATTTTATGTTTCCATGAGATCATTTCTCATTCATCTTAAATTCTTGGGAATATAGGCCTAGTTGTCTCAATCTCTCCTCGTAGAACAATCCCTGCCGCGCCCCCATCCCCCCGCCCTTTCCCAGGAATTCTGGTGAACCTTTGTTGCACTCCCCCTAAGGCAAGTATATTCTTGGGTAAGGAGACCAAAACTACACAGTACTCCGTGTATGGTCTCACCAAGTCCCTAAAAAATTGCAGTAAGATGTCTTTACTCTTGCACTCAATCCTTTTTGAAGTAAAGGTTGGTTATTAATAAATTCATAATCCTTTTGTAATTTGTGCAGTTGCAAGTAATGGTCATAATCTGTTTTCACCTTGTATTTCAACCCTCACCAATCTGTTTATACTGAAGCAGTTGGTGTTGGTATAAAGCAACAAAATACTGCATTGCAATGATTTTTTTCTCTTGCAATGCTATTGGCTTTTTGCAGCCACCTTTTGATTAAAAACAGGGATTGTCTGGCCAGTTTACAGTGCTGATTTTATATGTAATTTGGCCAATGTTCATATAATCTTGTACCATGATTGTATTTATTTGATGGATGGTTTGGTGAAATTCATATTCAGAGAATTTTCTAATGGGCTAATGTTTTGATTGCTGTAGCAAAGGACGACAATTGGAAACTTCTATCTGAAAACCAGCCCTGAAGTCATTGATTTGTTTACTGCATTCTTTTTTTCTGCATTTAAAATTGAACATCATGTGTTGCTATCATTCAGTGCATGTTGCAGAATTAAGGTGGATGATATCTTGGGTTGGTTGGCAAATAATGCAATTTAATATAAGACGGTGAGGATCAACGGTTTTGAATTCAATTGATGCTTCTGGCTATAAAGGCATAAGACTTGTGGGGTAAAAATGAGAAGTTTTTGAAAATTAGCGCATATTCTAATACTTCACTGGATTGGACCGAGCTGAATCTATTGGTTATTTTATCTTGGTAACAGATGAAGGTTGGCTGGAAGTAGTGCAGTCCCTGATCCGAGTTATTCCTCTCGAAGATCCTTTAGGACCAGCTGTCATTACTTTACTGCTCGATGAGTGTCCGCTGCCAACCAAAGTAAGTAGTTCATCATTTTCTAGACCAATGCTATTGTCTGTCTTTGCCTTTTAAAAATAACCTTGACCCACTCAAATATCATGTATCATGTTCTATTTGAAAGAAAGAGAACTGTTTATAGTTTTAACATTGATGCAGATTTATAAAATATCTAGTTAAAGGGATGCAATTATCAGGAATATTGGAGTACGTTTCAGAGCAACTTGCTTGTTTTCTCAATTAATAAATCAATATTGAATCGAAATGTTTCCAAACTACTATTCCAAGCTGCATTGTATACTGAATTAAGTGGGGAACTTTAAAATATATTGCAATAAAAGCCCTTTCTCCACCACCCAACAAAACAAATCGATAAACAGACATTGGTCATTTTAATGTACCATTCCCTTACAGCAGAAGTCTCCTTTTACGCTCATGTTAGTCAGGTCTAACTATAAACTCTGAATTGCAGTGCATTACTTATTGAAGAATGCTTGGGATACCCACCCTGCTTTCCTTTCACTTTAGCAGGTGTAAAAATATCACACACAGATTGCTACTTAAAGGATAAAAATACTTGTCCAAATGAAAAGTTAATAAGTTTGATGAGTTAACAGAGGGTTGATCAGGGCAATGCAGTTGATGTAGTGTACATGGACTTCCAAAAGGCATTTGATAAAGTGTCAGATAATGTTGCCAGCAGAATAAGCCCATAGAATAAAAGGGACAGCGGCAGCATGGATATGAAATTGGCTAAGTGACAGGAACCAGTGAGTAGTGGTGAACAGTTGTTTTTTGGACTGGAGGAAGGAATACAGTGGTGTTCCCCAGGGATTGGTATTAGGACCACTAGTTTTCTTGATGTGTATTAACGATTTAGGTATACAGGGCACTAGTTCAAAATTTGTAGATGAGATAAAACTTGTAAGTATACTGAATAGGTAGGGATAGACTTTGAGGTCATAGACCGGCTTGTGGAATGGGCAGATGAAGTTTAGTGCAGAAAAGTGCAAAATGATACATTTTGGCAGGAAGAATGAGGAGAGGCAATATAAACTAAATGGTACAATTCTAAAAGGGGTACAGGAGCAGGGAGACCGGTGCACAAGTTGTTGAAAGTGGCAGGAGGGTTGAGAAAGCGGTTTAAAAAGCATATGGGATCCTGGGCTTTATAAATAGAGGCATAAGAGTATAAACGCAAGGAAGTTATAATAAACTTTTATAAAACACTGGAGAGTGTGCAGAAAGGATTTACAAAACTGGTTCCAGGGATGAAGGACTTAAGTTATGTGGATAGATTGGAGAAACTGGGATTGTACTCCTGAGAGCAGAGAAGATTGAGAGGAGGTTTGATAGAAGTGTTCAAAATCATGATGGGTGTAGATCGAGTTGGTAGAGAGCAACTGTTCCCATTGGCGGAAGGGTCGACAACCACAGGACACAAATTTAAAGTGATTGGCAAAAGAACCAAAGACGACATGATAAAACCTTTTTAACGCAGCGAATGGTTGGAATCTGGAAGGGTGGTGGAGGCAGATTCAATCGTGGCTTTAAAAAGGGCATTAGATAAGTACCTGAGAAAAAAATTGCAGGGCTATGGAGAAATGGCAGGGGAATGGAACTAGCTGAAGTGCTCTTGCAGAGAACTGGCACGGGCTCGACGTGCCGAATGGCCTCCTACTGTGCTGTAATAATTCTATGATTCTAAAACTGTACACGAAAGCAGAAAGGTGGACAACAGTAATCAAGCTATATACAAACCGGACTGACTTTAGAATAGACAGCAATCATAATCTTTACTACATCTCTCTGCATAAATTCCAATATTTTGCAGAGGAATAGCCCCAGCTTGGAAATTACATGTGTTTGAGGGAACTGAGATAACAATAGTGCTAAAATCAACAATAACAATGTTTTCCATGGTATTTAATGCTGTGTTTTGAGATGCAAGATTTATATTGATGTGAGATTGAGTAATGAATGTGAAAATACACCATCTAGTTTTGTACTTTTATTTTTTTAGGATGCATTACAGAAACTGTCAGAAATGTTGAATTTAAGTGCATCTCTAGCAAAGCAGGATGCTTGTAATCCAGCTAAACACCGCAACACCACTGCAGTACTGGGGTGCCTGGCTGAAAAGCTCGCAGGTATGAAGTAATCACTTTTTCCCCCTAAATTTCTGGGATTTCTTCAGCCAAGCGCAAACACATTATCATATGTACTTGAATTGTCCTTGAGATTACTTAATAAGCACAACGATAATATGTTACAGTAATGTAATCCGAATGTGTATACGGACCAGTGGCATACGGAACAGTGAAAGGAGGAGCATCTGAAAAATCGAAGGAAATAAGGAAAGATTAAATTCATGACCAGTAAAGATGTGCCATACTGTGAGATAGTTTTGAGGCCTTAACTTTTGGACAAGACATGAGTAGAGTGCTAAATTAAGTTTTTATGTTCATAATTGATTTGTTCTTGATTCCCCTTACCACTAGCATGTGCAGGTGATTTATGAATATCCACTAGCTGAGATGAGAGTGGAAAATTTCTGTTATGCAGAAAGCCTGATTTACCTGAAAAGAAGGGGGTTCTATTGTAGCGCAGTGGAACTGAAATCATTTAATACATAAGAACATTAGAAATAGGAGCAGGAGTAGGCCATTTAATAAGATCATGCCTGATCTAGTGATCACATGCCATTATGACTGCCTTACATAGTTCTTGTTCATTTTCAAATCTTATTGGTATATTGCTTCACATATATAGATGCAGTTGTACGATGCGTACATGATATTTGCAGGTGTGCGTGCTGATGTAGTATGTATTCATATTGGGTATGTTAATTGTTTATTAGAATGGTTTCTAGAAGTGGTCGGCAGGTGAGTACACTAAGAGGAAGAGTCGGGTGTGCAGGGACTACCCTATCTAATTTGGGGGTTACTCTCTTGTACTGTAAATCTTCTTCATAGCTGAACAATACAGTTTGACAAGTTATCAGCTTTCCCAAAATGATGCTTGACTTAAGTGATATTTTAATATATCTCAAGTTGTTTGCCTCGTAGGAGCTGCAATGGAAACTCCACAGCCACAATTAAATTACTGGTCAGTTTTTGGGGGGGGGGCAAGAGAAAGAGAGGGAATCTTGACGATCAAAATTGTTTTTCAAAAGCAACGCATTGGTTATTAATTACTACCTTATTTCCAGGGTTCGGATGGTGGAGGATAATCTTGTTGACTTCCGTCAGTACTAACTTATATCAATGATTTTTATACTTTGCAAGTCTTCAAATACTGGCTTTTTTTGTGAAAACAGGAATATGTTCCCAGTGGCCGAATGGATAAAGACAGTAGCTGGTGTATCTGTCAATCATGCTGATCAAAAGGAACTAGATTTGATTACTGTTTTTTTTCCACCATTGATTTTTCACCGTTTATTTCTGGGATGATAACATTGGCCCTGGACTAAGGAGAGGAAAAATCAGCCAAGGTTACCTGTTCATGATTCTTGTCCTGTGACTCCTGCTTCAAAGTGCATATATGGTCATTTGGTGACAGTAAGCAGCTTTGGATGAGATGTTCTCTATCAATAGCTTGTTGAAACGGACAGCCTAGATTCATTGGATAATAATCTGCAGCATACTTTGGGTACAATAGTGTAATGGCTATGTTACTGGCCCAGTAATACAGACGCCTAGATTTATAATCTGGAGAGTGGGAGTTCAAATGCCACCATGGCCGTTTGAGAATTTGAATTCAGTTTTTAAAAAAAACATTTGGAAATAAAAAGGTTATTATCTGTAAAAAGCGACTACAGGTACAAGTTTCCAAAAGAAAAAAAACGGGCGCCCTTCCGAGCTGGGCGCCCGTTTTTCGCGCCACAAAGTGCGCCTAAAAAAATCCTCGGTATTCTCCACCTACTTGCAGGTCCTCTGGCCCTCGGTGCAGCCAGCATGAGCTGTAGGGGGGCGGAGCCAGGTCCCTGCGCTGAAAACAGTGCAGGGACCTCTGCACATGCGCGCTACAGTGGGCACGCAAGTGCAGTAGCTCCAGGCGCCGAACTGTGTGGGAGGGGCCCGAAGCACGCAGCCCCTAGCCCTGGCCCAATGGCCTCACTGGGGATGCGTGAATAAGGCTCCTCCCACGGCCAGCTCCTGCTCCCGACCAGACCCGACACTCGCTCCCCGCCCGCCCCCCCCGCCTCCCGACCAGACTCGACACTCGCTCCCCGCCCCCACCCTGCCTCCGGACCAGACCCGACACCCGCTCCCTGCCTCCGGACCAGACCCAACACCCGCTCCCCGCCCCCCCTGCCTCCGGACTAGACCCGACACCCGCTCCCTGCCTCCGGACCAGACCCGACACCTGCTCCCCGTCCCCCCTGCCTCCGGACTAGACCCGACACCCGCTCCCCCCCACCCTGCCTCCGGACCAGACCCGACACCCGCTCCCTGCCTCCGGACCAGACCCGACACCTGCTCCCCGTCCCCCCTGCCTCCGGACTAGACCCGACACCCGTTCCCCCCCACCCTGCCTCCGGACCAGACCCGACACCCGCTCCCTGCCTCCGGACCAGACCCGACACCCGCGCTCCTGTTCCCGCTCCCCGATCGCTCCCCGCCCCCCGACCCAACTCCCGGACTGGATCCGACCTAATCTCCTCACTCACTCACTCTCACTCTCACTCTCACTCTCACTCTCACTCTCACTCTCACTCTCACTCTCACTCTCACTCTCACTCTCACTCTCACTCTCACTCTCACTCTCTCCCGACCCAACGCCACCTACCTGTAAATCTGGTGCTGGGGACGGGCCCTGCCCGAAGTCTCGGGCCGGCCCGTTCAGCCTTCGGTCCCGAAAGGCCTGCCTGAAGCACTTTCACACAGGTGGGAAGATGGTTTATTTAATCTTTTCTTTGCTTATAAATGTTTATTCAGGTTGGATTTATTTGTATAATATTTGTATAAGTATAAATAAAGATTTATTATAGAATTTAATGACTTCCCTCCCCCCCCCCCCCCCCACCTCGTTCTGGACGCCTAATTTGTAACCTGCGCCTGATTTTTTTAAATGTGTAGAACAGGTTTTTTCAGTTCTACAAAAATCTTCACTTGCTCCATTCTACTTTAGTTTGCAGTACGTTTTCAGTTTGGAGTACGTTTTCACAGTGGAAACTTTCAAATCAGGCATCAGTGGCTGGACACGCCCCCTTTTGAAGAAAAAATTCTGTTCCAAAGTAGAACTGTTCTACCTGACTAGAACTGCAGAAAAAAAAATGTGGAGAATTGCGATTTCTAAGACAGTCTGTTCTCCACCAGTTGCTCCTAAAAAATCAGGCGCAAATCATGTGGAAACTTGGGCCCAACGTCTCAAATCCGGCAACCTCTGGATCCAGATCGTGCTGGTTTTTGGATTTTTCAGGATTTCGGATCTCACTGTTGACACTCTGCTCCTCGCCTCCTGCCGATTCTTGCCCCCTCCCCCCCTCAATGCTGCATTTTTTGTTTACTGGTTTCCTCGTCCTTCGCTGCCCTATGTTGCCGGATTGGAGACGCCTGGTGGTTGGGCCGATGCCACCTTGGCCACCTCCCCCACTACAGATACAACGTCTCAAATCTGAAAACATACCGGCGAAACGGATAACTAAACCGGCACGCTGGTTTTTGGACAATAATTCCGTATTTTGTTACTGAATATAGAATCATAGAAGTTGACAGCACGGAAGGAGGCTATTTCGGCCCATCGTGTCCGCGCCGGCCGACCAAGAGCTAACCAGCCATATCCCACTTTCCAGCTCTTGGTCCGTAGCCCTGTAGGTTACGCCACTTTAAGTGCACATCCAAGTATCTTTGAAATGTGGTGAAGGTTTCTGCCACTACCAACCTTTCAGGCAATGAGTTCCAGACCCCCACCACCCTCTGGATGAAGAAATTTCCCCTCATATCTCCTCTAAACCTCCCCCCAATTACTTTAAATCTATGCTCCCTGGTTGTTGTCCCTTCTGCCAAAGGAAACTGGTCCTTCCTATCCACTCTATCCAGGCCCCTCATAATTGGATACACCTCAATCGGGTCTCCCCTTAGTCTCCTCTGTTCCAAAGAAACCAGACCCAGCATCTCCAATCTTTCCTCATAGCCAAAGTGCTCCAGTTTAGGTAACATTCTTGTAAATCTCCTCTGTACCCTCCCTATTGCAATCACATCTTTCCTGTAATGTGATGACCAGAACTGCACACAGTGCTCCAGTTGTGGCTTAACCAGTGTTTTATACAGTTCAAGCATAACCTCCTTGCTCTCATATTCCATGCCTCGACTTATAAAGGCAAGTATTCTATATGCCACCTTAATCACCTTATCGACCTGGCCTGCTACCTTTAGTGATCTGTGGACAAGCACTCCCAGGTCCCTTTATTCCTCTACAATTTTCAGTGTCTTAGCATTTAATGTGTATCCCCTTGCCTTGTTAGACCCCCCCAAATGCATTACCTCACACTTATCTGGATTGAATTCCATTTGCCATTGTTCTGCCCACCTGACCAGTACATTGATATCTTCCTGTAGTCCACAGCTTTTTTCTTCATCAACCACACAGCCTATTTTGCAGTAATCTGCAAACTTCTTAATCATACCTCCAACATTTAAGTCCAAGTCATAGATATATACCACAAAAAGCAAGGGACCGAGCACTGAGCCCTGCGGAAGCTCACTGGATACAACCTTCCAGTTACAAACGCCCATCAGCCATTACACTTTGCCTCCTGCCTCCGAGCCAATTTTGGATCCAACTTGCCACTTTGCCCTGGATTCCATGGGTTATTACTTTCGTGACCAGTCTGCCAAGTGGGACCTTATCAAAAGCTTTGCTAAAATCGATATACTGTACATCATACGCACAGCCTTCATCGACCCTCCTGGTTACCTCCTTGAAAAATTCAATCAAGTTAGACACGACCTTCCCTTGACAAATCCATGTTGACTGTCCTTGATCCATATCTTTCCAAATGAAGATTTATCCTGTCCCTCAGGATTTTTTCCAATAATTTTTCCACCACCGAAGTTAGGCTGACTGGTCTGTAATTACTCGGTCTATCCCTTTCTCCCTTTTTAAACAAAAATACAACATTAGCAGACCTGTAGCCAGAGAGGATTGGAAAATCATGGTCAGAGCCTTTACTATTTCCTCTTCTTCTCTTAACAGCCTAGGATACATTTCATCAGGGCCTGGGGATTTATCCACTTTCAAAGCTGCAAAGCCCCTTAATACTACTACTCTGTTTATCTCGTCTAATATTTCACACTCCTCCCTCATTGTAAAGTCTGCATTGCCCCTTTATTTTGTGAAAACGGACGCAGACTATTCCATTTAAGAATCCTACCCACATCTTCCGCCTCCACACACCGATTTCCTTTATGGTCTCTAATAAGTCCCACTCTTTTTAGTTATCCTCTTGTTCATAATGCATTTATAAAACATCTTTGGGTGTTCCTTGATTTTACTTGCCAACATTCTTTCATGCTCTCTTTGCTTTCCTGATATTTTTAATTGCACTCCTGCACTTCTTATACTCCTAGAGTTTCTGCAGTATTAAGTTCCTGGTATCTGTCATAAGATTTTAAAAAAAAAGGGAACCTTATCAAATGGGATTTTCTCGAACATCCGGTTTTCGGACAGCCATATTTGAAACCTTGTACCTAATATGAAGCTGTCAGATTGTCGCAAAACCCAACTAATTCACTAATGTCCTTTTCAAGAAGGAAGCCTTCTGTCCTTACTCAGTAGCCTTTCTATAACTTCAATCCGACACTAATGTGATTGATTCTAAATTGCCTAGCAAGCCACTCCATTATCATACCCATACAAAGAACAAGAACTGCATTGTTGGAGTACCTTCACACACTACAATGGTTAAGACCCACCACCAACTTCTTGAGCCAAGTAAGGATGGGCAATAAATGGCAGCCTTTCCAGTGATACCCTGAGAATGAATAAAAGAGTTGTTGCTTCAGGAGAGATGGGGAAGAGAAAAGCATGCCAAGAACTGTTTGGTCCATTTGCTGAAGTGTTTTTCTACTATCAAGGTTGCTCTTGTTGAAGAACAGATTGCTAAGGCACTTGCTTTCTTTTCAAATTCAAATCTTCCCTTCTGTTGCATACACAATTTTAAGTGTGGTACTGTAAAAGAGAACATTGTGAATACGACTGCTACACCATTGACTTGGGACTAGTTGGGTGCCTATTTAATTAGATGCCTGCCATGGGAAGGGAAGATAACCCAAAATTTGAAATTGTACTTGATTCTCATCTCGTGCATTAACTTAATTGGCACATCTGACCAGCAAAAATTTGCAATTTTTGAAATCTAAACCATACACTTTTCTTCAAAAATTAAGGGACTTTAAGAGCAATTGTGGTTAGTTTTTAATGACGGCTCATAAATTCTTGTGCCGAAGGTAAAAGTTCTCTAATAAAAATTCTAACATTTACAGGTCCTGCCAGTATAGGTCTTCTCAGCCCAGGGACCTTGGAATATTTACTGGAAAGTTTGGTGAGTACTGGAGATGTAAGAAATCTTTTAAGATCTAAATATATAAGTATTACATTGCTATTTCTTCTATTACTGGAACCTATATACCTCATAGTATGGGAAAAGTGGCAGTGTTTCTAAGATTAATTAAGTAAATGTGCTGGTTTGTGACAACTTTGGTGTTTTTGGATGATATCTTTAGTTTAATTAAAAGTGATCTGATGTATATATGATGTGTAATCTGGGCTGCACTTTAATCAAATTGTTAATTTCTGACCAAGCCAATAAAGGAGACATTAGGACAGGTGATGAAAAGTTAGGTCAAAGAAGGAGGCTTTAAGGAGCATCTTAAACGAGGGGAGAGAAGTGAAGAGGTTCAGGGAGGGAATTCCAGAGCTTGAGGCCTAGACTGCTGAAGGCACGGGCGCCAATGGTCAGGTGGAAGAAATGGGGGATGCACAAGAGGCCAGAGTTTGAGGAATGCTGAGATCTTGGGAGTGTTGTAGCTCTGCAAGCAAGGCTGCATTAATTATCCATCATGACTTGTCCTAATGCTAGAGGGCCATCTTGAACTGCTGCAGCCCTTGTCATGATGCTCCCATAATGGTGCTAGGTAGGGAATTCTAGGATTTTGACCTAACGATGATGAAGCAGTGGTGATGTATGCCCAAGTTGGGAAGATGTGTAACTCTGAGCTGATGCCATTCCCGCAATATTGGTTGCAGGGAAGAGAGTTGCTGTCAAAGTAATCCTGGTGAGTTGCTGCAGTGCATCTTAATGTAGCCATTGTGTGTTGGTGATTTGGGGGGGGGGGGGCGGTGGGTGTTGATATTGTCTTATGAACATGAGTCATACATTCTGGTGGCAAATGTATGTTTAAGAATATTCTTCATGGGTACGGCCTGTACAGTTGGCTATAGGACACTTGAGAAATATTGCTAAAAAACTGCTAACTGGATATTAACTTGGTTCTGAAAACAGTCGGTAGTCATTCTGAAATCTAATAACTTCTCTATAATGAAAACCAATTGACTCAAATTTCAGCAAAGTTCACCGGCAGTCCAAACTCATTCATAAGCTTCTCGTGCAATTGAACCCGTGGTATTCATAAATTAAACCAAGAACCTTGATTACGTGGATGGGATTACAAGTCGGGTTCAGATGATATAAAACCATCTGAGTAAACTGTAGACTGTTTTATAATCATCTGAATGCTGAGATGAGATTGGAAAACTAAACTAGACTGCTGTGCTCAGTTCTGGTTTCCATATTAGAAAAAGGATATAGTGGCACTGGAGTTACAGGTGCACCGTCGCGAATCCGGACTCTGGGACGATCGGTGGCAAGGTTGTCTGGAATCCAGACCCGCCGACCTCTGGCCTCGCCTCACCACTGCTGCCCTTACCTCGGAGTCTCCTTGACTGGCTGCCTGATGACCTCGGGGGGTGAGAGGGGCAGTGGGGCCGCCCGCCTGCAGCAAACAGCTCCTCGGTGGTGGGGCCGGCACGAACAGCTCTTCAGGGGCCCCGCCCCTTCCGACGTTCCGAAATCCAGAAATACCCGAACCTGGGCTCAGGTGTTTCTGGATTAGTGATGTCCGAAAGCAAATCGAAGGGTTCAGAATTTTAGGCGCTGCACCTGTAAGTACAAAAAAGATTTACAAGGGTGATGCCAGAATTGAGGGGTTATAACTGAGGTTATAACCATCACGAAACACTGTGCAGGCTGAGTCTTTCTTCTCTAGAAAAGAGAAGGGCGAAAGATTCCCTGATGGAGGTCTTGGAAAATTATCAAGGGGTTTGATAGGTAGAGAAGATGTTTTCACTTGTGTAGGAGTCCAAATCTAAGGGCCATAAATATAAGATAGTCACCAAAAATCCAATGAGGAATTCAGGAGTAACTTCTTTACCCGAAGACTTGTTAGAATGTGGAACTTGCTACCGCATGGAATAGTTGAGGTGAATAGCATAGATGCATTTAAGGGGAAGCTAGATAAGTATATGAGGGAAAAAGGAAGAGAAGGATATGTTGAAACTGTTGATTTCTGGATTCTTTTACCTCAATCTGGTTCAGCAAAATTACTGAAACTAATACCATTTGTGCTTTCAACAAGCAAGCTTTTATTTAAAAAGCAAATCCCGATCGGGGACTTTATCAGACAGAAGGAATGCAAGTCTGTTTGAACGCACCCACTTCCTACGGACAAAAAGTGACGTTACATTGTAAAGGGACGATGGTTATACATTTTCGGCAAAAGATAACAAGATAGGGCTAGAGTGACATCCTAGTTCAGCCTATCTCTTTTGATCCCTCTTTCCCTTTGTCCACTCATAAGCCGACCTAAGTATGATCTGATTTTAAACAAAGACCTTCTGTTAATGTTTCAGGTTAATAACATGATTTAATAAGACCTTGAGGTTTTTCTGCAAGCTGTGGGTTTTGTTTCAATGTGTTAGTGTTGTAACATTTCGCAGTCTCGAGTCTCAGATGTCATAGCTATTCCTCCATGAATTCTTTGTTAGCTTATACTGTCCCTATACAATTCCCACGTTCTCAACTTCAATGTCTCTATACATTTTTAAACATTCACAAAACAATGGGATGAAGTAAGGAGAGAGGAGGCTCGTGTGGAGCATAAACATCAGCATGGACCTGTTGGGCCTAATGGCCTGTTTCTGTTCTGCAAAAACTACTTACTATACATGCATTCAGTACATCATGCTTGTGCTGGTTCTTTGCTACAGAAGCCCAAAAATAATGACTTGCTTATACAGACAATTATAAATATTTAAAATCGAAGCGTTATGTAAAAATGTAAGACTTCAGAATTGCACCTGCACACCCATGTCCAGTAATCCCTTGCTCTGATTCACCTGAAGACTATGCTCAGTCAAGTCCTTGTGTACAATTGCACAGGAGATTGACTAGTTAATTTTTTAAGCACTAATACTGCTGTCAGTAATCCTTATTTTCCCCAATTTTCTTATTCATTCCAAGCAGAGGAAATAATTTCTTAAGTTTAGTTTAAAAATCCATCAAACCAAGTTCCAGGTGAAAAGGACAGGACTATAATCTAAAATCATTTCTTCTCTTCCCACCCACCTTTTTGCAAGATTCAAAGGGAAAAATAGGGTAGTTGCCAAAAGAAAGTTAAGAAAAAAACACACTTCATACGAGTTGTAAAGCTCATGAACAAACCCTTCCTCTCTACAGGCAGAAGTCGCCATTTAAAAAATATTTGTTGTTGTAACTGAAAATCAATCGTTGCTATCATTTTCCTTTTTACAGCTCTGCAACTATCTGCCCTTGTCTTTCACTTCCATATAATCTTCACCCAGCTAAGACCCAAATCATTCTCTTGGATTATATTCACTGGTATGGTAGACATGCACCACAATGCAATCTTCAAATCCAGTCCATCGCACATTATTGCTTCGCACAGATTATGTTGGCGTTGATTGATTTTATTTTCTCTCATGTACCCTGATCGAAGGTAGCTGTCAGCGCCATGCATAAATGCTAACTGAAGATTTACATCATACGCCTTTTACATCTCAACCAGTAGCACGAGATTTTAGCACAGGTTCTTCCATCATCATTCTGAACTTATTTGGATCACTTTTTCTGCGCTCAAAATTCTCGGAACCATCTGTAAAGTTCGTTGCTACAGCAACATACTGCATGTGCAAAAAAAATCTCATTTTGCACACCAATGGTTTCCATAGTAACACCAAATGTGATGGAGTACTTGCTGCAGTTTTGTGCTGCCAAGTATTTAGAATTCTTTTGTTCTATTGGAAAATGATCACTGAATCCTTGCTTGAGATTTATTCCCGCTTTCCAGTGGAATAAGATGCAAGATAGCTTGTACTATATTAACAGTGGTATTCACAGCGTGTCAGATGATCTGTTTTATAAGGACAGAAGTGTTCTATATAACTCACAATCTATTATTTGCCTGCTAGACAGGAGCCATAAGAACATAAAAAATAACAGTAGTAGGCCATACGGCCCCTCGAGCCTGCTCTGCCATTCAATAAGCTCATGACTGATCTGATCATGGACTCAGCCATGTTTCTGTAAGGTCATAAAGTATAATTAAGTAAACGCGTTACATACCGAAATTCAATGCTGTAGCACTGGACGTTGAGGCCAATTTTGTTGAAAAAATGGAGGCCGCCTCACTTCCACCTGCTTCCGGTGTGGGACATGGCAGCCATTTTGGAGAGGTCGGCCGCGCTGCTGTTGCCTGTGCTCACCTTCAATGCAAATGTGAAGAGCATGATGTTAATTGACGTGCAATGCCTGAATTGATACACGACTGCGATTTTGGACGTTGCCGCTCTCCATACCACACTCTCCTAACCATGCATGGAAGGTGGTGTGTGCAGCAGTCGTACAGAGATGCTGTCAGAGCTTCTTAATGATACACGCATCTTTCAGAAGTTTGTTGCAGCTTTTGGAGTGTTTTTTTTAACATTTTATTGGAGTAGTGGCTTGGTGCAATACATTTTAAAAAGTTGTTGGAAGTGTGCAGAGTGCTGCTGGACACTTGCAAGGCTTTGGATGTTAAAGGAAAGCCTCTTGAGAAGACCACTTGTTCAGTCCTTGGCTCTAGTTACAAGGAAGCAGAAGAAAGGAGGCAACCCAGACAGCCTCTTTCTGGCCGGGATATGCGAGATGGAATCATCCACCTGCGGTACCAGTGACCACAACCTTAATTCCCCTTTCAACATTTGTCCCACACCTTGCCATACCTTTCCACTGTTCCTGATCATCCCTGCGTCCTCTTGGCCACAATGCTGGAATAAAAGCCACCACACCACAAACTTTCAAATTCAACTTTATCCATAATATGCATCCAATATGACATCAAGAAATCAACTGTCTTGCATGTGCCTTTGCTTATCCTAATGGTGTCATACAGTGCTACCCCAGTGACTGGTGGAAGGCTGCTGACTTTGTGGGAGGACTGCAGATGGCCTTGCAGGACGATCGGAGTTGGTGGCTGGGAGTGCCAAATCGAGTAACTTTCTTCTTCACTCTCCTCTCTTGGTCAACTACTGGCTGGGCAGGCTGGATTTCTTGGGTGTGTGAAATGAGTAAAGCACAAGGCTAGGGTGTTATGGGGAGGGTGGGAAAGCAAGAGGTGCATGCTTACAACATGTGCAGCTTGTAGATCAGAAGAGATTGTGGGATGAGAGGGAAGTGGGATACAAGAAGGAGGATAATGTATGAGCATCTTGTATTCTTTCAGCCCTGCTGCTAGCCAGGGGGCTCAGTCATGCCTCTGCCAAGAATGGCCAGCACTGTCTCCTCCAAGAGGGTGAGGTGAAGCTAAGAATGTGAGATGTGCTTTGAGTTCGATAGATTGTTGGTAGGGAAGTGATGGAAGTGCATTGAGCAGAGTCAAGGCCACCTGTGGTCCAAACAGCCAAGGCCCCACCCCACATCAAGGACACCGAGGCAGTCAGGGCCGCTGGAAGGAGCACTTTGAAGATCTCCTCAATCAAGATTCTGCCTTTGACGTGAGTGTTCTTGCAGCACGCTACCCGCCATCACCTCAATAAAACCCCAGCACTGCACGAGGTAGAAAAAGCCATAAGACAGCTTAAGAACAACAAGACTACGGGAGCGGATGGAATCCCCGCTGAGGCACTGAAGTATGGCGGAGAGGCACTGTTGGTGTGAATACATGACCTCATCTCTCTCATCTGAAGGGAGGAGAGCATGCCAGGAGATCTGAGATGCAGTGATCGTGACCATCTTTTTTTTTTAAAAAAGGACAAGTCTGACTGCAGCAACTACAGAGGAATCTCCCTATTATCAGCCACTAGGAAAGTCGTTGCTAGATTCCTCCTCAACCTATGGCTGAGGGGCTCCTCCCGGAGTCACAGTGTGGATTTCGTTCCCTACGGGGCACAATGGACATGATTTTTATAGCGCGACAGCTGCAGGAAAAATGCAGGGAACAGCGCTGGCCCTTATACATAGCCACCTTCAACTTTACAAAGGCCTTTGACACTGTCAACCGTGAGTGTCTATGGAGCATCCTCCTCCGTTTCGGATGCCCCCAAAAGTTCTTAACCATCCTCCGCCTGCTCCACGACATGCAGGCCGTGATCTTTACCAACGGATCCATTACAGACCCAATCCACGTCCAGACCAGGGTCAAACAGGGCTGCATCATCGCCCCAACCCTCTTCTCAATCTTCCTCGCTGCCATGCTCCACCTCAGTCAACAAGCTCCCCACTGGAGTGGAACTAAACTACAGAACCAGTGGGAACCTGTTCAACCTTCATCTCCAGGCCAGTCCAAGACCACCCCAACCTCTGTCATCGAGCTACAGTACGCAGACGATGCCTGTGTCTGCGCATATAGAGGCTGAACTCCCAAGTCATAGTCAACATATTTACTGAGGTGTACGAAAGCATGGGCCTTGCGCTAAACATCCATAAGACAAAGGTCCTCCATCAGCCTGTCTTCGCCACACAGCATTCTGCTGCCCCCCCAGGTCATCAAGATGCGCAGTCCTGGACAACGTAGACCACTTCCCATACCTTGGGAGCCTCTTATCAACAAGAACAGACATTGATGACGAGATTCAACACCGCCTCCAGTGCACCAGTGCAGCCTTCGGCCGCCAGAGGAAAAGAGTGTTTGAAGACCAGGCCCTTAAATCTGCCACCAAGTTCATGGTCGACAGGGCTGTAGTAATACCTGCCCTCCTGTATGGCTGAGACATGGACCATGTACAGCAGACACCTCAAGTCACTGGAGAAATACCAACAGCGATGTCTCCAAGATCCTACAAATCCCATTGGAGGATGAATGCACCAATTTTAGCGTCCTTGACCAAGCTAACATCCCCAGCATTGAAGCACTGACCACATTTGATCAGCTCCGCTGGGCAGGCCACATAGTCCGCATGCCAGACACGAGACTCCCAAAGCAAGCACTCGACTTGGAAATCCTTCACGGCAAACGAGCCAAAGGTGGGCAGAGGAAATGCTAGAAGGACACCCTCAAAGCCTCCCTGATAAAGTGCAATATCCCCACTAACACCTGGGAGTCCCTGGCCAAAGACCACCCGAAGTGGAGGAAGTGCATCCGGGAGGGCGCTGAGCACCTAGAGTCTCATCGCCGAGAGCATGCAGAAACCAAGCGCAGGCAGCAGAAAGAGCGTGCGGCAAACCTGTGCCACCCACCCCTTCCCTCACCGACTATCTGTCCCACCTGTGTCAGAGACTGTGGTTCTCGTATTGGACTGTTCAGCCACCTAAGGACTCATTTTTTTTTAGAGTGGAAGCAAGTCTTCCTCGATTCCGAGGAAATGCTGATGTGAGGCTAGTGGTGGGAGACAGCTTTCATTGATCTTGATGACTTGTTTGAAGTCATGAAACTACTTTGGGCACTGGAGCCAGGTCCCAGGGATAACACTGCTGGCAGTGACGGCCTCGACAATCTGGTCCAACATCCTTCTTTTTGGAGGCCTCCTGACCCCCTATGGGTAGAGAACCTCTCTTCCGGTGTTGACCCCCTGCACAAAGCTGAAATGCTGCATGCCAGAGCTAGGTGCCCTTTCCCTGAGCTGTTGAGCCAATTGTGTTAGTGCTGACACACTTACCATTTTATTTTTCTACATGCAGAAGGCAATTCAACTTTTAAGAGTTGAAAACTGCCTAATATGGAATGATTTCAGAAGTCCGTTCACCTTTAAGTGCTCAAGACTGCTTTAAAAAAAAAAGACAACCTTGCTTAAAGCATCGCTCCAGTGATTAAACATTGGGCTTCCTGCTGAGTGCACAGCCTGAAGCAGCGTGTTCGTTGCTGGACTGTACGTTAAAATCATTCAAATTAGCGGGCAGAGTCAAATTAACATGCCTGTGCTTTTAAATGGGCACGAGCAAATCTCGTCCCACGGTGTCCCCATCCATTTTCGGGCGTAATCGAATTTTTAGGCCATAGTATTTACAGCACAGAAACAGGCCATTTGGCCCAACAGGTTCATGCTGGTGTTTTGGTCTCCCACACAAGTAAAAACATCTCTACATCTACCCTATCAAACCTCTTCATAATTTAAAGACCTATATCTGATCCCCCTCAGCTTTTTTTTTAAAAAGAGCCCCAGTGTTTCCTGATGGTTATAAACTTTCAGTTCTGATATTGTCCTTGTAAATCTTTTTTGCATCGTCACCAGAGGTGCCTATCCTCTTTCTAAATAACCGTGCTGAGGAGCAAATAAAATCTGGTGTGCAAGAACACTTGTCCTGGGCGATTTGAATATCTGGTGCAGAGCTAGAGTTTAAATGTATGTACTACATTTAGTCATCACTTTATCATTCATACTGCAAATTGTGGAAATAAAAAAATGCTGCCATTGAACTGCTTTTGTTTTATTAGTTTTAGTTGTGGGGAAGGGAATAGATTTGTCTCTTTGTGCACAGTGCTATTGTGTTAAATTATCTACTAATTAGTCATTGGTCTATATTGTTCAAAGTGATCGAATACTGTTGAAGCACCCTTTCCTTCAGGTAGCTGTCAAGAATTGAGATTAAACATTGATAACTCCTCCAATGGTCTGTTTGACTGTTTATCTGACATTTAATTTCAACACAGTAAACTTGTTTTTTTTAAGCAAATTCGGTGGTAGTGTTATTGAACTTTCCTACAATGTTCAGAAACATTTCAGCTGCAAGCTATTGTCAATGATTTACTGTACTACATTCAGGAACTCTGCATTGATGTGGGCTGCATGCAGAGTTACCGTTGTGTTCAGGTTTAAGCAGGATTCAGGGCTGAAACGCAGCAGCTTTTATGCAACAGTGCTTCCTGATTCTTTTCAGTAAGGTGGTTCCGTTTGGATTTCCCGAGGTGGAGTTGTACATGATCCTTTTAAAATTGCTCTCCTACCTTGTACTTCAGTACCGATTAATTGTACTTTTGCATGATCTTTAATTCATTGGATTGACTAATGTCCTAGTTTCCTGTTGTAGGGTTATATTTGATCATACTTTGTAAAAGAAAGCAAATAGTTCCCAAGTTCGAAATAAATCTTTAGCAGACAAGCAATTTAAAATTTGCATCTGTTAATATTGAATATTGATAACACATAACCAGTTAATGCAGCCAAACAGCTTTTCAAAACTAATTTGCTGAAAACTGCTGGTAGAAATTATTACTGTTACACGATGTATGGTAAAAATAAAGTTTAATACTTATCCTGTTCCTCTACCACACATTGCTTCCTGTTGACTTATACCTCCAAATATCATTCCAGCAGATTTGTTGACATGCTGTTATTTGGCATGATAACTAATATCCTTGAGAAAACAAAGCCATGAAGAGGTTATAGTTGATCTAAACTCTGAAAAGCAAAGCTTGAGTAATTTTATCATTTGAAGCTGAGATGTGATTGCTTCACTTCTAGTTAATGCCTTATGTAAAGGCTATAAATCTGTTGCAAGATGGTGAGTTTTCATAGGCAGTCAGTTTCTTTCACTTGCTCTTTTTCTAATATCTAAGAATAATATGTACTTGATTACAAACCAGTAGAGCTTGGTTTATGGCTACATAGATGCAAGTATTGCAATGATTGAGTTAATTAGCATTACCCCTATTTTTTTTTTAATCCAAGCATGTTAAATCATTTGCATTTATATAGTGCTTTTCTCATTCTGTAGACACCCCAAATTGCTTCGCGGGCATTGCATTACTTTTGAATTGTAGTCTGTGTTCAAGGCAAATATGACACTGTCTTCAAACCAGTGTAATTTTATGCTTAAGACTGTGCACAGTTCAAGCTACATAAATGTATTGGTTCCTTGCTCATCCTTGTCAGAAAATAGTGCACTGCACAATCCACAAAGTCAAAATTATTTATTTGCATGCCTTTTATTTTAAAATTATACTTCCAAACTAATGTGTGGTATAATAATAAAACCTGTGTAAATTTATACTTGGGTGTTTGACTCTTGATATTACAGAGTGCACAGTCTCACCCCACGGTCATGCTTTTCTCTCTCATTGCCCTGGAGAAGTTTGCACAAACAAGTAAGTTTTTGTTTATATATAAATGTAACCTTTCATAAATTGTAGGATTTTAAAAAAAATGTAAATTTACTGTTAAATTGTTTGCTGTCCTCTTATTAGCTCACTACTATTCAGTGATCAAAATAGAAATGTAGTTTATAAATGAAATGTTTCATGGCTGCTTTATCAGAATCCTTATTATAAAGTAACTGAGTTTAGTAGGGATGTCAACCCCCTCAGATTATCTGGGAGTCTCCCAGAATTGAGAGTTGCTATCCTAGACACTGCTGATGTCAACCCAGGAGAGTCATTCTTCGATTTCATGCCTGCGAACCTCTGTTGCCTCTACTTGCAATTCTTGGGGCTGATCCCACTATCATACCTGATGGCACTCGAGGATCGAGTGTTTCAGCCATTCTTTGCCCCCCAAAGCACCCTGGAATTTCACCGTAGCTGGTTCCACCTCATGACCTTCCATGCTGTAACTTCATCAGAAGTGCAACAGAACCAGCCAACTGTTAGGCTGAGTCAGGTAGGCTTATTGGAAATTGTCAGCCAATATTATAATTAGTTGAACCTGAAAATTTCATCAACTTTGCATCCAATTTCCACCCTTCCCTCACCTTCATCTTGTCCATCTCCGACTCTTCCCTTCCTTTCTTCAACTTCGCTGTCTCCATTTCTGGGGATAGGCTATTGACAAACGTTCACTATAAGCACACTGACTCCCACAACTACCTGGATAACACTTCCTTCGACCCTGCTTCCAATATCATTCCAAACCATTTCTTTCCAAATTGTGCATCTACTTATGTACTATGGCGTAATTATCTTGCCTTACTTGGGAATGCTCGAGTACTGAGTAAACTAAGCTAAATGCAATAACATTTGCAAACTGTGATCAACTGCTGTGTAATCAAACCTTCAGTCAGAGTTGACAATTGTAACTTCTAGCTACAAGTCTTTGATAAGAAAAACAGCAGTTTTTGGAAAGCAAATAAAAATCGAATGGCTGCGAACTGGCAGTAGTTCAGTCAGGACCTGAATGATAAACATGGATTAATGTTTCAGTTCTGGCCCTTCTTTTGGACCATTTTGATGTTTTCTCCATGGCTTCAACAGAAAGTTGCATTGTTTATATATTGTCCTGAAGCCAAACCCTCTAGGGGTTTTTTCTCTGCACTCCAATTAATGGCCATATATAAGTTTTTACAAAACAGGCAATTTTTGTTTCTATGTGTAGCACCCTGTTTATTACATATCTTGTTAACCAGCAGCAAATTCTTGGGCTTCCTATTCATAGTTCAGCAATGTATCCCATTAACGTGGAAATAGATTAAATACTTGCTCTCTCCAGATGTGTTTGCATTATAGGAGTGCAGCCAATGGCAGTCATCTGCTCTCATTCTGTCAACGCTTGCCTCCTTCAGTGCAAAGAATCCAATCCAACAATTCTCTTGTATGGTTACTTTGCTCTTCAAGTACCATGGGATCTTAAGCCACAGGGCTGACTATTTAGATGGCTGTTAAACATCTTCTCTTGTCCAAATGATGGATCTCCACCAGTGTAGCAATATGAAAATTACAAGTCCAGATGAGATAGTTATGACATCGAATTTACAGCACAAAAATAGGCCAGAAAATTCAGCCGATCAGGTCAATGCTGGTGTTTATGCTCCATCTCCCCCTGTCACTATATCCCCTTCTATTCCTGTCTCCCTCATGTACTTATCTAGCTTCCACTAAAATGCCTCCTATGGTATTTGCCTGAACCGCTCCATATGATAGCGAGTTCCACACTACTTTGAGTAAAGAAATTTCTCCTGAATTCCTTATTGGATTTATTAGTGACTATCTTGTATTTCTGGCATCTAGTTTTGGATTCCCCACAGGTGGAAACATCTTCTCTACATCTATCCTATCAGTCCCCTTCATAATTTTAAAGACCTCCATCGGGTCACCTCTCAGTCCCAGCCTTTTCTTTCTTGATGTACCATCTTGGTTCTGATATCATCCTATTTTGCATTTTCTTCAGTGCTACTATATAGTTTTTTGCATCAGAACTGTACACAATACTGCGAGTGTGATCTAACCATGGTTCTATACAAGTTTAGCATTAGGTCCGAGCCTTACATTTGGTGGCACCAAATGTAAGGAGCGCTACTTCAAGTCGTTTTGTTGAATTGGATGCTTATTTATACAAATATTAAATATTTAAATTATAATTGTCATGTAAAATGTGGGATGATTTTTTTTTAAGTTGGAAAACTGCAATTCTGTTTGCTTAGTTCAGAATTGATTTTATATAACTACAAGCATTATCAAATGTAATTGTTCAAGTCGGTAAAGCATGCATCTTTATTACTTGAATGAATAGTTTTGTGGCCGTGGGTACTTGTTGAAACAATGCAACTTTTCATTGCAGGTGAAAATAAATTAACGGTCTCTGAGTCATGTATTAGTGATCAACTACTTATATTGGAGTCTTGGGTAAATCATACAGATTACCTGAAGCGACAGGTTGGCTTCTGTGCACAATGGAGCCTGGATAATTTGTGTAAGTTTGAGATTTTTGCTTGATTGTCACGGGAAAATAAATTGTTTGGCAATTTTCAAATGGAATACAGGGTACTTGTAATTTTAGTGACATTACAGCACATGGAGATTAATGAGAAAAATACTGTCAACTTTAAGTAAAACTGCATGGTGCAGTTATCATTCCTTACTGCTGGGGTATAAATGGTAACTACAAATCTAAAGACTTTATCCAACAATTTCAGGAAATTACCACAGTGATTGCATTTTGTAAAATACCGGCTGCAATGGTGTCTCCTCGCCCCACTCTCGCAAGTACATTTAAAAAAAAATCTTGCTGCTCTGAACTGAATTCTGATATTAACATCTTGGAAAAAGAAAATTTGGAAATTTAAACCCAAGGTATTCAATGGAGCAGTTTGAAACCTACTGCATCTTGGGAACATATGAACAACGATGGACAGGAAAAGACCCACTGGCCAATTCAGCCTATTCCACACAACCGCAATGCCTTGTGCATCATATTATACACTCCCCACCCGCGGTTAAGTAATCTCTTGGGAGAGGCAAAAAAAACAGATGAAAAATCTAGGCTAATTAGGGGGAGATATCTGGAAAATACTTAACTGATCTCCTTTCTCTTTTACCCCCTGCCCCAAGCAGGCAATCATGAAACCACTCGCCTACAGTATCTTATCTTTTGTATAAGGTGATCGCTCCAGCCAGAAACCAGTTGAACTCTCGCTTGAAGGAATTCAGCGATTAGTATTCACCGCATGAGGTGACAGCCCGTTCCGCAGGTCCACTAATCTGACAAAAGAGCCACTTCCTAACCTCGAGTTTTGAGATGATACAGTTTGTGTATCCTAATGATTTTGATCAAATTGTGGGGGCAAATGCATGGCAGATGCAGTATAATGTGGATAAATGTGAGGTTATCCACTTTGGTGGCAAAAACACGAAGGCAGAATATTATCTGAATGGTGGCAGATTAGGAAAAGGGGAGGTGCAACGAGACCTGGGTGTCATAGTACATCAGTCATTGAAAGTTGGCATGCAGGTACAGCAGGCAGTGAAGAAGGCAAGTGGTATGTTGGCCTTCATAGCTAGGGGATTTGAGTATAGGAGCAGTGAGGTCTTACTGCAGTTGTACAGGGCCTTAGTGAGGCTTCACCTGGAATATTGTATTCAGTTTTGGTCTCCTAATCTGAGGAAGAATGTTCTTGCTATTGAGGGAGTGCAGCGAAGGTTCACCACACTGATTCCCGGGATGGCAGGACTGACATATGAAGAAAGACTGGATCAACTGGGCCTTTATTCACTGGAGTTTAGAAGGATGAGCGGGGATCTCAGAAATATATAAAATTCTGACGGGACTGGACAGGTTAGATGCAGGACGAATGTTCCCGATGTTGGGGAAGTCCAGAACCAGGGGACACAGTCTAAGGATAAGGGGTAAGCCATTTAGGACCAAGATGAGGAGAAACTTCTTCACTCAGAGTTGTTAACCTGTGGAATTCTCTACTGCAGAGAGTTGTTGATGCCAGTTCATTGGATATATTCAAGAGGGAGTTAGATATGGCCCTTACGGCTAAGGGGATCAAGGGGTATGGAGAGAAAGCAGGAAAGGGGTACTGAGGTGAATGATCAGCCATGATCTTATTGAATGGTGGCGCAGGCTCGAATGGCCTACTCCTACACCTATTTTCTATGTTTCTATATTTCTATACAGTTTTAAAATACAATTCTATGACCATTGATGCTGATGTAACCAAGAGTAAGATTTTGTGTTGAAGTAAAGCAGTATTTTTTTTAAATTGACGTTTTTTCCAAAACTTTATGTTTAATTACAACTCAGTAGCAAAACAGCACCATAATGGCAGCACGTATTGCATCTAAACCACAGCAGTCCAGTGAATCAGAACAGCAACTTTAACTGTAACTCCCTTTTTTCTCTTCCCTTTTACCTGCCCCCAAACTGTTTTGGAATGCTTCAAATTCTAATTGACACATATAGCCAGCTGCTATTGAAGGAAATCTTTTTTTTTCTCTAACCAGTGAGTGGCTTATTTATCTGATCATTTAAATACCAGATCTCGAGTGTATTTTCTCCCCTCTTGCCCCCTCTCCAAAAATAATAATGGCAGGAGTACAAAATGCAAAATCATGACTGCTGTTTTGGAAAGCCTGTGACAGTTACAAATGGCTTTTTAAAATAAATATATAAACAGCAGTAACTGAAGTGTCCATTTTAAGTGAAGCTGACCAATATGAAAACCAGTATAATCAGAAGTAACTTCTGAACAGATGCCTCCTGTCCTATTTCTTAGCTCATATACCCACCCTCTTTCTTTCTTATAATTCCATGTATATTTTGTAAAGCTGCAGAGAAAGTTTAAAACCTGGATGTTTCCATTGATAAAACTGAGATCGACACTATCAAACTGCTCAGCTTAAATTTTAATTCGGAGAAAAGTGTTGAAATCTATACTTGACTGGGGAGTAGGTTAACTGAGGTGGAATTTATCAAACAAAGCAAAATACTGCGGATGCTGGAAATCTGTGGCGGCGGGGTGGAGAGAATGCCGGAAATACTCACCAGATCAGGTAGCATTTGTGGGAAACGGTTAACTTTTCAGATCGATGACCTTTCATCATGTATTTATTAATGATTTAAAAACTGGTCTCTTTTTTTTTTATATTTAGACTGCTAGCAACAATGGGGACTGTTTGGGTCATTTGCAATATGTCTGCTTACAGAAATGGACTTCAGGAACCAATTGATGATTAGCTTGAACTATTGCGAAAATGTCAGTATTTCTGATGCACTTGTGAAAGAAATACACTTTAAAAAAAAAATGTAAATGCCTCGATTGTAAAGGGAATCTGCCAACTGTACATATACACCAAGGGTATGACATGGCTAGTTATAATTTGGGATCTTGAGCCTACAGCTCTCAGCTGTGATCCTAAAGCCAGCCACACTTGACCACACTGTCTTGTAAAGCAATATTTATTTAGTCTCAACAAATTTATTAATCAAAGCTCATTTACTTGGTTAGCATGATTAAATATTATGATCATTACTCACAGGACACCTATTTTGACCCAGAACCCTCCTGTCAGTGGTGTTGGACTCTCTGGATTAGAATGCAAGTTCCCTTCAGTGATCCAGCTCCTCGGGAGGTTCTCTGTCTGTGCAGGATGCAAGTCACAACAGTCCAAAAAGTGGCACACTTTTTTTAATCACGCTTCCTTTTGATTTTTGGTTAGTTTTGCAAACACCTGCAGCCTTGTCATCCTGTTACAGATAATGAGCACGGAGAACTAGCATTTGTTCTTCCACTTTCCTTTGTTCTCACATTTACAGTTGATCTTGTAGATGGAACTAGCTTTAAGTAATGTGATTAAGGACATATTAAAAACAACTACTTTAGATGTAAAATGCAATTCTACATCACTACAGTTGATTGCACCGTCTAAATAATCTCAGTTTAGACTTGACTCTTGACTCTTGCATCCTTGCTGCTAATCTGAAAAAAAATCATAATGCTTCTGGATGCTATTCCTTTTTAATGCTACCTGTTCTGCCTAATAACTGAGTTTTTCTTAATGCAGTTTTGAAACAGAAAAGGCAGTTCACTTATGAGAAAGTAAATCTCAGTCACATCAATGCAATGTTGAATAGCAATGACGTTAGTGAATACCTCAAAATTTCACCAGATGGACTAGAGGTGAGTGTTTGTTTAATTTGCCTTGAACTATTATAGTAAAATGCATTTTATTTCCTTACATCTGTTTTTTGTGCCCTTAATGCACCCTGGGTCTGAGGTCACAATATGAAATCTGGATTTTGCTCGAATTGCCATTCAAAATGCAATGTTTGTTGCCAGTACAGGTTGAACCGCCCTTATCCGGAACCCTTGGGACCTGGCATGTTTTGGATAAGGGATTTTTCCGGACAAGGTGTGGTTACGTTAAATTGGATGGTACAGGTACTGAGCAAGGGGATATTGGGGCTGGGAGTGCAGCAGAGAGATCATGGCCGGGGGGGAGGAGAGGATGCGGTGGATCGCAGGGTCAGGCCAGCAATTGCAGGAGTCGGTAGCAAGGAAGTTCTGCGCATGCGCCACCGGTGGCTGGAAATGGTTCTGGATGAGAAGGAGTTCTGGACAAGGGAGGCTCAACCTGTACTAATAAACCTCGAATTAATTTTTTGTCCCTCAATTCGATTCAGGTTTTTTTTTTTAAGTGTCCTGTGAATTTTGTTAGCCTGGCAGTTTGGAAAGGGCTGTTAGCACTTCTGCATTGGTGGATAAATATGTTTGTGCATGCAACTAGAGATGCATACCAATTAATGGCAACATTGATTTAAATTTTATGTGTGGGTCTCAATACTTCATGGTATGCACCTGATTGTCACATAGACATAAAGCTTAGATACTTGGAGTTTAATTTAATTCTGCTTTTTTTCTATGCCCTGACATAGTGAGCCAGTTGTATGATGTGCTGTGATACCTTGCTATACAGATTAAGGACTCTGGTTTGCGCCCTAGTCTGTTAACTGATCTCAGCAGGGCAGCAAGAAGGATGTCATAGTTACCATTGACTCCCCTTCACCATGGAGGGGAAACTTACCAGGATTCCTGCTGCCATTTATCGTCTCTTAACTCTTGCATTGGAAACTGTGAATATAAAGACTGGATTAATGTTGGCTATGATACCATCCTTTGCTGAATAACCTATAAACACTTGTTTCTGGGCTCCCATACAAATAAGTTACTGACAGATGGCTGGTGCATATGAATTGTATCTCGGCATGAATTTGCACCTTCAGGAGCGGGAGGAAGGGGGGAAATTGGAATGGAGATTTTATTTTTAGAAGATTTCTCAGTTTCCATCTCTTTCTGGTTTGGCTTTGTCTATTTTCTCATGCATACGATGAAACAAATGAAATGATTAATGCAGTTAATAAAACTGAAGAGCTGGAATTGCAGATTAGATCAAGTGAAGTTGCTGGCTGTGCCCTATTAAAAGATGGAAGTAGCCATTTCCAATTGGCATAAGTCTACCAAACTTCTATAGTTTTTCTTTTACTGCCAAGCTAGAACAAAGTAAAAAATGCTCTGCCTGTCGGCATGTTGTTCCCTCCACATGGCATTGTACCTCTCCACAGCATTCTGCTCAGTTTTGCCAATGCAGATCAGATTGAATTGGCACAAGTTTAAGCCTCTGCGACCGAACAGTCGCAGCTTAAAATTGTCAAGCTTATAAAAGGTAGACTTCGACTTGATTTTAAATATGCCAAAAACGCCAAGGTAGGTACTTGCATGCCAGAACATTGCAACTTTCTTCATGCTGTTTCACTAGTATAACTAAGCTGTTTGTCTTCAAAATATTGGTTGACTTTCTGTGACCAGCCCAAAGCCATGAGACCAGATTGTTGTCTCTAAAACATTCTAGAATGGATTAAAAATTTGTATTTTGTGGATTGAGCTTACGAGGTTATGTATTCACACCAGGTCCCATATTGAATAGTGAAAGAAATAGAATTGGACTTGGTGTCGGCATAGTTTTTTTTTGCTTAATCTAGTTCAGTGGATTTTCAATATGACCAGTCACCTCTGCAACTTGGAGCAGTTTACATGGTTTTAATATTAAAGCATAGTGAAAGTGCTCAACTTGTAAGAGAGATTTTCATCATTGAAGTGATGAAAGGAACAATTTTTCTTGCAAAATAAACTTAATATTCCTGACTTGATTTGTGACTTTTGGGTGACCCCTTGGTTATATTTTAGAAAGATAGGGACAGGAGTAGGCTGTTCTGCAATTTATTTACATCATGGCTGATCGGTACCTCAACATTATTTGCCCACCTTTGTTCCATATCCCTTGCTTACCCTTGCTGAACAAAAATCTGTCTCTTAAATTTAAATTTGCCCAACATCCACTGCCTTTTGGGAGAAAGTTCCAGATTTCCACTACCCTTTTGTATAAAAACCTATTTCCTGATTTCACTCCAAGCACTAATTAAGATTATGCCCCCTTGTTTGGATTCTCACATCAGAGGAAATAGTTTCCCTCCAATTACACTTTCTCATTGTTATTTTAAATACCTTGATTTAGATTATCTCTCAACCTTCTAAGTTCAAGAGAATACAAGCCAAGTTTATGTAACATGGCCTCAATTTAACCCTTTAAGTCCTGGTAAAATTTATCCCTTCCAAGGCCAATATAATCTTGAAGTTCAGTGTCCAAAATAGATGGGGTCTAACCATCTATTGTGCAACTGAAGCATCACCTCACTTTCGAATTCTAGTTTTGCGAGCACCTGTACTGGGATTTAGTGCACAAAATCCTCGGGCCGAATCTTGTCAGGGTTATTACATTGAGTGTTCAATGTGTTTTCTTGCAGGCTCGATGTGATGCATCCTCATTTGAGAGTGTCCGGTGTACGTTCTGTGTAGATTCTGGAGTATGGTACTATGAAGTAACTGTAATTACTTCTGGTGTAATGCAGATTGGTTGGGCGACCAAGGATAGTAAATTTCTTAATCATGTAAGTTATCAAAATACTTTTTAAATGAACCAAAGAATTTTGTTTTTCACTTCTTAAATTCTAAATGTTGATTCAAATCACTAAATTCCAATAGATAGAATGTAGTGAGTCAATTTATAAAATGTGGAATAGCGGGCACTTTCATTTTGTGAGTGTTGTTGATAATTTGACTGCAGGGGGAGTGATGGGTCAGCAGATTATTTAGTTGTAGTAGGGAAGGAAGTAACACAGCTGAACCCAATCCTGTCCTGACCATCCACACACACACTTCCAGAAAGGGTTACTGGACAGTAGTTAAGAGTGGCAAGCCTCATCAGTCTCCCGTTTCCTACTCGAGGGCATTTGAGTACCCTTGCACAATCCTAGTTGAGATCAGCAAATTCCATACAGCCCACGAATCTAACCTGGAACTTTCCTGGTCTGGATAAACTCAGTGGAAGCCCTTTTTTTTAAGCAAATGTAGTCAAACTGACAATCTGGTCATTTGCATACAGTCAACACTATTACATTGAATAAATTTACCTAGCTGAACTCTCAGTGCTGAAAATACATTTAGCATTTAATTCTTTTTCTTTTCGTAAATTTATCTATAATTATTGATTTGCAATATCCTGCAAATATACGCTGGATTATTTTTAAAGTGCACTTCAGTACTAACTGTGTATGTTCCTTTTTAAAGGAGGGTTACGGGATTGGAGATGATGAATACTCGTGTGCATATGATGGCTGCCGGCAGCTGATTTGGTACAATGCCAGAAGTGAACCACACATCCACCCTTGCTGGAAAGAAGGTACTGTGTTAAATTCTCCTCAACCCAGCGATTTTGTAGCTTTCAACTTTTGATTACCTCTACTACAAACCGTGGCAATTGCTAATGTTCAAATTGGAATATAATTAAATATTTCTCCATGCACTTATTGAAAGCTTATGCAGATCAGACCTGGCTTGTCATTTAGGGAAGGAAACCTGCTGTCCTTGCCTGGTCTGGCCTATGTGTGACTACAGGTCTACAGCAATGTGATTGACTCTAAACTTCCCTTAAAAATGGCCGAACAAACCACTAAGCTGTATCAAACCACGACGAATAACTATAATAAAACTAGACGGACCACTCGACATCGACCAAGGCACCGGATTTGGACACAACAAAGGCACATCCTGCAAAAGTCACTAACATCTGGAGACTTGTGCTAAAATTGGTCGAGTTGTCCCACAGACAAGTCAAGCAACAACCTGACATGGTCATACTCACAGAATCATACCTTTTAACCAATGTCCCAGACTCCTCCATCACCATCCCTGGGCATGTGCTGACCCACCAGAGGTGGTGGCACAGTTGGGAAGGAGTGGCCCTGGGAGTCCTCAACCTGGACTCTGGACTCCATGATGTCTCATGGCATCAGGTCAAATGTGAGCAATGAAACCTCCTGCTGATTACCACTTATCGCCCTCCCTCAGCTGATAAATCAGTACTCCATGTTGAATACCACTTGAAAGAAGCACTAATGGTGTAGAATGTACTCTGGGTGGGGGAATTCAATGTCCATCACAGAGTGGTTTGGTAGCACCACTACAGACCCAGCTAGCCAAGTTCTGAAGGACGTAGCTGTCAGACTGGGCTTGAGGCAGTGGTGAGGGAACCAACCACCTACTTGACCTCATCCTGACCAATCTGTCCATGACTGCATTGGTAGGAGTGACTACAGCACAGTCCATGTGGAGATATCTGTCTTCACACAGAGGACACCCTCCATTGTATTGTGTGGCACTACCACCATGTTAAATAGGACAGATTTAGAACAGATCTAGCAGCTCAAGACTGGGCATCAATGATGCACTGGGCCATCAGCAGCAGCAGAATTGTATTCCACCACGATCAATAATCTCATGGCCGAGCATATCCCTCACTCTACCATTACCATCAAGACAGATGACCAACCTTGGTTCAATGAGGTGTGTAGAAGAGCATTCCAGGAGCAGCACAAGGCGTACCTAAAATATGAAGTGCCAACCTGGTAAAGCTACCACACAGGATTACATGCACGCTGAATAGCAGAAGCAGAATGCTATAGACTGAGCTAAGCGATCCCACAACAATGGATCAGATCAAAGCTCTGCAGTCCTGCCACATCCAGTCATGAAAGGTGGTGGACAATTAAACAATTCCATGAATATCCCTAACCTCAATGATGGCGGAGCCCAGCATCTGAGTGCAAAAGACATGACTGAAGCGTTTGCAACCATCTTCAGCTAGAAGTGCCGCGTGGATGAAACTCTGATCCACCTTGACTAAATATCTCAACCATGCCCCATTTTGCCTATAAACAATCGAATGGGTGATAGGCTTGTTTTGTAAATAAAATGCGTTTCATGTCTGGACTTGGCTTTAGTGAAAACCACCTGTGATCCAGAACGAGATAACAACTGGAGCCTGAAGTGTGAATGAGTAATACCTCTCATTTCACTCCTGTATAATTGTGATAAATGGAGTTCTACTATGAGTTCTAAATGACTAGTATTTTATGTTTGTGTTGAATTTAACTGGGAACGTTTTTGCTCCCTTTCCATGCAGGGGACACAATAGGATTTCTTTTAGACTTGACTAAGAAGGCGATGATTTTCTATCTTAATGGAAACCAGCTACCCCCAGAGAAGCAAGTCTTTTCATCAGCTACGTAAGTACATTTTTGGGAAGAACTGTTTTGAGTTTATCCTGTTGAAACCAGCTGTTCCTGGAGTAATGAAATTCTAGCTAAAATATGCTGCAAATCACTCATCAAATATCTTGGTTAGTATTAGTTGATTTGATGCAGAATATTTCCAGATAGCAAAGGAACACCGTACTTTTCTGGGGAAAAAAACGAAAATGCTTGAAATACTGATGCAGGTTACTGCACTTAATTGAATAGAAATTGAAAATCCCCAAAACACATTCCAGCTTTTGTATCTACTCCTGTTAAGTGATCCTTTTTTACCAGTGTTTTATTTACAATCGGCAAGTAATTCTATAATTATTTGCTGTCTACAAAATAGCTAATTGAAAGCAATATGAGTTACATAAATTATTTTCCAAAATGTTTGCTGTGCTCTTGAGGCATATCCTAATTTACTCAACAGTGCTTCATAAAATGGTTATTTGCATAGTATGAGTTGAGTGGGTCTGTATAAATAATATGGTATTAATCCAGTAGAAAAAAAATATTGCAGTTACCCTTTTAAAATCCTGTGATGGAATTGTGTATTGATTTTAGCGCTGTTAGTGAGATACCTAAAGCATTATGGCAAATTTTAAACAATTTACATCTATATCTCAAACATTATGGTATCTGCTGCTATGTCAGCATTGCATTGAGCAGCCTGGCTAAAAGCCAGTGAAGTTATGAGAACCCAAGAAACTAGAGTACAACAGTTTTGAGTGTCTCGGTTGTGGTTCCTTCACCCTTCGAGAAGGATTAGGGGAAGCTGGAAATATAAAGCACGATTTGGAAGATTCTGTGTACAGAAACTAAGTATTGCTTTGTTGTTTTTTTTTTAAACAGTTATGATTTAATAAACATGTACTCTGTCCCACGTTAAATTGTATCTGGTGTTTCTTTGGAAGCAACACCATTATCCGGTGCTGTACATGGATGGTCTTGGTAGACCATTGGGCCAGCTATGGCAGTTATACCCTTTTTAATCCCAATTCCCTGCCTTTTTTTCCAGATCCTTTTGATAACCTTATTTCTAAATTATTTATCTCCCTTTTAAACATCTCAATTGCGATGACATCCATGGCTTTCCAGGACACTGTTCCTCATTTTCAACCCTTTTTGTGACTATTTTACTGGATTTGCTTTTAACCTATTTAACTCAAATTCTAAAATGATATCCCCTCATTCTGGATTCTCCTACTGGAAAAAATGTTCCCTACCATGTCAGTTCCCTTTTTATAATTTTGACCACCTTTATCCATGCACCCTTTAACCTCCCCATCTCGAGCCAATATAATCCACCATGTCTTGTCATAGTTTAATCTGTTGATCTCCGACATTGCCCTGGTGCATTGTTGCTGGACTTTATCCAAAAACAGTATATCCTTCTTGGTGGCCAATATTGAACATAATATTCCCAGTGAGGTCTGACTTGCACGCTATATGATTGCAGTAATACTTCTTTGCTTTTATATTCTGAATCTCTTGTAATTAATCCTAGTGTTTAATTAACACTTTTTATTACTTTTTGTAGCTGAGTTAGCCTCTGATGACCCATGTACTTGCACCCTAGTGCCTTTGTATCCCAGCAACACCGATTTGGTGTTCTGGGCCAGAAACATGTCACAAACAGTAAGTGGGGCACATGATTACACAGTAATGTGACTCCACCAAACACACAAAAATGAAGACCTCTTGTTCTTACTGCCCCATCTCTTTTCAACCCCTCTTGAAATTCAAAACTTGGAAACCTCAACTCTTGAAAATTCCTGGGCAGGTGGATTGGTAAAGGTTGTTCCCTGATTAGTTGGGGATGATTTTTTTGAGGATGTTTCCAATAAAGTGGACAAAGGAGTACCAGTTGATGTGGTATATTTGGACTTTCAGAAGGCTTTCGACAAGGTCCCACACAGGAGATTAATGTGCAAAGTTAAAGCACATGGGATTGGGGGTAGTGTGCTGACGTGGATTGAGAACTGGTTGTCAGACAGGAAGCAAAGAGTAGGAGTAAATGGGTACTTTTCGGAATGGCAGGCAGTGACTAGTGGGGTACCGCGGGGTTCTGTGCTGGGGCCCCAGCTGTTTACATTGTACATTAATGATTTAGACGAGGGGATTAAATGTAGTATCTCCAAATTTGCGGATGACACTAAGTTGGGTGGCAGTGTGAGCTGCGAGGAGGATGCTATAAGGCTACAGAGTGACTTGGATAGGTTAGGTGAGTGGGCAAATGCGTGGCAGATGAAGTATAATGTGGATAAATGTGAGGTTATCCATTTTGGTGGTAAAAACAGAGAGACAGACTATTATCTGAATGGTGACAGATTAGGAAAAGGGAAGGTGCAACGAGACCTGGGTGTCATGGTACATCAGTCATTGAAGGTTGGCATGCAGGTACAGCAGGCGGTTAAGAAAGCAAATGGCATGTTGGCCTTCATAGCGAGGGGATTTGAGTACAGGGGCAGGGAGGTGTTGCTACAGTTGTACAGGGCCTTGGTGAGGCCACACCTGGAGTATTGTGTACAGTTTTGGTCTCCTAACTTGAGGAAGGACATACTTGCTATTGAGGGAGTGCAGCGAAGATTCACCAGACTGATTCCCGGGATGGTGCGACTGACCTATCAAGAAAGACTGGATCAACTGGGCTTGTATTCACTGGAGTTCAGAAGAGTGAGAGGGGACCTCATAGAAACGTTTAAAATTCTGACGGGTTTGGACAGGTTGGATGCAGGAAGAATGTTCCCAATGTTGGGGAAGTCCAGAACCAGGGGTCACAGTCTAAGGATAAGGGGTAAGCCATTTAGGACCGAGATAAGGAGAAACTTCTTCACCCAGAGAGTGGTGAACCTGTGGAATTCTCTACCACAGGAAGTAGTTGAGGCCAATTCACTAAATATATTCAAAAGGGAGTTAGATGAAGTCCTTAGTACTCGGGGGATCAAGGGGTATGGCGTGAAAGCAGGAAGTGGGTACTGAAGTTTCATGTTCAGCCATGAACTCATTGAATGGCGGTGCAGGCTAGAAGGGCTGAATGGCCTGCTCCTGCACCTATTTTCTATGTTTCTATGTTTCTATGATCCTGGATTAGTGGGTAGTTTTGACAAAGGAGAGTAAGGCAAGATAATGCTTGTTGTGGTCTCCGCAGATTTAGTAATGGATGGCACAACCAGTTGTGCTCCAGACATGCACATCTTGTACTTGAAGGAATAAAGATGGGACCCCTAACAGCAGAAATTGCCAGGATGGGGAAGAGTAAACATTTCACTGGGTAGGTGTAGGAGTGGTACTGGTTGAGCAGATAGATTAATGGCTGCAGAAGTGTTATGGTGAATGGAGGGCTAAAGGCTAAGCAGTTTGTAGCTTGAAAATACAATTGTAACTTACTTGGAGGAGGGTTTTTCCAGGGGTGGATGGTGTTAGAAGTGGGGTTGGAAAAGAGACTTAGTTGGTGAGGGATACAAGCCATCTCACATGGCGCGCCTCGTCCTCTGTCCATATCTCTGCTTGAGGCCAGAGAACAAGAGAGGCCATGTGAGATGGCAATGGTTGATGTGGTTCATAAACTTGAGCTCATCCAAAACACAACTGTCCGTATCCTAGCTTGCAATAAGTCCCAATCACCCATCATCCCTGTGCTCGCTGACCTACTTTGGCTCCAGTATGAGCAATTTTAAAATTCTCAGCCTTGTTTTCAAATCCTCTATAGCCTCGCCCTTCCCTATCTCTATAACCTTCTCCAGCTCTACAACCCTCTAACATATCTGCGCCCCTCTAGTTTTGGCCACTTGCGCATCCCCAATTTCAATTACTCCACCATTGGTGGCCTGCCTTCAGCTGCCTAGGCTCTCAGCTCTGGAATTCTCTCCCTAAGCCTCTCCAGCTCCCTCTTCTGACATTACAACAGTGACTGCACTTCAAAAGTACTTCATTGGCTGTAAAGCATTTTGGGATGTCCGGTGGTCATGAAAGGCACTATATAAATGCAAGTCTTTTTTTAAGACACTCCTTAAAACCTACCATCTGCCCTAATATCTACTTGTGTGGCTCTGTCACATTTTGTTTGAGAATGCTCCTGTGACGCGCCTTGAAATCTTTTACTACGTTAAAGGCGCTATATGAATGCAAGTTGTTGTCCATAATTATTGGTGAGAGGACCGTGAAATCAGAGGAGAGATGGCAAGCTGAGTTTTGATGGACATTGTCGATGAGTTGGTCTTGCAGAGGATGTGAGGAAGGATATCAGTGAGAAACCCAGGGTGGTGCTTGGGAGGCAATGAGGTAAATAACAAGGAATTTAAAGCAGAGGTGGAACAAGGTGAGCTGCTCGAAGGAGGAGAAGCTGCCATTGTAGTAAGGGGGGTAGGGGGAGGAGTGATCAAGGTGTGAATTTTTAATGAACTGTACCACCACTGGCAGTTTGGGCAGGGCAGGTGGTGAAAGTGTTGCCAGGCAGAAGGCTTCAGTTGGGGCAAGGAGTCACAACCAATGAGGAAGTTTGTCAAAGCCGGTATGTCAATGCAAATATCCATAGTAAGGCAATGGATGGCAAGGTCCTTGTTCAGGAATGAATGGACATTCTGGAGGAAAATGTGGAGGGCAGTGATGGTTGGTAGAGTCGGGGGGGATAGTGGTGGGTTGGGTGTGCGGGACAGAAAGGATGTTGGCAATATTAGTTTCCTGCGGTCTCACTGGCAGGAAGGTCAGCGAGATTAAAGTGCAAGATGGTTGAGGAACAGTGGCATACATTTGAGATATTTCATAACTCAAAATTATATTCCAGTGAGGAGGAAAGGGTGTAAAAGAAAAGGTAGCCATCTGTGGCGAAATAAAGGATGGTATCCAATTTAAAAACAATTTTTTTTTTTTTAAAGTGGCAAAAACTAGTGGGAGGACAGAAGATTGGGAAGCTTGTAAAAGCAAGCAAAGAATGACTAAAAAAATAATTAAGAAAGGGAAGATAGACTAGGAAAGTAAACTAGCACGAAATATAAAAATAGATAGCAAGCGTTTCTACAAATATATAAAAAGGAAAAGAGTCGCTAAAGTAAATGTTGGTCCCTTAGAGGACGAGACCAGGGAATTAGTGATGGGGAACATGGAGATGGCAGAAACTCTGAACAAATATTTTGTATCAGTCTTTATGGTGGAAGGCACTAAAAACATATCCCAACAGTGGATAGTCAATGGGCCATAAGGGGGAGGGGGGGGTAGGAGGAACTTAACACAATCACAAACACTAAGGGGGTGCTACTCAGTAAGATAATGGGACTAAAGGCGGATAAATCTTCTGGACCTGATGGCTTGCGTCCTAGGGTCTTAAGAGAAGTAGCAGCAGGGATAATGGATGCATTGGTTGTAATTTCCCAAAATTCCCTGGATTCTGGGGAGGTCCCAGCAGATTGGGAAACTGCAAATGTAATGCCCCTTTTTAAAAAAAGGAGGCAGACAAAAAGCAGGAAACTATAGACCAGTTAACCAGTTAGTGGTTGGGAAAATATTGGAATCCATTATTAAAGAAGTAGTAGCAGGAATTTGGAAAAACATAACCCGGTCAGGCAGAGTCAGCATGGATTTATGAAGGGGAAGTCATGTTTGACAAATTTGCTGGAATTCTTTGAGGATGTAACGAACAGGGTGGATAAAGGGGAACCAGTGGATGTGGTGTATTTGGACTTCCAGAAGGCATTTGACAAAGTGCCACATAAAAAGTTACTGCACAAGTTCACGGGGTTGGGGGTAATATATTAGCATGGATAGAGGTTTGGCTAACTAACAAAAAACAGTGTTGGGATAAATGCCAACCCGAGAATGAACCAATCAGTAACTAGTGGGGTGCCGCAGGGATCAGTCCTGGGACCCCAACTATTTACAATCTATTTTAACAACTTGGAAGAGGGGACCGAGTATAACATAGCCAAGTTTGCTGACGATACAAAGATGGGAGAAAAAGCAATGTGTGAGGAGGACACAAAAAACCTGCAAAAGGACATAGACAGGCCAAGTGAGTGGTCAAAAATTTGGCAGATGGAGTATAATGTTGGAAAGTGTGGTTATGCACTTTCGCAGAAAAAAAAAATCGAAGAGCAGGTTATTTAAATGGAGAAAAATTGCGGGACCTGGGGGTTGTGGTGCATGAAACACAAAAGGATAGTATGCAGGTACAGCAAGTAATCAGGAAGGCCAATGAAATCTTGGCCTTTATTGCAAAGGGGATGGAGTACTGCATGCAGTTTTGGTTTCCATATTTACGAAAGGATATACTTGCTTTGGAGGCAGTTCAGAGAAAGTTCACTAGGTTGATTCCAGGGATGAGGGGGTTTACTTATGAGGTTAAGTAGGTTGGGCCTCTACTCATTGGAATTCAGAAGAATGAGAGGTGATCTTATCGAAACGTATAAGATTATGAGGGGGGCTTGACGAGGTGGCTGCAGAGAGGATGTTTCCACTAATGGAGACTAGAACTAGAGGGCATAATCTTAGAATAACGGGCCGCCCATTTAAAACAGACGAGGAGGAATTTCTTTGAGGGTTGTAAATCTGTGGAATTTGCTGCCTCAGAGTTGTGGAAGCTGGGACATTGAATAAATTTAAGACTGAGATAGACAGTTTCTTAACCGATAAGGGAATAAGGGGTTATGGGGAGCGGGAAGGGAAGTGGACCTGAGTCCATGATCAGATCAGCCATGATCGTATTAAATGGCGGAGCAGACTCGAGGGGCCATATGCCTACTCCTCCTATTTCTTATGTTCTGTTCTTACGAAAGAGGAAAATGGGGCAGTTGAGGTTGCAGAATGGAGGTTAGCTGTGGATTTATCCAAGGGTGGGGGGTGCTCAAGCCTGGAACAACAGCAGAGGAGTAGTGATTGGTGAGAGGAGGGCAAAGTAACCAAGAGGGGAGAAATAAAACATGCATATGGGAAGGGGCGGAGACGAGAGAGAAAGTCCCAAGACACACCAAGGGGGGGGAAAGGAGATCGAAGTAATGAGCTCACTCTGGAGTGGTCGACAAAATGCACGCACGAATGGACAGAGGGAATTAGGTTACGTGGGTATAGCAAAGATATAGAGACATGTCCTTCTAATCGAAAGACAGGGAGGAGGCGATATGAGAGTCCAATGTTGAAGTCTGAAGTCCTGAAGACTACTTCATACCTTAGCATGTGGAGTCCACTGCTTTTCTACTAGAGTAGCCAGTGTTGGCTGTCCCGTTTATCTGAACTTGGAAGATTTGGCCCAGTGTTGTCAGACCTTGCAAAATCTTGTGCGCCTCATTTCACCCCAAAAAATCGTTTTTGCGCCCGACCCAGGTGCAAATGAGCCAAAAATCCAGTCCCTTGTGTATTAGATAAAATCAGAAATTCTCATTGTCTGTCTTTGTGATGTGTGAAAATGTCAGCACCCGTTTTCCTTAAAGCTGATGAGCTGTTGTCCTGTCAACTAAAATGCAAATATCACCATTTAAAAAGGACAATTCTTTTTAAAAATATACGTCGTATACTTTTAAAAAAAAAAACTGTTTTGGCATCTTATCACAAAAGAAACCATTTCCAAAATTGTAAAGGCCAAATACTGAATGTGGTTTACTATTTACTATTTTTTAAATTGCAGATCTGGCTTCTTTGCTGCTGCCAGTTTCATGTCGTATCAACAGTGTGAGTTTAATTTTGGAGCAAAACCATTTAAGTATCCTCCAACAGTCAAATTCAGCACATTTAATGAATATGCCTCCCTCTCTCCAGAAGAAAAAATAATTCTTCCAAGGTGAGTACATTCAGTATCAAACATAAAACCTAACTGCATTATGCTACATTTAAAGGTCTTATGGTATTTTTTATTTAAAAAAAAAACACTTTTTCATAACCAATGAGTTTTTTATCTGCATGTTAGGCCCTCAACAGGGTGCATATATGTGTAATCATTAGAATTGTGAATGAACTGAGATCGGGTATAATATTTTATAAAACTGAGAAAATTGTGTTGTGTTTAAGGCACAGACGTCTAGCTTTGTTGAAACAAGTGAGCATACGGGAAAACTGCTGCACACTCTGCTGTGATGAGATGGCTGATACAGAACTCAGACCATGTGGACATAGGTATGTTGCAGGCTTGTTTTAACTGAAGCATCTTTGCTTGTTTGTAATGGTTGTCCACGGTCGGAGTTTCATGTTTCCAAATTGGCTGCTATTGATGTAAACCACCGTTCTATGTAATTACTGATGTACGCACTAGACTGCAAGTCTGATTTCCCCCCTCCCCCCCCCCCTACGATTTGAGACTCTGCCCTTCATGTAAAAGATTTTCATAACTTCCCAGTATTTTGGATACTGTCCTCTTTGCACAGTTCCAATTGCAATTGTCCCTTCCCTTTCTTTCCCGGAAGTGAGAGGCCCTGTCACACAAGTGTCTGTTGTGTACCATACATCTTATAGGAGCCCAAAGGCCTGTAGGAGTTGCACAAGATTAACATTTTGCAACCATCTACCATGGATTAAGAGTCATAACTGAAAAATTTTGTATGGTGTGTTTGTGGCAGTAGAAAAGTCATGCTAATTCATATTATGCATCATATCTAATCAAAGACCATGGTCCTCAATGGGGGGAAAGGGTGTTTGGGTTATATTTACAAGTTTTAGGGGGAACTTCAAAATATTTTTCCAAGCATCTTCACTGCATGGGCAAGATCGTATGAGCTTCCGGCCTCTCTTTTGCCATTGCTTGCCTGTAAATCACATCATTTTTTTTTTTTAAGTATTGCATGCTTTAAGAAAAAAGTTGAAATAATGGCTGACTTGTGAAGATTGCTTCTTTGACTCTCAGGTATTCTTCCTGCAACTCATGATTAAATTTAAACAAACATTTTTGAGAACTTTCTTGTTTTAAATGTGCAGGAATCCAAGCCCAACCATATGTTGTGACTTGGCATGACTTCTTCCCACATAGACATTACCTGCAAAGATAATAAATGTACCTCTACCATCTGTCACCATCTGCCCAGTTCTTATTCCAGCTTATTTCTTTCTCACAAACAAAATTACTTTCTTGCCCACTTTTTGGCAGTTTTTTAAAATTTAAAATTTGGCGTGTTTGAAAGCATTCTACTAATGTACATTCAGCTGTGCACGTTAAATCTCCTTAAAGCGTAGACCAAAGCACAGACTAATGCTAAAAGTTTCAACGATCTTTCTCCTTTCACACCACTTTAACTACCTCCTGTTAATGCATTTAAACACTAACTAACAAATTGCCTTCTGTCAACAGCTGCACTACAATTTTCTTTTGGCATGCACCATAAACAAAACCAACCCCTTCACAATTTCGTCAGGCATTTTCACTAGAATGATGGCTCATTCCTCTGCTAAAAATTATCTGTTTATGTGGCTAAGCAACCTTTGATTACTAATATCTAGTGTCTGTTAATTTACTGGATACATTCTATGATCTATGAATTTATTTGCCTTTAAACTGATGGGCTTCCTACCCCTCTAGCAGGTATGCAACGCCTGCCCTATTTAAGGCTAGGAACTTGGTTTAGGGAGAGAAATTAGTAGTGTAATCTGTAAAGGAAGACATGTGTTAATGTATCATAATTCAAAATCTTTCTCCTTCCCAAAGAATAAAAGCCTTTTTTATGGCTTGCTAGCTACTTCACTGCAATGTACTTTGTAAATCATTATTTCATATTTATATAATGTGTGTAAATGTAAGCTCTTGTGTATAAGCATGTTTTTTGCAGTGCTTCCTCTTGGGGTTAACATGCATATAGTAATTTCTTTGGAAACTTGTTTAAGAACATTGGAAATGTTTGAAGATAATTGTCCGATAAACAGGAAAAAATAGAAACTTAAGAACATAAGAAATAGGAGCAGGAGGAGGCCATTCGAGCTTGCTCCACCATTTAATACGATCATGGCTGATCTG
The DNA here is from genome assembly GCF_044704955.1 of Pristiophorus japonicus. Lineage (NCBI taxonomy): Eukaryota > Metazoa > Chordata > Chondrichthyes > Pristiophoridae > Pristiophorus > Pristiophorus japonicus. The sequence continues at coordinate 116,204,219 of NC_091989.1, forward strand.
ATTATGGACTCTGGTCCACTTCCCTGCCCGCTCCCCATAACCTCTTATTCCCTTATCGGTTAAGAAACTCTCTTAAATTTATTCAATGACCCAGCTTCGAACAGCTCTCCTTGAGGCAGCAAATTCCACAGATTTACAACCCTCTAAGAAATTCCTCCTCATCTCAGTTTTAAATGGGTAGCCCCTTATTCAAAGATCATGCCCTCTAGTTCTAGTCTCCCCATCAGTGGAAACATCCTCTCTGCATCCACCTTGTCAAGCCCCCTCATAATCTTATACATTTCGATAAGATCACCTTTCATTCTTCTGAATTCCAATGAGTAGAGATCCAACCGACTCAACCTTTCCTCATAAGTCAACCCCCTCATCTCCGGAATCAACCTAGTGAACCTTCTCTGAACTGCCTCCAAAGAACGTATATCCTTTCGTAAATATGGAAACCAAAACTGCACACAGTATTCCAGGTGTGGCCTCACCAATACCCTGTATAACTGTAGCAAGACTTCCCTGCTTTTATACTCCATCCCCTTTGCAATACAGGCCAAGATTCCATTGGCCTCCTGATTACTTGCTGTACCTGCATACTAACCTTTTGTTTCATCCACAAGTATCCCCAGGTCCCACTGTACTGCAGCACTTTGCAATTTTTCTCCATTTAAATAATAACTTGCTCTTCGATTTTTTTTTTTTCTGCCAAAGTGCATAACCCCACGCTTTTCAACATTATACTCCATCTGCCAAATTTTCGCCCACTCACTTACCCTGTCTGTCCTTTTGCAGGTTTTTTGTGTCCTCACACATTGCTTTTTCTCCCATCTTTGTATCCTAGCAAACTTGGCTACATTACATTCGGTCCCTTCGTCCAAGTCGTTAATATAGATTGTAAATAGTTGGGATCCCAGCACTGATCCCTGCGGCACCCACTAGTTACTGATTGACAACCGGAGAGTGAACCATTTATCCCGACTCTGTTTTCTGTTAGCCAATCCTCTAGCCACGCTAATATATTACCCCCAACCCCGTGAACATTTATCTTGTGCAGTAACATTTTATGTGGCACCTTGTCAAATGCCTTCTGGAAGTCCAAATACATGACATCCACTGGTTCCCCTTCATCCACTCTGTTACATCCTCAAAGAATTCTAGAAAATTTGTCAAACATTACTTCCCCTTCATAAATCCATGCTGACTTCAATAAAATGTATGTCTGAACTTTGTCAACTGTTCTCAGCAGAACCACACATTTACAACATTATAAAAGGAGAAATTGTGTGGGGTTTGAACCTGAGGAATTGGGTGTAACTGATTTTATTAAGTGCAAAGGAAGTCATCAAATGAAGGAAGATGGCCAAATGTACAGCTTTCACCATTCTATAAAGGCTGCAAAGTCCCTTCCGTTATGAACTGCAACTCTTTGGCCGAGTAATTCCACTTCATCCAAACTGTGGCAAATGAGTAGCAATAATGGCTTGAGAAATGGGAATCCTTAGCACTCTATTTTGACAGTTGTCAACTTCTTCATATGTGGTGGTAGAACAGTTAACCCCTATGAAGCAGACTAAAAAAGAGAACTCATCAGTTCTCCAAAACTCAGTCCAGTCCACAGTCCTGCAGACCAGTGGACTGGATGAGGATGGTACATTTTATGCCTGTACAACTTTGAAGAGGCAAGCTTTTAGTTCAATCTGAGCTAATGACTGACTTGACTGGAACAGCCACACAAGTTCTTAACAATTGAGGAACACAAACTATAACCATCTTCAGAGATTACCAGCATTATAGCTTTATGAACTGATCCAGCTCCCTGTGGAACGCTATCCATTTTATGTAGATGTTCATATGCAGTTAATTGTTGGCTGAAGCAGAGTTCTTGTAGCCTTTGCTGAGCTATAGAAAGCCTCTGGGTTTCACATTGATGGTACCTCCAGAGGAAACCTGCAGAAGAAACTATGAAAAGTATAATGGGAGAGTGGTCTTGCAAATTCCCCAAACTTGCATTCTTCTTTGTGCTGGGTTAGGATAAAGTGGCACTAAACTTTGGGGCAGTGTAATGTTTTAATCTGTGATCATGTAGTGTATTCATGCTTTAATTTCTGATTATACAGTTTAATTGAGAATTTTGGAATTATTGTGGCCCAACAAGGTCACCTGATGATTTTATAAATCTTATTTGAATGTTTGATCTTCTGTCTTTTTCCCAGTGACCTGTGCATGGAATGTGCCTTGCAGCTGGACACCTGTCCTTTGTGTCGTCAAGAAATAAAAACCCGGGTCAGGCTGATTTCACACATTTCCTGAACTCTTTCTTCTAAGACCTATTTTGATCAACCTCTGTACCAAGTGCTAACGAATGAAACGCTCCAGCTGGGACATGTACCATCCAAAATGCAATGTGTGCAGTTGCTAGTATTACTCCATTAGCCAAGAAGGGCTAATTTGGCATAGTTTCCAGTGGAACACGTTTGGGCAGTTTCAACAAGGTTCCTAGTGTGCATGGACCCAAAGCACAAACCATTTCAGCACTAAATTGGTAATCTCACTGATGCCACAGGTTGGCTATTGTGAGAAATGATAAAATGTCACACTGCTGCAGTAGAGTGCTCATAAAGTTGGGTTGAGGTACATTGTTGGGGGTGAGGCACCCTGTAGGGCCAACGTAGAGAAACCTTTACTCTGCATCTAAACATAAAATACCTGACCCGAGAGTGCTTGACACGGACATTGGGTGCCTGAAATGGAAAGTGTTCCATTCCTCAGCACTTAACATCCCTCGCCTTCATGAGCACAAAAAAAAATCTTGGTGCAAATTCCAGCTTGTTTCAAGAATAAAGAGATCAACTTATTTTGTTTTATTCCCTCTGACTTTAAAAAAAAAGGTGGTGCTCACCATACTCTACTTTTATTCGGCATCAGTCTGGCACACTGTCCAACCCATCAGAAGTTCTGAAGGGCTACAAGAGACTCCAAGGATATATGCAACGGCAGCAAATCTAGAAGAAAAATGTTTGTGAATAATGAGAAATTTTCATCTTTCCATTTTTACCTGTATGCAGAAATGTTTACTTTTATAGGCAGTGTTCCACAAGACCCAGGTGTGTGTTAGGAGTAGCAGTATCAACTTTTGCTGGGGAAATAATACATGGAAGACCCAACTACTCAAAGCTGCATGATTTGCCAAATTAATTGGTAGAATTTGAGATCTGATGATTCCAAAGAACATTTAACTTTTTTAAACATAAAACATCTGTGGTAATCAACATACTTTGCAAGTTTTGTTTTGTTAATCACAAACATTTCTAATCTGTCTACAGAACCAAGCCTTGTGGATAGCAAAATTATAAATTATTTATTTAATGAAACAGTGCGTGTTTTACTGATGTTTTTTTTTTCATCCATCTTTAACCTTAATGATTGCATTTGCCAAGTTTTGTAATGCAACAAATGAGCTTTTTCCCCTTAATTTTATATCAGACCAGAAACGCACTTGCTAGAGCAATTAATTATGAAACTGATGTATTGAATATAGTGCAGTTGAAAGGATTCTCAATTGCTGTAAATTTATCGAAGCAGTTTGAGGAATAATTGTTGAATAACTGGGCTTGAAAATGGATCAGTAGTGCCATTTTGGATTAGTTTGATATGTCATGTTGGGTTTTATTGGTGGAGACTTCAAATTTAAATGATTGACTTGATCATATTGTACTGCACCTAAAAGTACTTTGGAAAATCTCTCTACATTCCTATTTACCACTGTACAAAAAAAATCAGATGATGGTATTCTTTGCCCTATGTCAAACACCAGAAATTATTTGCATAATAAAATTTGAATACAGAAACGTGTTTAAAGACTTATGACACATTTATTAAAACAAAGTAAAAAAATGTATTAATGTGACATTTTCACACCCAATTCTGTATTTATATGTACTGGTCTTTAGAATCCATTCCCATTGTATATTTTATCTGACCAAACTGATGTGCAACATCCTGATTTACTTCCACTGTTTAAGAATGAATATTTTGTATGAACTACAAGCATGGGCTATTTATGCCTGTTCTGGCTAAAAGTAAGCTAACGTACATGTAATTTTAATCAATCTTTTCACTCTTCCCATGTAAAACAAGCTACTGAGTAGCCAGTTATGAGCAGAAATTAACCACCTGTTGGGTAGTCACAATTACCTTCCCCAGTGAAGTACTGACCCTTATGTCAACATTAAGATTTCAAAATATATAGATTTCCATTACTCTTACAAAACTGGTTATGAAGAAAGCTTTTGACGTTGGAACCCATTAGTAGCGACTTGGAAATTGAGGCCATCATGACTGGGAGAGGCTTAGTTACTGCATTCAGGAAAAAGTTTAACTGGGGAGTGAAAATAAGCCTACAACTTTATAATGAGCTTTGAGTCCCAGCTTTCTTGGTGTCTGTTTTCATTCAACATAGTTTGTGATAGTGCGAGCACTATAATCCTTCCATACATTGTTCAAACGACTCCACTATCTTGTCATCGTGGTTTTTCTTTTCATAGGATGTGGACATTGCTGGCAAAGCCAGCATTTATTGTCCTTGAGTAGATGATGGTGAGCTGCCACCTTGAACCGCTGCAGTCCATGTGGTGAAGGTGCTCCCACAGTGCTGTTATGAGGGAGTTCCAGGATTTGACCCAGACAAAATGGAGAAATAGTGATGTATTTCCAAGTCGAGGTGGTGGTGTTCCCATGTGCCTGCTGCTCTTGTCCTTCTAGGCGATAGAATCATAAAATGGTTACAGCACGGCAGAAGGCCATTCGGCCCGAGCCAACTCTCAGCTAGTCCTACTCCCCTGCCCTTCTCCTGTAGCCCTGCAATTTTTTCCTTCAGGTACTTATCCAACTCCCTTTTGAAAGATAAAATTGAGTCTGCCTTCACCACCCTTTCAGGCAGTGCATTCCAGATCTTAACCACTCACTGTGTAAAAAAGTTTTTTCTTGCATCGCCTTTGGTTCTTTTGCCAATCACCTTAAATCTGTGTCCTCTGGTTCTCGACCTGGGAACAGTTTCTATCTACTCTGTCCACACCCCTCATAATTTTGAACACCTCTTATCAAATCTCCTCGATCTTTACTCCAAGGAGAACCAACCCTAGCTTCTCCAGTCTATCCTTATAACTGAAGTCCCTCATGCCTGAAATCATTCTTGTAAATCTTTTCTGCACCTTCTCCAAGGCCTTCACATCCTTCCTAAAGTTTGGTGCCCAGAATTGGACACAGTACTCCAGTTGGGGTCGAATCAGTGTTTTATAAAGGTTCTTAATTTCCACACTTTTGTACTCTTAACTCTTTTTTATGAAGCCCAGGATCCTATATGCTTTCTTAACCTGCCCTGCCACCTCCAATGATTTATGCACACATACCCTAGGTCTTTCTGTTCGTGTACCCGCTTTAGGATTGTCCCATTTAATTAAATGCCATCTCCTTCATCTTTCTACCAAAATGCATCATTTCACATTTTTCTGTTAAATTTCATCTGCCACATGTCTGCCCATTTCACCAACCTGTCTTGTCTTCCTGAAGTCTATCGCTCTCCCCCTTCCAACTTTTGTCATATGCAAATTTTGAAATTGTGCTCTGTACACCCATGTCCAAGTCATTAATATATATTAAGAAAAACCAATGGTCCATGAACCGACCCTGGGAAACACTACTGTATACCTTTCTCCCGTATGGAAAAACAACCGTTCACCACTATTTCCTGTTACTTAATCAATATCGTATCCAGGCCACCACTGTCCCTTTTATTCCTTGAACTTCAATTCTGCTGGCAAGCCTATTATGTGGCACTTTGTCGATCACCTTTTGGAAATCCATATACAGTATGTTGACTGCATTACCCTCATCAACTGTCTCTATTACCTCATCAAAAAAACTCAATCATGTTGGTTAAACACAATTTGCTTTTAACAAATCCATGCTGGCTTTCCTTAATTAATCCACGCCTATCCAAGTGACTGTTAATTGTGTCCCTGATTAATGTTTCTAAAAGCTTCCTCACTACCAAGGTTAAACTCACGGGCCTGTAGTTATTGGGTTTATCTTTTACACCCTTTTTTGAACAATGGTGTAACATTTGCAATTCTTCAGTCCTCCACGATTTCCACCCTCAATTTCTCTCAGCATCCAAGGACGCATCCCATCTGCTCCTGGTGATTTATCTACTTTAAGTACAGGCAGCCTTTCTAATACCCCTCAATTTTTATCCTATCAAGTGTCTCCAGTATCTCCTCCTATGGCAGCATCCTCTTGATGAAGACAGATGTAAATGCTCATTTAGTACCTCAACCACACCCTCTGCCTCCATGCATAAGGTCTCTTTTTGGTGCCTAATTGGCCCACCCCTCCTCTTACTACCCTTTTACTATTTATATGCCCATAGAAGACTTTTGGATTACCTTTTATGTTGGCTGCCATTCTATGCTCATACCCTCTCTTTACCCCTCTTTTATTTTCTTTTTCACCTCCTCTGACCTTTCTATAAATAAGTCTGATTCTCGGATGTATTTGCAACCTGATATGACATTCGCGCTCCGTTTCTGCTTCATCGTATTCTCTATCTGTCTGTTCTTCTCGGGAGCTCTGACTTTAATCCCCCTCATGGGACTGTACCCAAACTATTTCCTCTTTAAAGGTCCTGAGTTTGGGAAGTGCTGACGAAGAAATAGCGAGTGGCTGCTGTGTATCTTTAGGTACACAGTGCAGTTACGTTGTGCCGATGGTGGATGGAGTGAATGTTTAAAGTGGTGGATGGGGTGCCAATCAAACAGGCTGTTTTGTCCTGGATGGTATCTTGTGTTGTTCAAGCAAGTGGAGAATATTCCATCACGCTCCTGACTTGTGTCTTGAGACGTCAGGAGGTGAGTCACTCACCACAGAATACCCAGCCTCTGACCTGCTCTTGTAGCCATGGTATTTATGTGGCTGGGACATTTTAAGTTTCTGGTCAATCGTGACCCCCGCACCCCCCCCCACCACCACCCTGAACATATTTATGAGATTTGGTGGTGATAATGCTGTTGAATGTCAAGAGGAGGTGGTTAGACTCTGTTTGAGATGGTCATTGCCTGGCACTTGTGTGGTATGAATGTTACTTGCCACTTAGGGGCCCAAGCATGAATGTTGTCCAAGTCTTGCTGCATGTGGGCAAGGACAGCTTCATTATTTGAGTCGTTTCAAATGGAACGGAACACTATGCAATCATCAGAAAACATTCCAATTTCTGACCTTTATGGAGGGAAGGTCATTGATAAAGCAGTTGAGATGGTTGGGCCTAGGACACTACCCTGAGGAATTCCTGCAGCATTGTCCTGGGCCGGAGATGATTTTCCTCATTCACAGGCTTGCCACAATTCAAGGGCATTCTGCATGTTGGCTATGTCCCATTCACAGGCTTGCCAGGAGTAAGAGTGACAGGAACTGTTGAGCACAAGATATGATAGTGTACATGAAAGTACAGCCTGTATTTTCAATTCTCAGACTCAAAGCAGTAAGGTACATAATGGAGATGCCTGAAGTCTGAGTTACTGATTAATTACTATTGCGAGCGAGCAATGCCCTCCATTAGTACCAACACTGGCCTGTTCCAAGCATATCAACAGCACTAAAAGTGCTATCGAGCCCCAATAAAACTACATTTACGGATTACCATTCCTTGAAAAGGATGTCCAAGAGCAGGGAATGGATGCAAGACCATGCTATAAGCTCAACTAATCACGAGAGATTATTTGCTCTTTTAATCATAGGTCTGTCCAGCTATATACAAATTAGTTGCTACATTTGCCTACAAAACCAGAAGTACCCTTCAAAAGTAATCCATTGGCTGTGAAATGCTTTGGGATGTGGTGAAGATATGTTAAAGAACCTGCATTTATGTAGCACCTCAAGTCCAGATCAAGTATTCATTTATTGTTTTGGAAACAATATTGGCCCAGAATTTGTGGTTCTAATGACGCGAAACTTAGTGTTCGCCATCACTACTCTAAAACTGACAGTTTCTGGAGTTTGCACGTGCACATTTAAATGCAGAAATCCTGAAATTGCTATCAGTGGTGCCTTGCTCCTCCACAGATACAATCAATGTAGAATCATTGAATTGACCTGAGTTTCAGTTTTTACGCTCTTCTCGCTGTAAAGATCCATAAAGTTAAGCCTTGTTTAATGAGGTAACTGATTTTTTTTTTAAAATGGCATATTATGTCATTCCTGCTGAACAATCTCTCCATCCTGGAAAACTAATTTTATATGTGGAGTCTCATTTCCTACATTACATGATAAAAATTACATGATTTTTAAAAATATATTTTGTTTTGATATTTCAGCTTCTACCTTAATTCCATATGCATGTCCCAACCTTAATTTTGCTTGCTGTAAAATGATTAAAAAGTGAAGGATAATTAGTGCTTTTTACTTCCTGGTTTGCTGTCTGAGAATTCTTCAATGTGATTGGCTGCTTAACTTGATTGATGACATCACTGATGCTGGAAATCCCTTGTAGGTGATGCCAGAATGAAATTAATGTCGGGAAAGGTAAAATTCATGCCACAGATATCGGTAGATCTTTGTGAGCAGCTTCGAGGTCAGAAGTGACCGCCATCACTTCGCAAAATCCAGGCCATTGTTTTAAGAATGGTAAGTGAAAATTGATCAGTCAATGAATTATGCCAAGTAGAAAATAAATGTGCACCGGTTTGGGAGAGGCTTCCAGTACCCATGGAATGGCATCCCAGCAAGTGCCATTGAAAGAGGAGGAAAGAATATTGGCAGAAAAAGGAGGGATTAGAAAATGAGCTGACGAATATTGGGTTTTGTAGTCTTAAAAGTTGTCTCCTTCGTCTGCTTAAATAACTGAGGAAGTTGCCACTGTTAGTACAAATTTTACATAGCCTGTTCTCAGTACAAAATGTTTTTTCAGTACAAATAAGGAGGCCACATACTCGGAAAATAAGTGTCGAATTGGGATAGAGGAGCAGAAGGATCTGGGGATGCAGATACACAGGATCGCTAAAAGTAATGTCACAGGTTAATAAGGCCATAAAAAAGCAAACTAAGCCTTTCTAGATAGATAGAATTGAAAGTTACGTTAAACTTGTATAGAACCTTGATTAGACCACAGTTGGGAGTATTAAAAGGATATAGAGGCACTGGAGAAGGTGTAAAAAATATTTATTGGAATGATACCAGAACTGAGAGGTTTTACCTATTAGGAAAGATTGAACAGGCTGGGTCTCTTTTTTTTAAAAAAAGAGATCGAGGGATGACCTGTTAGATGTTTTCAAGATTATGAAACGGTATGATGAGGTAGATGTCGAGATGTTTCCACTTGCAGGCGAGTCCAGAACTATGGGCCATAGATATGAGTTACTAATAAATCTGTAGAGAATGCAGGAGAAACCATTTTACCCAGAGAGTGATTAGAATGTGGAACTTGCTGCCACAAGGAGCAGTTGAGGCGAATAGCATCGACTCGTTCAAGGTGAAGCTGGATAAACACATGAGGGGAAAAAGAAATAGGAGTATATGTTGATGGGGTTACATGAAGAGGGGTGGGAGGAGGCATGTTGGAGCATACACGCCGGCATAGACTTGTTGGGTCGAATGACCTGTTTCTATGCTGTAAATACTTTTAAAGTTGTAACATGAAGTATTTGTTTTACAAACTCAAAAGTAAAATCTGTCTGGTTACTATAGTAACTGGTGAAAAGAGACAGATTGTCAGATTCTTGGATAAGTGCGCAAACGGCTTGAGAGAAACTGCACAATCCACTGAATTCAAGTGCAGTCTGAACATAATTTTGTTGAGTAGTAAAGACCTTTCTAAAAGACTAAAGCACATGTTCTTATAATTTATACTAAAAAGTTCATCTTGAATGTTAATGTAACACAAATGGTAATCCAAAGTCTTCTATAGGTATGCAAGTAGTAAGAGGGGTGAGGCCAATTCGGGACCAAAAAGGAGACCTACACATGGAGGCAGAGGGTATGGCTGGGGCACTAAATGAGTACTTTACATCTGTCTTCACCAAGGAAGAAGATACTGCCATAGACATAGTAAAGGAGGAAATAGAGGAGATACTGGATGGGATAAGAATTGATAAAGACGAGGTATGAGAAAGGCTGGCTGCACTTCAAGTACCAAGACACTGAGGGAAGTGAAGGAAGAAATCGCAGAGGTACTGGCCATAATCTTCTCATTCTCCTTAGAAACGGGGGTGGTGCCAGAGGACTGGAAAATTGCAAATGTTACACCCTTATTCCAAAAAGAGTGTAAAAATAAACCGAGCAACTATAGGACAGTCAGTTTAACCTTGGTCGTAGGGAAGCTGTTAGAAACAATAAGCAGGGACAAAATGAATAGTCACTTGGACAAGTGTGGATTAATTAAGGAAAGCCAATGCTGATTTGATAAAAGCATATCGTGTCTTACCAACTTGGAGTTTTTTGATGAGGTAACAGAGAGGGTTGATGAGGGCAATGCGATTGATGTGGTGTACATGGATTTCCAAAAGGCATTTGACAACGTGCCACATAACAGACTTGCCAGCAAAGTTGAAGCCCATGGAATAAAAGGGACAATGGCAGCACAGATAAGAAATTGGCTAAGTGATAGGAAACAGAGAGTAGTGGTGAACAGTTGTTTTTAGTAGAGGAGAAAGGTGGTGTTCCCTCAGGGTCTGTGCTGGGACCACTCCTTGATATATATTAATGACTTGGATGTGGGTGTACAGGGCATAATTTCAAAATTTGCAGATGGCACAAAACTTGGAAGTATAGTGAACAGTGAGAAGGATAGTGATTGATTTCAAGAGGGCATAGACAGGCTGGTGGAATGGGCGGACATGTGGCAGATGAAATTTAATGCAGAAAAGTACAAAGTGATACATTTTGGTAGAAAGAATGAGGAGAGGAAATATAAACTAAAGGGTACAATCCTAAAGTGGGTGCATGAACAGAACCCTAGGGGTGTATGTGCATAAATTGTTAAAGCTGGCAGGGCAGTTAGAGAAAGTGGTTTAAAAGGCTTACAGGATCATGGGTTTCATGAATAGAGGTATAAAGGAGAAAAGTGTGGAAATTATGATGAACCTTTAAAAAACACTAGTTCGGCCTCAACTGGAGTATTGTGTCCAATTCTGGGCACCGCACTTTAGGAAGGATGTAAAGGCCTTCGAGAGGGTGCAGAAAAGATGTATGAGAATGATTCCAGGGATGAGGGACTTCAATTACGTGGATAAACTGGAGAAGCTGGGGTTGTTGTCCTTGGGGCAGAGAAGATTGAGATTTGATAGAAGTGTTCAAAATCATGAAGGGTCTAGACAGAGTAGATAGAAACTGTTTCCATTGGCAGAAGGGTCAAGAACCAGAGGACACAGATTTAAGGTGATTGGCAAAAGAACCAAAAGCAACATAAGAAAAAACTCTTTTACACAGTGAGTGGTTAGGATCTGGAATGCACTGCTTTCAAAAGGGAGTTGGATAAGTTCCTAAAAAAAAAAAACATTTGCAGGGTTACAAAGAAATGGCAGGGAGTGGGACTAGCTGAGGTGCTCTTGCAGAGAGTTGGCACGAGCTCGACGGGCTAAATGGCCTTCCATGTTGTAACCATTCTATTCATAAGAAGTAGGAGCAGGCCATTTGGCCCCTCAATGAGATCATGGCTGATCTGATCATGCCCTTAACTCCACTTTCCCGTTCGCTCCCCATAACTCCCTTATGGTTCAAAAATCTGTCTCTACCTTAAATATATTCAATGACCCAGCCTCAACAGCTCTCTCGGGTAGAGAATTCCAAAAGTTCACAACCCAGAAAGGAGAAATTCCTCATCTCTGTTTTAAATGGTCGACCCCTTATTCTGAAATTATGCCCCCTAATTCTAGATTCCCCCACGAGGAGAAACATTCTCTCTACCCAGTCCAGCCCCCTCAGAATCTTATGTTTCCATAAGATCACCTCTCATTCTTCTAAACTCCAATGAGTATAGGCCCAATCTGCTCAACCTTTCTTAATAAGACAGCCCCTTCATCTCCAGAATCAACCTAGTGAACTTTTTCTGCACTGCCTCCAAAGTAAGTATATCCCTCCTTAAATAAGGAGCCCAAAACTATGCAGTACTCCAGGTGTGGTCTCACCAATGTACAGTTGTAGCAAGACTTCACTATTTTTATATTCCATCCCCCTTGCAATAAAGGCCAACATTCCGTTTGCCTTCCTAATTACTTGCTCTACTTGCATGCTAACCTTTTGTGTTTTCATGTACAAGGACCCCCAGATCCTTCTGTACCGCAGCATTTTGTAGTCTCCATTTAAGTAATAATTTGCTTTTTTATTCTTCCTACCAAAGTGGATAACTTCACATTTTCCCACATTATACTCCATCTGCCAAAGATTTGCCCACTCACTTAAGCTATCTATATCCCTTTACAGATTATTTTTGTTCTCTTCATAACTTGTTTTCCCACCTCTTCTTAGGCTGTCCCTTGGAGTCAAAGATGATTTACTTCCACACTAAAAATTAGTTCTTGGGTGACTGAAGAGTCCAATGCGGGACCAACAGTCTCTTGTCACAGGTCGGGTAGACGGTGGTTGAAGGAACGGGTGGGTGGAGTGCCTGGATTGCCGCGCGCTCCATCAGCTGTCGACGCTTAGCTTCAGCTGGCTCGGCAAAGAGACTCGAGGTGCTTAGCGCCTTCCCGGATGCTTTTCCTCCACCTTGAGCAATCTTGGGCCAAGGATTCCCAGGTATTGTTGGGGATGTTGCACTTTTTCAAGGAGCCTGAGGGTGTCCTTCAAGAGTTTCCTCTGCTCACCTGGAGTTCGTTTGCCGGGTTGGAGCTCCGAGTAGAGCGCATGTTTTGGGAGCCTCGTGTCAGGCATGCAGACAGTGTGGCCCGTCTAACGGAGCTGATCGAGCGTGGTCAATGCTTCGATGCTGGGGATGTTGGCTTGAGTGAGAACACTGATGTTGGTGCACCTATACTGCCAATGGATTTGCTGGATCTTGCCGAGGCAGCGTTGGTGGTACTTCTCCAGTATTTTGAGGTGCCTGCTGTATATAGTCCATGTCTTTGAGCTATATAGGAGGGCGGGTATCTCTTATCTTTGTATCATCGTATCATCAGCAAATTTGGCTACATTACACTCGCTCCCTTCACCCAAGTCATTAATATAGATTGTAAATAGTTGCGGCCCCAGCACTGATCCCTGTGGCACCCCGCTAGTTACAGTTTGCCAACCTGAAAATTACCCATTTATCCCGCTTCTCTGTTTTCTGTTACAGCCAATCCTCGATCCATGCCAATATATTATGCCCAACCCCGTGAGTTCTTACCTTGTGCAGTAACCTTTTATATAGCACCTTATTGAATGCCTTCTGAAAATCCAAATACACTACATCTACTGGTTCCCCTTTATCCATTCTGCTCATTACATCCTCAAAGAACTCTAGCAAATTTTTAAAACATGATTTCCATTTCATAAAACCATGCGGACTCTGCTTGATTGTTTTATGATTTTCTAAATGTCCTGTTACTGCTACCTTTGCACATCAGCCTGGCAGGGGGATGGGAACCTGAGAACAAATTCAATAGGGAAGGAAGTAAAGCTGAAATTGGAGAGCAAGAATTTAGAAAATGAATCTGTAAAACAGAGGAAACAAGGATTAGTAAGTAGTAATCAAGGAGGTCTTCCTGTGCTAAATGGTATATACTTTAAGATAATATCGTGGGCTGCCCCGACCTGTGTGAGGAAAACCACTGCAGGTTGGGGCTATAAATAGAGCTGGAGCGCCGGGCCCTGCAACATTGTGGGCGAAGGTGCGGTGAAACAGGGTACGGGGCGCAGAAGAGCCGAGGGCCCAGGGGCAGCACGGGTCTTCCCATACTTCGATATATGTGTGCACTAGGTCCCTGCAACAGAGCAGGTCTCCAGTCGTCCTGGTTTAACCCTTGCCACTGGATAAATGCCTAGCTCTGTTGAGCCCGTGTGGCATCGCCTATGATACTTGATATTATGAATAATGGACGCCAGCATTTTCCCAATGACAGATGTTAGGTTAACCAGTCTATAGTTTCCTGCTTTCTGTCAGCCTCCTTTGTTAAATAGGGACATTACATTTGCGGTTTTCCAATCCGCTGGGACCTCCCCAGAATGCAGGGAATTTTGGTAGATTCGATTCTATATTCCAAGTGAAGATGATTAAGTACAATACTCCAACAACGGGATTCAACATTCATCTCCATCAAGGGGCCTCTGACTATACAGCATGCGAAGCAACAGCTCACCAAGGTTACTTTGACAACACCTCCCTTCCCTTGCGCCCTCAACCAGCAATGTACAAACATACGCCATCACCTTCAAGTTAATACCATTCTGAACTGGAAATGTATTACTGTTCCTTAATTATTGCTAGTACTGCCTTCGCAGGGAAGCTAGAGCTGGGCAATAAATGTGGCCCTATTAGTGGCACTCAGAAAACAAGAACAAATCAAAGTACTGGGAATATTTTCAGTGGGATGTAAGTTCCTCCCTTACTCCTTTTACATAAAGTTTTGGAGTCCACCTTAATGTCAACATCTATAATTGTGGTGTTGCTGGATGTTGTGAATCTTTGTCTAAACAGCTCATTGAAATTTTTCTCCCAAGTAATGGAAGAACTTTCACTATAAGAGAATGCTACATGCGTACTTTGAGCAAAATGAAATATATTTAAGACGAGTCACCATGAATGAAAATTAAAATTAAAAAATTCAAATGAAACAAAAAATTTTTTTTAAACATGGAAGTTCATTCCCTCTAGCTTATTTCCTGGAAACCTATTTTTGCCTAAAATGGCTGCAGAGACGTTGCCTTAATTACACTATTTGGAAGACCATGCCGGACCTTTTTACTTTTTGTGTTTGAAGTGCTTCCTACCCACCAGTCTTCAACATGCCTTTTACTAATTATTACTGTTGTCCTAAGGTTGTCCAATTAGAAATGTAATTATTTTAATAGAATAGATTGCAATCCTATTACGATGACAAGCTGTGATTATTTGATGATCACAGAGCTAGCATGCAGGTAGAGCAAGGAATTAAAGAAAATACTTGGATTTATATAGTGCCTTTCATGACCACCGGATGTCTCAAAGTGCTTTACAGTCAATGAAGTACTTTAGGACTGTAGTCACTGTTGTAATTAGAAATGAAAATGGCCTTTATTGCAAGGGGGTTGGAGTACAAAAGTAAGAAAGTCTCGCTACAATTGTACAGGGCTTTAGTGAGACCACACCTGGAGTAGTGCACAATTTTGGTTTCTTTATCTGAGGAAGGATTTACATGCCGAGAGGCAGTGCAATGAAGGTTCACTAGATTGATTTCTGGGATGAGAGGGTTGTCTTATGAAGAGAGATTGAGTAGATTGGGCCTCAACTCTCTGGCGTTTAGAAGAATGAGAGGTGACCTCATTGAAATGTGTAAGATTTTGAAGGGGTTTGACATGCTGAGAAGTTGTTTCCCATGGCTGAAGAGTCTAGAACTCGGGGCCATCGTCTCACGATAAGGGGATGGTCATTTAAGACGGAGCTGAGAATGAATTTCTTCATTCCCCGGGTTATGATTCTTTGGAATTCTCTACCCGAAAGGGCTGTGGATGCTGAGTCGTTGAGTATATTTTAAAATAAAAATATAAGTATATTTAAGCTGAGATCACTAGATCTTTGGACTATAGGGGAAGCAAGGGTGGGAATGTGGAGCTGAGGTCGAAAATCAGCCATGATCTTAGTGCGAGCAGGCTGGAGGGACTGAATAGCCTACTCCTAATTCTTATGAGGGCAGCAGTTCATGGATGGATAAGCCTGTCCCCTGCAATGTCCGCCAGCTCCTGCCTGGCTGCGCGCAGGAGCCGCCGCCCAACGGCTCGCGGTTCCAGAGCGCGTGGTGCGGCCAGAAGCAACGCCGGAGGGGGTTCCCGGGCACCGCACCGGACAACGGCCGCCAGCGAGCGAGCCCCGCCGCACACGGACACCGAATGGTGCAGTGATCACAGCCGCGGACAGGCGCAGATTTCTTCTCACACACTGACCGATCGTGAGGTGGGTTAAAGGGAGGGCGCCGTAATGCCGAGGTGAGGGTGGGTGCGGGACGGCTTACTCACCATCCCCCTTGTGTTGTATTTATTTTACCCAGGAACGTGCGGTGGGAGCTGCTGTTGCAGTGGGGACGGCGCCTGGCCGGGGACCGGTTACTTCCGTTGCTGTGGAGAGCGGTTCAACAATGGCCTGGAAATCGCCAGGTGAGCGGCCGGCCGGCACACCGGCGCCTTCAGCGCTCAAACCGCGCGGCTCCTCGGCCGCCGCACTCACAGTCTCGGTGCTGCCGGAGCCGGCTCCGGGAGTATGAAATCCGGGCGGGGGTCTGCTTGGGAGTTTGATCATATTCCAGTGTCTGGGATGCACACCGCTTTGTCTGGTTTGGATTAAAGCGCGGCGTTGTCGACATCGAAGCCCGCGCCAATGGTGCAAGTTCCGGGGCAAATGTTCGTGGACAACCGGCCGCAGAAGCCCAGACCCGTCACATCTCGCTCATTTTGGCCTCCTTTTGGGTTTGAAGATGTGATTAATCCCCCCTCACGGTCCATTCATACTAGGTTGCGTGTCTGTGAGGTGGTTTCGGCTTTGCACCAATGTTAAACTGATGTTTAAATTAAGGGTTAAGGCCTGAGCTGACTCCGACGTGGAGTGAGATTCCTTGAGGGAGTTACTCTCATTTTGAGTCTTCAGGGAAAATCAGACTATTTACACCCTAACGGTGGTGTCAGTGAAACTTGCTTTCCGCCGGCACTATAGTTGTTAACCTGTGGAATTCCCTGCTGCAGAAAGTCGTTGTTGCCAGTTCATTGGATATATTCAAGAGGGAGTTAGATATGGCCCTTACGGCTAAAGGGATTAAGTGGTATGAAGAGAAAGTGGGAAAGGGGTACTGAGGTGAATGATCAGCCATAGAAACATAGAAAATAGGTGCAGGAGTAGGCCATTCAGCCCTTCTAGCCTGCACCGCCATTCAATGAGTTCATGGCTGAACATGCAACTTCAGTACCCCATTCCTGCTTTCTCGCCATACCCCTTGATCCCCCTAGTAGTAAGGACTACATATAACTCCTTTTTGAATATATTTAGTGAATTGGCCTCAACAACTTTCTGTGGTAGAGAATTCTACAGGTTCACCACTCTCTGGGTGAAGAAGTTTCTCCTCATCTCGGTCCTAAATGGCTTACCCCTTATCCTTAGACTGTGACCCCTGGTTCTGGACTTCCCCAACATTGGGAACATTCTTCCTGCATCTAACCTGTCTAACCCCGTCAGAATTTTAAATGTTTCTATGAGGTCCCCTCTCATTCTTCTGAACTCCAGTGAATACAAGCCCAGTTGATCCAGTCTTTCTTGATAGGTCAGTCCCGCCATCCCGGGAATCAGTCTGGTAAACCTTCGCTGCACTCCCTCAATAGCAAGAATGTCCTTCCTCAGGTTAGGAGACCAAAACTGTACACAATACTCCAGGTGTGGCCTCACCAAGGCCCTGTACAACTGTAGCAACACCTCCCTGCCCCTGTACTCAAATCCCCTCGCTATGAAGGCCAACATACCATTTGCTTTCTTAACCGCCTGCTGTACCTGCATGGCAACCTTCAATGACTGATGTACCATGACACCCAGGTCTCGTTGCACCTCCCCTTTTCCTAATCTGTCACCATTCAGATAATAGTCTGTCTCTCTGTTTTTACCACCAAAGTGGATAACCTCACATTTATCCACATTATACTTCATCTGCCATGCATTTGCCCACTCACCTTGCCTATCCAAGTCACTTTGCAGCCTCATAGCATCCTCCTCGCAGCTCACACTGCCACCCAACTTAGTGTCATCCGCAAATTTGGAGATACTACATTTAATCCCCTCGTCTAAATCATTAACGTACAATGTAAACAGCTGGGGCCCCAGCACAGAACCTTGCGATACCCCACTAGTCACCGCGTGCCATTCTGAAAAGTACCCATTTACTCCTACTCTTTGCTTCCTGTGTGACAACCAGTTCTCAATCCATGTCAGCACACTATCCCCAATCCCATGTGCTTTAACTTTGCACATTAATCTCTTGTGTGGGACCTTGTCGAAAGCCTTCTGAAAGTCCAAATATACCACATCAACTGGTTCTCCCTTGTCCACTCTACTGGAAACATCCTCAAAAAATTCCAGAAGATTTGTCAAGCATGATTTCCCTTTCACAAATCCATGCTGACTTGGACCTATCATGTCACCTCTTTCCAAATGCGCTGCTATGACATCCTTAATAATTGATTCCATCATTTTACCCACTACCGATGTCAGGCTGACCGGTCTATAACTACCTGTTTTCTCTCCCTCCTTTTTTAAAAAGTGGGGTTATATTGGCTACCCTCCACTCGATAGGAACTGATCCAGAGTCAATGGAATGTTGGAAAATGACTGTCAATGCAGCCGCTATTTCCAAGGCCACCTCCTTAAGTACTCTGGGATGCAGTCCATCAGGCCCTGGGGATTTATCGGCCTTCAATCCCATCAATTTCCCCAACACAATTTCCCGACTCATAAGGATTTCCCTCAGTTCCTCCTCCTTACTAGACCCTCTGACCCCTTTTATATCCGGAAGGTTGTTTGTGTCCTCCTTTGTGAATACCGAACCAAAGTACTTGTTCAATTGGTCTGTCATTTCTTTGTTCCCCGTTATGACTTCCCCTGATTCTGACTGCAGGGGACCTATGTTTGTCTTTACTAACCTTTTTCTCTTTACATATCTATAGAAACTTTTGCAATCCGTCTTAATGTTCCCTGCAAGCTTCTTCTCGTACTCCATTTTCCCTGCCCTAATCAAACCCTTTGGCCTCCTCTGCTGAGTTCTAAATTTCTCCCAGTCTCCGGGTTCGCTGCTATTTCTGGCCAATTTGTATGCCACTTCCTTGGCTTTAATACTATCCCTGATTTCCCTTGATAGCCACGGTTGAGCCACCTTCCCTTTCTTATTTTTACGACAGACAGAAATGTACAATTGTTGTAGTACATCCATGCGGTCTCTAAATGTCTGCCATTGCCCATCCACAGTCAACCCCTTAAGTATCATTCGCCAATCTATCCTAGCCAATTCACGCCTCATACCTTCAAAGTTACCCTTCTTTAAGTTCTGGACCATGGTCTCTGAATTAACTGTTTCATTCTCCATCCTAATGCAGAATTCCACCATATTATGGTCACTCTTCCCCAAGGGGCCTCGCACAACGAGATTGCTAATTAATCCTCTCTCATTACACAACACCCAGTCTAAGATGGCCTCCCCTCTAGTTGGTTCCTCGACATATTGGTCTGGAAAACCATTCCTTATGCACTCCAGGAAATCCTCCTCCACCGTATTGCTTCCAGTTTGGTTAGTCCAATCTATGTGCATATTAAAGTCACCCATTGTAACTGCTGCACCCTTATTGCATGCACCCCTAATTTCCTGTTTAATGCCCTCCCCAACATCACTACTACTGTTTGGAGGTCTGTACACAACTCCCACTAACGTTTTTTGCCCTTTGGTGTTCTGCAGCTCTACCCATATAGATTCCACATCATCCAAGCTAATGTCCTTCCTAACAATTGCATTAATCCCCTCTTTAACCAGCAATGCTACCCCACCTCCTTTTCCTTTTGTTCTATCCTTCCTGGATGTTGAATACCCCTGGATGTTGAGTTCCCAGCCCTGATCATCCTGGAGCCACGTCTCTGTAATCCCAATCACATCATATTTGTTAACATCTATTTGCACAGTTAATTCATCCACCTTATTGCAGATACTCCTTGCATTAAGACACACAGCCTTCAGGCTTGTTTTTTTAACACCCTTTGTCCTTTTAGAATTTTGCTGTACAGTGGCCCTTTTTGTTCTTTGCCTTGGGTTTCTCTGCCCTCCACTTTTCCTCATCTCCTTTCTGTCTTTTGCTTTTGTCTCCTTTTTGTTTCCCTCTGTCTCCCTGCATTGTTTCCCATCCCCCTGCCATATTAGTTTAACTCCTCCCCAACAGCACTAGCAAACACTCCCCCTAGGACATTGGTTCCGGTCTTGCCCAGATGCAGACCGTCCGGTTTGTACTGGTCCCACCTCCCCCAGAACCGGTTCCAATGCCCCAGAAATTTGAATCCCTCCCTACTGCACCACTGCTGAAGCCACGTATTCATCTGAGCTATCCTGCGATTCCTACTCTGACTAGCACGTGGCACTGGTAGCAATCCCGAGATTACTACTTTTGAGGTCCTACTTTTTAATTTAGCTCCGAGCTCCTTAAATTCGTTTCGTCGGACTTCATCCCTTTTTTTTTTAGGTGTTGATTGAAAGATAAATGTTAGCGAGGACATTGGAGAAATCACTGCTTTTCTTTAAAAATGTGCACCACGACAACTGGCTGTTCTCCCTCCCTTTTTAGAATGTCCTGCACCCGCTCCAAGACATCCTTGACCCTTGCACCAGGGAGGCAACATACCATCCTGGAGTCTCGGTTGCGGCCGCAGAAACGCCTATCTATTCCCCTTACATGATCATATTGAATGGTGGTGCAGGCTCAAGGGCCGAATGGCCTACTCCTGCATCTATTTTCTATGTAGAGTAACTGCACACTTAAAGGTATATACAGCTCCACTTGTTTAAGCAGGTTTTCATTCTTTTTGATTACACCTGATGTTTCCCCAATGTTGATAGCTCCTGGAAACCATTTGTGGTGTTGCTGTCATGTCAAAATTTAAAACAAAATTCCACTTCTAAAACATACAGGCTTACTTTGATTTGATAGTTCAAGCAGCACTTCACTTCCAACCTAGAAAGAAAGACTTAGATTATTATAGCACCTTTCACAACTTCAGGACATCCCAAAGTGTTTCACAGCCAATTTAGTACTTTTGAAGTGTTGCTATCGTAGGAAAAATGATGCCGTCAATTTTTTTTATTCGTTCCTGGGAGGCATGCGTCGCTGGCAAGGCCAGCATTTATAGCCCATCCCTAATTGCCCTTGAGGAGGTGGTGGTGAGCTGCCTTCTTGAACCACTGCTGGTAAAGGTACTCTCGTAGTGCTGTTATGGAGGGAGTTCCAGGATGTTGACCCAGTGTCGATATATTCCCAAGTCGGGATGGTGTGTGACTTGCAGGTGGTGATGTTCCCATGCCCCTGCTGTCCTTGTCCTTCTAGGTGGTAGAGGTCGCTGATTTGGGAGGTGCTGCCGAAAAAATTTTCTTGAGTGTTGTCATTTGCACACCGCAAAGTCCCACAAACAGCAATGAAATAAATGACCAGCTGATTTTTTTTTAGGTGTTGATTGAAAGATAAATGTTAGCTAGGACACTAGGAGAAATCACTGCTTTTCTATAAATAGTGTTGTGTGATAGTGATATAGGATCTTTTATGATCACCTGAGAGGGCAGGCGTTCCATCGGTTTAATGTCACATCCAAAAGATAGCGCCTCTGACAGTGCAACACTCGCTCAGTACTGCACTGAGGTGTCGGCCTAGATTATGTACTCAATTCTCTGGAGTTGGACTTGAACTCACAACCTTCTGAGTCAGGCTTACACTGAGCCAAAGCTGACACCTATTGTAAGTAAATGCTAGGACTGTCACTCTTAAGTGTTGTAACTTAGGAAACCGGACACCTAGAGATATGCTTTCAGCTTGATACCCAAGCTTTGCTGAGTCAGTTGATTTCAGTTGGAGCAGCAGTTAGGTTGCTACAATTGACTTAAGCACCCCTTTGCTTAAGGGGTTGGGTGCAAAACAGCCAGTTGGATTCTTGCTTCTGATAAATAACTCCTGCTGGGACGTGCACGTATGTGGATAGAATTGGATTTGGCTGTGGTGTTCTCTGTTGTTAAATAGTATGCCGAAGCTAATTCACAAAGAGTGATGAATTGTGCAAAATACTGCATCCCACTGAGTTACAGCTTTCAAGACAGGAAAAAAGTCCACATCTTAGACATTGCTGTTATTTCTGCCAGAGGGCAATTACATTTGATATTCTACTACTTTGTCCTAAAATGCCCAGACACTAAAGTTACCAATATTGAAGATGGTGGGTTTCTGAAACCAGGAGTCAATTCAGACTCTTGCATAGAATTTCCAGGTGTGTAATGAAACGTGAGCAGCAGCTCATGTTCTACCCCAGGTATATCTAGTGTGCTTTGTGTCTATTATAATGTCGACCAATTGTAACAATATCAATGAATGCATATAGGCACACAAACTGCCCAGTTTGATGGTTTGGATGCTTTCTCTAGTATCTGTTTGGGATGCTAATCATAGATCCGCCAAGACTTCTGGGAATATTTAAACAATCCTCTGTCCAGGTCAATTGTTTTTCAGATTATATTGATGCGCCATATTTTCAGCAGGTGGTGTGCATTAGGTAATTTACACTGCTCTGATAGCATTTGGTTGTAAATGGCTTTGAATCACAATGTGAAAGCTTTTACTGTGAACTAAGAATGGAAAATAAATCCAATTGCAACTAATGTGGTATCAGTAACTTAGTAAAACTGGCTTGTTTCAGTGCTGTAGATTCTGTGTAGGTATCTTGCATTGCTCTGAATGTCAGTCGGGAAACAGCTAAGTGCAGAGTAGTATCCAGCCAGTCATGACAAAATCACAGTTTGGGTGCCTTTCAGTCAGCATTCAGGCCAGTATGAATTGCCAGTGTATAGGATTCCCTCTACAGCAGCTCTGCAACATATGTCAACAAAGCATTTTGCTTATGGGGAAAGTGGGAGAATTGTGGTATTATTATTTTATCAGCCCGAGTGGTGTGCTGGTTAAGAGCATGGGAGTTGGTCAGGTGAAATCGTTAAGTGAAGTAGCCTTGTTGCAAAACTCATAGCAGTATCTTTGCTCCGTTCACAAACCTAAGTAGCAGTGCTTTACAGGCAGTGCAATAATAATATTATTATTGACTGTAGCAACTATTACAGCCAGCCGTGCCTTTAATAACTGTGCCAACCTGAAATCTGCACCTGGATTTGTCCTGACCCAATATCAAGGGCTGCTGCCCTTTCTCCCTGGTACACTTTCCCACCTTCATTCACTGAGGCCCCTGTCATACCTACACTGCTGCTTTGCTGAGACCAGCTAACTGGACACAGTGGAGATTGAACCTGTCTGATCTGTATCGTAATGTTCCACATTGGGCAGTGAATTTGGCAACATTCTGTTAAGGAATCAGGAAGAGGTTTCCAGTTATTGATCCTTATCTGATCTGAGGTAACTTACTACCTATCGTGCAGTTTATATATCACAGTACTTTACATTTGTATTTTCCCGGCTTTGCACTATTTCATGTCTTTGCACATTTATAGATGAATAATTAATATAATTATATATAGAAAATGAGAGGTTTGCCTATTTTATGACTTATTTTTTGTTCTGGATAGTTCTATTTGGTACTGGAGATCGAGTGGTGGACATGGAGGATACAGAGGATGAAAATTTTGCCTTATCTGTGTAAGTAAGATGCTGTAGTAAGGTTACTGTGCTCAGATTTACAGTATGAATTATGAACCTTGGATTTAGAATACTTTAGGAATATTCTTTTATTTAGCAATAGACAAAAGAGTGGTTGCTAGGTGGTTATCTAATCAAGTGATTAGTAGTAGTAATCTCAGGGTTGCTACCAGTGCCACGTGCTAGTCAGAGTAGGAATCGCAGGATAGCTCAGATGAATACGTGGCTTGAGGAGTAGTGCAAAATGGAGGGATTCAAATTCCTGGGACATTGGAACCGGTTCTGGGGGAGGTGGGACCAGTACAAACCGGACGGTCTGCACCTGGGCAGGACCGGAACCAATGTCCTGGGGGGAGTGATTGCTCGTGCTGTTGGGGAGGAGTTAAACTAACATGACAGGGGAATGGGAACCTATGCAGGGAGACAGAGGGAAATAAAATGGAGGCAGAAGCAAAAGATAGGAGAATAGTAAAAGTGGAGGGCAGAGAAACCCAAGGCAAAAAACAAAAAGGGCCACATTACAGCAAAATTCTAAAGGGACAAAGTGTTAAAATGACAAGCCTGAAGGCTCTGTGCCTCAATGTGAGGAGTATTCGGAATAAGGTGGACGAATTAACTGCGCAGATAGCAGTTAACGGGTATGATGTAATTGGCATCACAGAGACATGGCTCCAGGATGACCAAGGCTGGGACCTCAGCATCCAGGGGTATTCAACATTTAGGAAGGATAGGCAGAGAGGAAAAGGAGGCGGGGTGGCGTTGCTGGTTAAAGAGGACATCAATGCAATAGTAAGGAGGGACATTAGCCTGGATGATGTGGAATCGGTATGGGTGGAGCTGCAGAATACCAAAGGGCAGAAAACGCTGGTGGGAGTTGTGTCCAGACCACCAAACCGTTGTAGTGAGGTTGGGGACAGCATCAAACAAGAAATAAGGGATGTGTGCAATAAAGGTACAGCAGTTATCATGGGCGACTTTAATCTACATATTGATTGGGCTAACCAAACTGGTAGTAATGCGGTGGAGGAGGATTTCTTGGAGTGTATTAGGGATGGTTTTCTCGACCAATATGTCGAGGAACCAACTAGAGAGCTGGCCATATTAGACTGGGTGATGTGTAATGAGAAGGGACTAATTAGCAATCTTGTTGTGCGGGCCCCTTGGGGAAGAGTGACCATAATATGATAGAATTCTTAATTAAGATTGAGAGTGACACAATTAATTCGGAAACTAGGGTCCTGAACTTAAGGAAAGGTAACTTAGACGGTATAAGGCGTGAATTGGCTCGAATAGACTGGCAAAGGATACTTAAAGGGTTGACCGTGGATAAGCAATGGCAAACATTTAAAGATCACATGGATGAACTTCAGCAATTGTGCATCCCTGTCTTGAGTAAAAATAAAACGGGGAAGGTGGCTCAACTGTGGCTAACAAGGGAAATTAAGGATAGTGTTAAAACCAAGGAAGAGGCATATAAATTGGCTAGAAAAAGTAACAAACCTGAGGACTGGGAGAAATTTTAAATTCAACAGAGGAGGACTAAGGGTTTAATTAAGAGGGGGGAAATAAAGTACGAGAGGAAGCCTCCAGGGAACATAAAAACTGACTGCAAAAGCTTCTATAAATAAGTGAAGAGAAAAAGATTAGTGAAGACAAATGTCGGTCCCTTGCAGTCGGATTCAGGTGAATTTATAATGGGGAACAAAGAAATGGCAGACCAATTGAACAAATACTTCGGTTCTGTCTTCACGGAGGAAGACACGAATAACCTTCCGAATGTACTAGGGGACAGTGGGTCTAGTGAGAAGGAGGAACTGAAGGATATCCTTATTGGGCGGGAAATTGTGTTAGGGAAATTGTTGGGATTGAAGGCTGATAAATCCCCGGGGCCTGATAGTCTGCAGAGTACTTAAGGAAGTGGCCCTAGAAATAGTGGATGCATTAGTGATCATTTTCCAACAGCCTATCGACTCTGGATCAGTTCCTATGGACTGGAGGGTAGCTAATGTAACACCGCTTTTTAAAAAAGGAGGGAGAGAGAAAATGGGTAATTATAGACCGGTTAGCCTGACATCAGTAGTGGGGAAAATGTTGGAATCAATCATTAAGGATGAAATAGCAGTGCATTTGGAAAGCAGTGACAGGATCGGTCCAAGTCAGCATGGATTTATGAAAGGGAAATCATGCTTGACGAATCTTCTGGAATTTTTTGAGAGTGGACAAGGGAGAACCAGTGGATGTGGTGTATTTGGACTTTCAAAAGGCTTTTGACAAGGTCCCGCACAAGAGATTGGTGTGCAAAGTCAAAGTGCATGGTATTGGGGGTAATGTACTGACGTGGATAGAGAACTGGTTGGTAGACAGGAAGCAGAGAGTCGGGATAAACGGGTCCTTTTCAGAATGGCAGGCAGTGACTAGTGGAGTGCCGCAGGGCTCAGTGCTGGGACCCCAGCACTTTACAATATACATTAACGATTTGGCTGAAGGAATTGAGTGGAAGATCTCCAAGTTTGCAGATGGCACTAAACTGGGTGGCGGTGTGAGCTGTGAGAGGGACGCTAAGAGGCTGCAGGGTGACTTGGACAGGTTAGGTGAGTGGGCAAATGCATGGCAGATGCAGTTTAATGTGGATTAATGTGAGGTTATCTATTTTGGGGGCAAAAACATGAAGGCAGAATATTATCTGAATGGCAGCAATTAGGAAAAGGGGAGGTGCAACGAGACCTGGGTGTCATGGTTCATCGGTCATTAAAGGTTGGCATGCAGGTACAACAGGCGGTGAAGAAGGCAAATGGTATGTTGGCCTTCATAGCTAGGAGATTTGAGTATAGGAGTAGGGAGGTCTTACTGCAGTTGTACAGGGCCTTAGCAAGGCCTCACCTGAAATATTGTGTTCAGTTTTGGTCTCCTAATCTGAGGAAGGATGTTCTTGCTATTGAGGGAGTGCAGCAAAGGTTCACCAGACTAATTTCAGGGATGGTTGGACTGTCATATGAGGAGAGACTGGATCAACTGGGCCTTTATTCACTGGAGTTTAGAAGGATGAGAGGGGATCTCATAGAAATGTATAAGATTCTGACGGGACTGGACAGGTTCGATGCGGAAAGAATGTTCCCGATGTTGGGGAAGTCCAGAACCAGGGGACATAGTCTTAGGATAAGGGGTAAGCCATTTAGGACTGAGATGAGGAGAAACTTCTTCACTCAGAGAGTTGTTAACCTGTGGAATTCCCTGCCGCAGAGAGTTGTTGATGCCAGTTGATTGGAGGAAGCAGGAAAGGGGTACTGAGGGAATGATCAGCCATGATCTTATTTAATAGCGGTGCATACTCGAATGGCCTACTCCTGCACCTATTTTCTGTGTTTCTATGTTAAAATCATGATATAAATTATTGGAGCAAATTTTGAGAGGCTGGAATCTTCTAAGTTCATTATAAGCCATTTCAAAGTTTGCTGTAACAATTCATATATATTTATATACATACATAGATAATTCACTGTGACCATTCTTATAGGTATCTCATGGTGAGTAATTGGGCTGACTGATTACACTGGTTCAATTTTAAAAGGGGGTGCAGGAGCAGAGACACCTGGGATTGTAGATATGCAAGCCTTTGAAGGTGGCAGGCAGGACAAGTTTGAGAAGGCTGTCAAAAGATAGACGAGTACAAAAGCAAGAAGTTATGCGAAACGTTTATAAATCACTGGTTAGGCCTCTGCTGGAGTATTATGTCCAATTCTGGGCACCACAATTTGGGAAGGATGCCAAGGCCTTCATGAGGGTGCAGAGGAGATTTACTGGAATAGCACCGGGGATGAAAGACTTCAGTTATGTGAAGAATAGAGAAACTGTGGTTGTTCTCCTTCGAGCAAAGAAGGTTAAGGGAAGATTTCCTTGAGGTGTTCAAAATCAAGAAGGGTTTAATAGAGTAAATAAGGAGAAACAGTTTCCAGGGGCTGAAGTAGCGGTAACCACAGGACACAGATTTAAGGTAATTGGTAAAAGACCAGAGGTGACGTGAAAGAAAAAAATTAGGCAGCGTGTTGTTTTGATCTGGAAGGCACTGCTTGAAAGGGTGGTGGAATTACATTTTTAAAAAAGGTAATATTCCTTTTTCATCTCTTTACTTATCCAGTTCATCTGATGTTGATACTGAGTTTGATGCAGTCATTGGGCACATAGAAGATATTATTATGGGTAAGTGAGATCAATGTTATAAAAATTAATTTAAAGTTTCCCTTTTTACCTCCCTTTCACAACTTTTGAATTGTACATACCAACAGTTTCACAGCTGTTTACTCAAATATTTTTAGCTTTATAAATATCTTGATCCTTGGATTTGGTTTAATATTTTAACTGGCATATCATTGTACTATGTGGAATCTAATTAGTTTATGAGCGAAAAATAAATGGATAAACTAACAACTGGTAGGGTTCTATTATCCGGAAGCTTGGAATTCTGAGACTGTTATAACCTGGAACGACTCGCAGATATTTTTTATAGTATAGGTTGAACCTCCGTTGTCCGGCACCCTCGGGATCTGGCCTGTCCCAAACAAGGGATTTTGCTGGATAAGGGACTGCGCTGTTGCTGGGCTAAGTATATGTGCGCGAGCCGATTGGCTGGACCCGGCCCAAGAGTCGGCCCGACCCGCCCCCCCCCGCCGAGAGAGCGCTGTGGGGAGGAGTGGCTGGCCCGAGGACTGTGGCTGCAGGAGTTCCAGCAGGGTGATGAGGAGGAGGCAGCCGATTAAGGAGAAAGATGATATCGGTGAGTAGGATTTTGACGGTCGCGTTCTGTGCATGCGCCACCCGCCGGCCGGGAATGGTCCCACTTGTGGTGCCGGATAAGGGAGTCCCGGATAAGAGGGGTTCAACCTGTACTGGCAAGTCTTTTGTGTCATTGCTCCTGGCAATTCAACGGGTGCATAGTTGTATAACAACCATGTGATGCACATACATTTTATATTAACAAGCAAAGTGTTTACGTCTTCATATCCCTTTCTTAATAGGTGTAAAGGGACTGCCTTAAGGAAAAGTGTTTGCTGCTGGGTTCTCCTCTCATTTACACGAGAGCTGTATTTAGCCTGGCTTTTCTTTTTTAGATAACAAAGCATTCCCTTAGTCCTCTAAGTAGGCACATTCTGGGGTTAATGAGAACTTCTTATTCTTGTAGAAAAAGGTCTGTCTTCAGATTAACAGTTGCTTGTAAATTCCTAACATCCTGCAACGATGTCCTGGGACTGAGATGATTGGCCTTCACCAAGCACAACCATCTTCATTTGTGCAAGGTGTGACTCCAGCTGGTGGAGAGTTTTCCCCCTGATTCCCATTGACTCCAATTTTAGTAGGGCTCCTTGGTGCTGGCATGGAGTGGTTGGGCCAAATGCCTCTATCCATGTTGTAACTTCTATCTATTCTGCAAGTAAGGTAAGACTATGTCCAATGTTCCTATAAGCTGCATAGCCACGCAGCTCTCTGAACCTCCCGCACAGCCTGCTCACCGGCTTTTCATTTGGAAAAACTGCACATGCGTGGTGTTTTGAATTGTTTGGTTAAGGAACTTAGCAAGCTTGAAGTATGCTCAATGGTTGATGGCTCAGCTAAGAAGCAGATTGTTTTGCATCTGTAACAGAGTATGATGTCTGCACACACATCTACTATTTTTAATATATTCAGATCTCCTGTGATGTTGTTCAGTGAGTTAGAGGATCTGCTATTTCATAACTGTTGTACCATGTACTGCACAATGTATTATAAGGGCTACTGACTTAGTGACTCAGTAAATTTTTAGATATTGAGATTTTTTACCGGTTTTTCTAAGATCAAATTCTGCAATTCTCTGTGACATCTACAAATCAGGGGCTTTGATTAATATGTTCCATTACAAGTATACTCAATTTTACCGGTTACCTTTTTTAAAACCAGGATGCATAGTGAAATGGTAGGCAACGTACCAGGTTGGAGGTACTTTCCTGATGTTTAACAGGAAGGGAGGTGCCTGGGCTTCGAAGCACCAAGTAGAATCATAGAATGGTTACAATCACCTTAAATCTGTGTCCTCTGGGTCTCGAACCTTCTGCCAACGGGAACAGTTTCTCTCTGTCTAGACTCCTGATGATTTTGAACACCTCTATCAAATCTCCTGTCAACCTTCTCTGCTCTAAGGAGAACAACTCCAGCTTCTCCAGTCTAACCATGTAACTGAAGTCCCTCATCCTCTTAAATCTTTTCTGCACCCTCTCCAAGGTCTTAACTGCTACCAAGTGTCTTAGACTTTGGTAGCATTGATAGGTCCTAGATTATGGTAGGATTGAGTTGAGCATTCTGGAATTTGGCAACACAATGATCCGGATTGGTCATAGTTTTAACATGCAAAAGCTTGTTATCCCTTTGGCAGTGGAACTACCTGGCACAACTGCATAATTGCATATGGAAACAAACCATTGGCTCTTAATGCTAACTAGTACTTTCAAAAGTTTTTTAAAAAAAAACTTGTGGTCTCAATTACCTCTCTGTTTCTCTCTCTTTTGTGTGTGTATCTTCTGTCTCTAAGTGCATTATTTTTTACTTCAAATAATTGAATATGAATTGCAGCCCAAAAACCTTCTAAAATTCATCTGCCAATGTGCTTGGAAGAATTGTAGAAACAAACTGAAATATTGTTTATAGCCTCAGTTATATCCTGTGAAAAGACATGCTTTCAGTTTTCCACTGACAAAAATAAATATATTTTGCTAAATATAACCCCAAATTATAAATAAAGAGAAATACAGGTGGATAAGCACTTAGTTTCTTCTATCTGGCAGATAGGCAAACGTTTTAATGTAAGGATCAATGCAGAGAATCCACTGATTAGTTTTTCAATAAAAATGATATTTTAGTTGTTACTTAAAGGGGAAAATTGGAGGGAATGTGGCCCTGGTTTGAGATCTCATAATTTAACAGCAACAATGAGCCGGATTTTGCAATGGAAAGAACGGTGAGGTTAACAGCGCTCACCATTATTTGCGTGGAAATTGGACAGCAACCTTTGCTGATTGCACGTGCGCAGTTAAACGCGGAAATCAGGAAGTTGCTGTCCGAGGTGTCCTGCTCCTCCAGAAGCTGCGCAATAATGGGATCTCACCAGCTGACTCAGCATTAAAATACATTGAACAGCGTGAAGTTGCTGTACTTGCCTCACAGGTGCAGTCTAAACTCGCCAGAAAAATTTAGGGCTTGTCCTTTCAGGTGTAAGTACCCTTTTAACACTGTGATAAGTCTTAATTACTGCCAAACAACCCCTCTGGCATTGAAAATTAACTTTTACAAGTGTGGAGTCTCAATCCTTCAGATTTTAATTATTGTTGGAGAATTTAAAAAAATATTTGTACCGTCTCTATCTCTCAATCCAATCCTTCTTTCAGTCTCTCACTTTCTGTACCTGATTTGACATTGAATTCAATATTCTAACTGACATTTCCTGGTTCAGACTCTGTGCTGTTCATTAACCATTCTTCAATCTGATTGGTTAAGGAGATACACAGTTACTTGCACTGTTCACTCAGGTCCCAGATGCTCTGTAGAGGGCGCTGCACTTTTTGGCTGAGAGGAACTTCCAGTGCAAAAACCCATAAAATTCAATGGACAAGTGTAATGAATGGCTGGTGCCATTGTTCGCCGCTGACTGCAAAATCTGGCGCATTACATCAGCAATTTCTATATCTCTGTTTTAAAGGTACTGAAATTTATACAAATACAGTTGGTAATCAAAACTTGCGCTTAATGCTAAAAAATGTGATCTCTTAATCTCTTTCCTTCAGATGAAGAATTTCAGCAGTTACAGAGACATTTTATGGACAAATACTATTTAGAGTTTGAGAATACTGAAGAAAACAAGCTCAGTTACACATCAATATTCCAAGAATATGTAAGTCCCTGCTGTTACTGACTTTTTAGGTGTTTCTCACAGACGAGAGGTTCCAGAATTTGTATGCTGACATCGGTTATATCTACAATTTTCTGAAACATTTTAATAAACATGCAACGTTCTGTACCAATAGCAGTATCATTTTTACGCGAGTACAGTACCATAGTAAAGATGGGTTGGCGAGGGGATCTGAATAACTGAACTGGACGATTGTACAGTTCCACAAATAATACTTTATCTGAAAGCAAACAAGTAAATAAATGTCAGTAATGGTACTTAATGTGAGGCTACCTTCCTCTGGAGGGCTCTGAGTTCCAGGACGAAGTGGCCCTTTCTTGCTCCATGTCTTTATGTTCATGTATTGCTCGGTGGATGAGGGCTGTTCAGTGGATCTGATTCTCAAAAGATATAACGTTCCACCTGTGATTCTTTTAAAAAAGTTTGCTGGGCCACTGGTAGTTTTTTTTTTAAATACTTCCACTAGCTGTCACTATCCCATCCACATTATACCAAGCATTTTAATGTTTTTTTCCCTATAAGCTGTAATTAACTGGCTTTTTTTTCCCCCAGATTGATTTGTTAGAGAAGTATATTGAGCAGCAGTTGTTAGAGAGGATACCAGCCTTCAATATGACTACTTTCATTACATCATTAAAGTAAGTTAAGCAACTTGGAAAATCATCAACTAGGTACATGTTGGCTCTTGTGAACTGTGGTACATTTTCTAATTTTGTTATTTCATGCACTCAAAAAAATCAACTAGGTCTCCTGTGATGACTTAGCAAGTTTATCGAGTGAGTAGCTGAGCAGTACAAGCTAGGTTCTGTGGTTCAAGCCCAACTGTGCTGATTTCATTGATCACTGGATGGGTGGTGGGTGACACACCGAAATTAACATAAATTCTGCTGGATTAGAGAGGGTAAATTAAGCAACATTTCCACGCCGAGTCGCTGTCCAATGTCCCCTGTTGGAAGTGCTGGGACACTAGGTGAGGACAGGATCAAGTTTAGTTGTAATGTGTTCCCCCCCCCATAGGAACGTAGCCTGCTGCCTTTGTCCAGGCTCACGGGTGAATAATAGCCATGTGGATGAGGTAGTGAATGTCGACGTGTCCTCTTGGAACCATACACCAGCAATGAGGCAACACCTTCAGGAATAGGGAGAGGGAAGAAAAATGGCAGCAGAAAAGACAGTGTTTTTAGAAGAGTTTCTTTTGAAAGAAATGAGCAAGTTGAATCAAGATTTCAGCCTAATAACTAATGCTATTAGTAGAAAAGCTCAAATTGAGAAGATGGTGTTTTGGTGCAACATATTGTACTATGTCCTGGGCAAAGCTCCAGTTTCCCACATGATGAGTTCCTGCTCTCGGTGCATCAGGAGAAGGTGACAGCTGGGGGCTTTACATTTCCTTATAGTAGGGGGGAGGGTTCAGGTGAGCGGAAATTAAAAAAGGAGAAGGCAATAGAGCAGGGTAGTAATGGGAGAAATGATAACCAGAGTGTGACAGGAAGGGACAGAATGTATAAACATAAGAGTGTATCAGAAAGTAGGGTCAAATCAAAGAAAAATGATAAAAAAACAACATTAAAAACTTCATCTGAATGCATGCAGCATTCGTAACAAAATAGATGAGTTGATGGCACAAATAGATATAAATGGGTATGATCTGATAGCCATTACAGAGACAGGATTGAAAGGTGGCCAAAGCTGGAAACTGAATATTCAGGGGTATTTGACAATTCGGAAGGATAGACAGAAAGGAAAAGGAGCTGGGGTAGCTCTGTTACTAAAGGGTGAGATCAGTGTGGTAGTGAGAAATTATATTGGCTCAGAAGATCAAGATCAATCGGTTTGGGTGGAGATAAGAAATAATAAGGGGAAGAAGTCACTGGTGGGCATAATCTATAGGCCCCCGAACAGTAGCTACACTGTTGGACGGATTATAAATCAAGAAATAATAGAGGCTTCTAAAAAAAAAGGAACGGCAATAATCATGGGTGATTTTAATCTTCATATTGATTGGACAAATCAAATTGACCAGAGTAGGCTTGAGGAAGAGTTCATAGATAGTTGCGGAACCAACCAGGGAGCAGGCTATGTAATGAGACAGGATTAATAAATGATCTCCTACTAAAGGATCCTCTCGGGAGGAAAAATGATCATAGCATGGTTGAATTTCAAATTCAAAACCAGTGTCCTGAGCTTAAATAAAGGAGACTACAAAGGTATGAAGGCAGAGTTGGCTAAAGTAGACTGGGAAAATAGATTAAAGTGTTCCAAGACAGTGGCGGACATTTAAGGAGATATTTTATAACTCAACAAAAATATATTACAGTGAGAAGGAAAGACTGTCAGAGAAGCGAGAACCATCCGTGGCTAACTAAGGAAATAAAGGATGGTATAAAATTTAAAAACAATGGCACACAAAGTAGTCAAGATTAGTGGGAGGCCAGTGGATTGGGAAACTTAAAAAAACAGCAAAGAACGACAAAAAAATAATAGAGAAGATAAATTATGAGAGTAAACTAGCAAAAAATATAAAAACAGATAGTGAGAAAGTGAGTATCTAAAGGAAATGTTGGTCCCTTTAGAGGATGAGACTGGGGAATATATAATGGGGAAAGGGAAATAACAGAGATTTTGTATCAGTCTTCAAGATAGAAGACACTAAAATCATAATAATGGATAATCAAGGGGCTTTCGGGAGGGAGCAATTGAAAACAATCACCATCACTAAAGAAAAAGTACTCTGTAAGAATAATGGGACTAAAGGTGGACAAGTCCCCTGGACCTGATGGCTTGCATTCTAGGGTCTGAAAAGAAATGGCTTCAGAGATAGTGGATACATTGGTTGTAATCTACCAAAATTCCCTGTATTCTGAGGAGGTCCGAGCAGATTGGAAAACCTCAAATGTAAACATAGAAACATAGAAAATAGGTGCAGGAGTTGGCCATTCGGCCCTTCGAGCCTGCACCATCATTCAATAAGATCATGGCTGATCATTCACCTCAGTACCCCTTTCCTGCTTTTTCTCCATTCCCCTTGATCCCTTTAGTCGTAAGGGCCATATCTAACTCCCTCTTGAATATATCTAACGAACTGGCTTCAACAACTCTCTGCGGTAGGGAATTCCACAGGTTAACAACTCTGAAAAGTTTCACCTCATCTCGGTCCTAAATGGCTTACCCCTTATTCTTAGATTGTGACCCCTGGTTCTGTACTCCCCCAACATCGGGAACATTCTTCCTGCATCTAACCTGTCCTGTCCCGTCAGAATTTTATATGTTTCTATGAGATCCCCTCTCATTCTTCTAAACTCCAGTGAATACAGGCCCAGTCGATCCAGTCTCTCCTCATATGTCAGTCCTGCCATCCCGGGAATCAGTCAGGTGAACCTTCGCTGCACTCCCTCAATAGCAAGAACGTCCTTCCTCAGATTAGGAGACCATAACTGAACACACTATTCCAGCTGAGACCTCACCAAGGCCCTGTACAACTGCAGTAAGACCTCCCTGCTCCTATACTCAAATCCCCTAGCTATGAAGTCCAACATGCCACTTGCCGCCTTCACCGCCTGCTGCACCTGCATGCCAACCTTCAGTGATTGATGTACCATGACACCCAGGTCTCGTTGCACCTCCCCTTTTCCTAATCTGCCACCATTCAGATAATACTCTGCCTTCACGTTTTTGCCACCAAAGTGGATAGCCTCACATTTATCCACATTATACGCATCTGCCATTTATTTGCCCACTCCTAACCTGTCCAAGTCACCCTGCAGCCTCTTAGCATCCTCCTCACAGCTCACACCGCCACCCAGCTTAGTGTCATCTGCAAACTTGGAAATATTACTCTCAATTACTTCATCCAAATCATTGATGTATATTGTAAATAGCTGGGGTCCCAGCACGGAGCCCTGCGGCACCCCACTAGTCACTGCCTGCCATTCTGAAAAGGACCTGTTTATCCCGACTCTCTGCTTCCTGTCTGCCAACCAGTTCTCTATCCATGTCAATACATTACCCCCAATACCATGTGCTTTAATTTTGCACACCAATCTCTTGTGTGGGACCTTGTCAAAAGCCTTTTGAAAGTCAAATACACCACATCCACTGGTTCTCCCTTGTCCACTCTACTAGTTACATCCTCAAAAAATTCTAGAAGATTTGTCAAGCATGATTTCCCTTTCATAAATCCATGCTGACTTGGACCGATCCTGTCACTGCTTTCCAAATGCGCTGCTATTTCATCTTTAATAATTGATTCCAACATATTCCCCACTACTGATGTCAGGCTAACTGGTCTATAATTCCCTGTTTTCTCTCTCCCTCCTTTCTTAAAAAGTGATGTTACATTAGCTACCCTCCATTCCAGAGGAACTGATTCAGAGTCGATAGAATGATCACCAATGCATCCACTATTTCTAGGGCCACTTCCTTAAGTACTCAG
The DNA here is from genome assembly GCF_044704955.1 of Pristiophorus japonicus. Classification (NCBI taxonomy): domain Eukaryota; kingdom Metazoa; phylum Chordata; class Chondrichthyes; family Pristiophoridae; genus Pristiophorus; species Pristiophorus japonicus. Next base: position 116,240,137 of record NC_091989.1, read on the forward strand.
GGATGCAGACTATCAGGCCCTGGGGATTTATCGGCCTTCAATCCCATCAATTTCCTGACTAATAAGAATTTCCTTCAGTTCTTGCTCCTCGCTAGACCCTCGGTCCTCTAGTATTTCCGGAAGGTTATTTGTGGCCTTCCTTCGTGAAGACAGAACCCAAGTATTTGTTCAATTGGTCTGCCGTTTCTTTGTTCCCCATTATAAATTCATCTGATTCTTACTGCAAGGGACCTACGTTTGTCTTTACTAATCTTTTTCTCTTCACATATCTATAGAAGTTTTTGCAGTCAGTTTTTATGTTTCCAGCAAGCTTCCTCCAAGACTTTATTTTCCCCTTCCTAATTAAACCCTTTGTCCTCCTCTGCTGAATTCTAAATTTCTCCCAGTCCTCAGGTTTGCTGCTTTTTCTGGACAATTTCTATGCCTCTTCCTTGGATTTAACACTAGCCCTAATTTCCCTTGTTAGCCACGGTTGAGCCACCTTCCCCGTTTTATTTTTACTCCAGACAGGGATGTACAATTGTTGAAGTTCATCTATGTGATCTTTAAATGTTTGCCATTGCCTATCCACCATCAACCCTTTAAGTATCATTCGCCATTCTATTCTAGCCAATTCACGTCTTATACCATCGAAGTTACCTTTCCTTAAGTTCAGGACCCTAGTCTCTGAATTAACTGTGTCACTCTCAATCTTAATAAAGAATTTACCATATTATGGTCACTCTTCCCCAAGGGGACTCGCACAACAAGATTGCTAATTAGTCCTTTCTCGTTACACATCACCCATGTAACCATCCTATTTAAAAAAGGAAGCAGACAGAAAGCAGGAAATTATAGACCAGTTAGCCTAACATCTGTCGTTGGGAAAATGCTGGAGTCCATTATTAAGGAAGCAATAGCAGCACATTTGGAAAAGCATAATTCAATCACGCAGAGTCAGCATGGTTTTATGAAAGGGAAATCATGTTTGACAAATTTGCTGGAGTTCTTTGAGGATGTAACAAGCAGGGTGGATAAGGGGGAAATTGTGGTTGTGGTGTATTTGGATTTACAGAAGGCATTTGATACGATGCCACATAAAAGGTTACTGCACAAGATAAAACTTAAAGGGGTTGGAGGTAATTGTTGGGATAAAAAGAAGACTTCTCTTCTTCAAGGTGGACTCACTGATATAAGGAATCGATACCCATCCGCCCGTATAGCGACCACTGAATCACTCAGACGAAACCTCGGTTCAACCGGTTTTTATTCAAGCATGCAAGGGAAGAGTTCCGATGAACCTTTCTAAGAACAGAGGTTTTACATCTACAGTTATACATTTTCCGAGGTGTGCGACCCTCCTACAAAACTACTGGGCTACTGCTATCAGCGAAGTTACATTGATTTGTTGACCCTTATCAGACTGGCTCTGAGTGGTTCCACACACCTGTCCATCTCCCATCACGTCACCCTTCCGGAATGTGTTGTTCAGTGGTGTCAACTTTGCCTCAGTTCCTCATGACGTGTGAATTAACCTTGTTTCCCAGGGTTTGCTATCTTGTTACCAAACATCTGCTTTCTTATCCCTTTCCCAAGAGAACTCCAGTCAAAATGTTCTCGTTCTCATGAGATTCAGATGCTGCTACAATCTATGTTTCTAGACTGTTGACCCCCTCCTGTCCTTGGTGGATGTTGTTCTGTACTGAATATAAGTTTCCATCTGTCTGTACTAAGGTTAACACAATGGATGGTTCATTAACCATCAAGTTTTGCTGCGTAGCAAGCTTTGCTGCTTCCCCTTCTTAAAACCCATTGTAAGCGAGTGTTATAAGCGTGCTTTACATACATAAACGGGTTTTACATACAATCTGTCAATTTACGATATATTACAATCCCTACCGCAAGGTAGTGGAACTCTCGATTCCTCAGAACCTCCTAAGGAAGGTTCTGAGGAATTGAGACCATGTGATAAGCCCTACAATCTGGACCATGTGTCAGATCAATTCACTACCTTTATTATCCATTTTAGTGACCATCTTTTATCCCCTACACCCCTTACAGTAATGTACTAGCATGTAATGCAGCCAAGTTTGTTGCTGATACAAAGATGGGTGGGAAAGCAAATTGTGAGGAAGACACACAAAATCTGCAAAGGGATATAGACCGGCTTTATATATATCTATAGCGGCACTCCACTAGTTAGCCAATCTGTAGCGGCACTAGTGGAGTGCCGCTATAGCTATATATAGCCGGTCTATATCCCTTTGCAGATTTTTTGTGTCTTCCTCACAATTTGCTTTCCCACCCATTTTTGTACCATCAGCAAACTTGGCTGCATTATACTTGGTTCCTTCATCCAAGTGATTAATATAGATTGTAAATAGTTGAGGCTCCAGCACCGATCCCTGCGGCACCCCACTAGTTATTGTTTGACAACCGGAAAATGACCCATTGATCCCGACTCTCTGTTTTCTGTTAGTTAGCCAATCCTCTATCCGTGCTAATATATTACCCCCAACCCCGTGAACTTTTATCTTGTGCAGTAACCATTTATCTTCTGGAAATCCAAATACACCACATCCACTGGTTCCCCCTCATCTACCCTGCTCGTTACATCCTCAAAGAACTCCAGCAAATTTGTCAAACATGATTTCCATTTCATAAAACCATGCTGATTCTGCTTGATTGAATTATGCTTTCCAAATGTCCCGCTACTGCTTCCTTAATAGTGAACTCCAGCATTTTCCCAATGACAGATGTTTGGCTAACTGGTATATAGTTTGCTGCTTTCTATCAGCCTCTTTATTTAAATAGGGACGTTATTTTGCGGTTTTCCAATCCGCTGGGACCACCCCAGAATCCAGGGAATTTTGGTAGATTACAACAAATGCATCCACTATCTCTGCAGCCACTTCTTTTAGGAACCTAGGATGTAAGCCATCAGGTCCAGGGGATTGTCCGCCTTTAGTCACATTATTTTACCGAGTACTACTACTTTAGTGAGTGTATTTAGTTCCTCCCTCCCTATAGCCCCTTGATTATCTATTATTGGAATGTTTTTAGTGTCTTCTACCGATACAAAATATTTGTTCAAAGTCTCTGCCATTTCCCTCTTCCCCATTATTAATTCCCCAGTCTCATCTAAGGGACCAACATTTACTTTAGCCACTCTTTTCCTTTTTATGTAACTGTAGAAACTCTTACTATCTGTTTTTATATTTCATGCTAGTTTTTTCTCATAATCTATCTGCCCTCTCCTCTTTATTATTTTTTTAGTCGTTCTTTGATGGCTTTTAAAAGTTTCCCAATCCTTTGGCCTCCCTCTAACCTTGGCCACATTGTATGCCCTTGTTTTCAATTTGATACCATCCCTTATTTCCTTAGTTAGCCACGGATGGTTATCCCTTCTGTTACAGTCTTTCCTTCTCATTGGAATATGTTTTGTTGTGAGTTGTGAAATATCTCTTTAAATGTCTGCCACTACTTATCAACCGTCCGACACTTTAATCTATCTTCCCAGTCCACTTTAGCCAACTCTGCCTTTATACCTTTTGTAGTCTCTTTTATTTAAGCTTGGGACACTGGTTTGAGATCCAACTTTCTCACCCTCCAACTGAATTCGAAATTCAACCATGTTATGATCACTCATACCTAGAGGATCCTTTACTAGGAGATTGTTTATTAATCCTATCTCATTACACAGTACTAGAGCTAAGATAGCCTGCTCCCTGGTTAGTTCCGCAATGTACTGTTCAAGGAAACTATCCCGGATACACTCTATGAACTCTTCCTCAAGACTACTCTGGCCAATTTGCTTTGTCCAATCAATATGAAGGTTAAAATCAGCCATGATTATTGCCATTCCTTGTTTTACAAGCCTCCATTATTTCTTGATTTATACTCCGTCCAATAGTGTAGCTACTGTTAGGGGGCCTATAGACTCCGGCCACCAGCGATTTTGTTTTTTACCCTTATTATTCCTTATCTCCACCCAAACTGATTCAACATCTTGATCTTCTGAGCCAATATAATTTCTCATTAAACACTGATCTCATCCTTTTTTAACAGTGCTACCCAACTCCTTTTCCTTTCTGTCTATCCTTCCAAATTGTCAAATACCCCTGAATATTTAGTTCCAACCTTGGTCACCTTGCAACCATGTCTCTGTAATGGCTATCAGATCATACCCATTTGTATCTATTTGTGCCGTCAACTCATCTATTTTGTTACGAATGCTGCGTGCATTCAGATAAAGAGCTTTTAAACTTGTTTTTACCTTTTATTTTTCCTGCTTTCACCCCACTTTCTCATTCACTTTTATGTTTATACATTCTGTCCCTTCCTGTCACGCTCTGGTTTTCATTTCCCTCAGTGCTACCCCGCTCTATTGCCTTCTCCTTATTCTTTGACTTTTTAAGTTTTCGCTCACTTGAACCCCCCATTAATTAGTTTAAAGCCCTCTCTATAGCCCATATATTTGATTCGCTCGGGCCCTAGTCCCAGCACTGTCTAAGTGGAGCCTCTCCGAATGGAACAGCTCCCTCTTACCCCAGTGCTGGTGCCAGTGTCCCACGAACTAAAACCCATTTCTCCCACACCAGTCTTCGAGCCACGTGTTTAGCTCTCTGATCTTATTTATACAAATTTTCTCGTGGCTCAAATAGTAATCCAGACATTATTACCTTTTGTGGTTCTGCTTTTTAATTTGGCCCCTAGCTGCTCATAATCCCCCAGCACAACCTCTTTGTTTGTCCTACCTATGTCGTCAGTACCTATGTGGATCATGACAGCTGGATCTTGCCCCCTTCCACTCCAAGTTCCTCTCCAGCCCAGAGGAGATGTCCTTAACCCTGGCAACACAGCCTTCGAGACTCGCGCTCTCGGCTGCAGAGACCCTTATCTATTCCCCTAACTATACTGTCCCCTATCTCTACAACGTTTCTTTTTACTCCCTCCACTTGAATGGCCCCCTGTATCACGGTGCTGTGGTCAGTTTGCTCATCCTCCCTTCAGTCCCTTTATAAAGCTATTGCCTGTAGGAGGCAGGCACCACTCCAAACTCCAAGACAATCTGGCTCAATATTAAATAAATGATTGCATTTTTATGATGCTTTACCCTGTCAGAATACTTTCCTTTTGGAATGCAGTGAACCTTGTTAAGTAGGTGAACTATGATGCCATACTATGGTTGTGATCATAATTGAAGAATGCAACCAGTAAATCCACCAAAAGTTCTGGCAAATGTTTTGAATGCACCTATTGTGAAAATGAATGAATGCCATTTGAAATGTCATCACAAGGTGGTGCTATATACTGTTTGGGGAATTGATGAAAATTTCAATTCATGCTTTTTGAAAGCATATGACTTAATAGTGAATTTCCTTAGTTTTATTTTTTAGATACTGTGTGATAATTTTTTGTATGGTTGTTGGTCAGAAAAGTTCAAATTGGAATCTCTCTCCTGAATGCAATTTACAAATTGCTTGTGGGATCAACCTGGGTCAAAATATGGGAGCTGAGCAGTTAAATGCTACTTTCTCTCATTTTCAGTGACATTATATTGGTCTTTGAAAGTCTTAAGGCGGTATGGTTAAAAAGTTAGCAATCCAGATTCGGCACTTTTTTTTTTAAAGGGGAAGTGCAGTCTGATGAATTACCCCATAATCCTAAATGTTGTAAGAGGAGATATTTGCATGCTTCCCCTACTTTAGAACTGCTGGCGAGAGATATCCTTGAAGTAAACACTCTGGGTGGAACTCTTTCTCTTCCTCTTCCCCCATACAATGGCATAATGAGTGAGGATATAACATTATAAAGTATTCTCCATGCATATGAGCACTGGACTAGAACTGCATGGTGTCACGTTGGAGAAGGAGAGAAATTCTGCAGAAAAGACTACCTCTAAAGAGCAGATCAAAAACAAGATATGAACCATCAATAAATAAATATAGGAGCCGAAATTGGTCAAAATCGATGGTCTGCCCATTTCTCGGTGGTATGTCGTTTCATACCACCCGGTACCGCTGGGTAGTGTGTGCGTGATTTTCGTCACTTTTTTCTCGGCGCTATGACAAGCAGAGTGCAGCAGGCGGAGCGGAGTGCAGCCGGCGGTGTGCGGGCAGTGAATCCTTTTCACTCGGGAATCTTCGGCTCCCAAGTTGTGCCGACGCGCATGCTGCTGCAAGGTTCAGCCCACCGAGATGCACCGACAAGAATCCACAGAGACTGCTGGCCTGAGAGCGCTGTGCAGGGGGGACGGGCGATCGCTGCTGCGGAGGGAAGGCGCTGGTGGGGGGGGGGACTGGGGGGTGAGGGATTTTTTTTAAAATTACAGGCTTAATTACAGGAGATCGACTTAAAACCACCTTTTCCGGGTCGGCGGTATGTCGGTGGTAAGTGATGAATTTTGCAATTTTGGACAGTATGTCGGCAGTGTGCATGGGTACCGCCCAGTGGTATGTCACTGATGAATTTTCCACCGATTGGTATGTAGGTATTTATTTGATGAATTTCGCGATTTTCGGCGGTATGTCCATCAGTTTCGGGCCCATAACATTCAGAAATGCACTACCCCTTCAAGAACAAGTCTGATGTTGCATTTCTTTTGTACTCCTGTGTGTTGAGAGCTACACTAAATGGCATTTAAATATTTAAAACAAATGAAATAATCTGAGAAATATAAAAGATGAAATAATATTACACAGGTGATTAAAAGTGATTGAGGTAACTATAATTTCTATGAGATAGTTCAGTTTTTACCCAGTAGCAGACTAAATGGCACATTTAGCAACTTGCTGGGGAGGGGGGATTTCAACTGCTGGCCGTCCATTTCTCGCGTGAAAAACGAGCAACCAGCAGAGTATGATGTGGTGGGGCCCTTGAACACTCATTTGCCCACCTGATTCAATTTACAGACAGGCCTTTAAATGGTGCCCAGCGCTCCAGCCGGCTGTTTAAATATGCAATCGGGGTTCTTCACCATTACAAGGCCCAGATTGCACTTTTCATGGAGGAATAGGCATTGGCATGAAAAATGCATGTTGGTCCCAGTTTTTCCTAGCGTTGAGCAGCTTGGCTCAGAAAAGGTAAGTTTTTTTTTTCTTTTAATATTTTTATAAGGCCAGGAGGTGCATTCATTACAAAAGTACCTGGTGATCCCGGCGATGGTGGTATAGTGGTGAGCATAGTTGCCTTCCAAACATTTGACCCGGGTTCAATTCCCGGCCATCGCAGTTCGGTATTTTGCGCCAGCGTTATTTGCTAGAGCTAGAAAGTGGGATTAAACTGGATAGCTTTTTGTCGGCAGGCATGGACACGATGGGCCAAAATGGCCTCCTTCCGTGTTGTGAATTTCTATGATTCATGATCCTACCTGCACGCTCCGTGCACAAGCTGTGCGATTTTCTTCCACAGCAAACCAGCGAGCTGCAGCAGTGTGCTCGTAGCTCACTGGTTAAATTTGCATGAGACCCAAACCGGAAAGTGGTTCCGGCCCCCCGACTGTCTTTGGCTGAGTATGTGGGCGCAGCATTGGTATCGTACACGATTTGGGCCCGACGTGACAATCTCTCCCGCTGTTTCCCGGGACCCTGCTGCACCTTTTGGTCACTGAAGATTTCAGAAAGTAGGCAGTATCTAAAATTGAAGTATTACAGACAATTAAATATATAGGGCCGTAAATTGCGGCCTCTCTGGTTACATATAATGTGTGCATGGTTCGAAGAGGCCCCGCAAGTTATGGGTTTAGGCACGTGAAGCACAGGCACCTAAACCCAACACTTTGCGATCTGTCAACATTCCTTTTGACAGATTGCGTGTCTCCCCAGCAGATGGGCCTTCACGGTCAGAGATTTGGGCTATTTGTCTGGTAAAAGCAGGTGTAAGGCCAGCTTTTAGCAGCATAAAAGTTTTAAAAGATAAGTTTTAAAAAAATGTTATTACTTATTTTTATATTTTAAAAACCCTGTCCATGAAAGTAAGTTTATGTTTAACACTATGAAAACATTTAAATTTTCATTTTCCTCTTCATTTTCAACGGTTTTCTCAGAAAACCACCCGGCAAAAGTTTTCACTTAAATTTTTTTTTTAAGAATTCCGACAACATTTTCAAAATACCGCCCACGTGCACCGCCAAGCAAGCCGCCACCGCCCGAGTTTTGCCTCAGCGGTGACCCGTAGTTAAAATCGAAAAAAAACACCCACGAAAAGCTGCCGGAGCTGGGCGGCAGGTAAGTACCCCTAAAAACAAAGGTAAGTTAAAGGTTTTTTTTATAATTCTTTTAAAATTCTTTTATGACTATTATGAGAGTGTTTTCTGAATTTTTATTTTTTGTTTCATTGAAAAAATATCGCGTTTTCCCCCCTCCCTAGGCCCAACCGCAGCCTCGGTTTAAATTTGAGTACTTACCGCCCATTCTGGTTAAGAACCGCCCATTTTGCCCAGGATCGTGTTTAACCGCCGAGAATCTGCGTGCAAGATTCATTTTCTCGTCGGGCGGTATTTTTTCCCTTTTTCATGCAATTTTTCGCCAGCATTATTTGAGGAATCTTAGCAGTCTTTTTGGGCGGCAATTTGGCAATGGGGGAAAGTCATTGAATTTAATTGAATTTCTATTACTTAAAGTGGAATGTTTTTTTTATTTGTGTTTTTTTTTGTTTTTATGGGTATTCACATTGATAATAATGGGAGCTCGGAGCTCCCATTACTATGAATCAGAATGCAACATTGTGATTGGTGGTCCAGGCCCACATGATCCCAGGAAGCACTTATGCTCCTGGGATGTGTGGGCCTCTGCAATGGGCTGCGCATCTACGTCTTGGAGCCGAAGTGTTTGTTCCTCCGGGACCACCAGGTACTTTCATAAAAAGCATTTTGATCGGAAGCATCCGCCCGCAGAAAGCCTCCGACCGCAATTTTTGGCCCATTATCTTTTATCAGTTTGAAGAGGATTCGAGAAACAGTAACAATGGTGCTATTATGCTTTGTTACAGGCAGCATAAAGATGAGATATCTGGAGATATATTTGACATGTTACTGACTTTCACAGATTTCCTGGCTTTCAAAGAAATGTTTCTTGACTACAGAACGGTATGTAAAGTTTACTTCATGGTTCTGTTTCATATTAAATTAAAGGTCGTGTCACATTGGCCTGCGAAGCACAGACCAGGAAAGTATGAGGTTCAATCCCTGGTCTGTGATGAGTTGGCTGATCTCAACAAGTAGCAGTGAGGGTACAACAATTGGCCTTTGTGTCCATTGGCTAGAGAAGGGAAGGATGACCTCAGAAATTGAAAGTCAAGCATCAGCTCCATTTTGTAAATGCTAAAGGGGATTTGAGTTCGTGTTGTTAGAGTAAAATTCATTTGTAAGGCTAGCCAGCTCCTTATGTGTTATGCAGTAAATATTCTGGGGCAACCATATTTATATGAACGTTGGAAAAGTGGATGGTTTATCTATCTTGGATTATTGCAGGTATGAAATTTAGAAGAGTCCATAATCACCCTGTTGGACAAGATCTGCGTCATGTGCTAAGCTCAGGCAGAACGGTCAATGTAGCTGGCATCCACTTGCTTCTAGGGAGTAATCCATAAGCTTCCATTAAACATTTTTCTTTGGATTTTTTGACCAAGAGGACTTAATTGTGCAGGGTTTTCTTGGAGACCGTTGTGTCCTCCGGGACATGAAGGACTCCCTGCTCCTCTTCCTCTTTGGAATTATTTTTCTAATTATTATATTGTATTTTATGACTTCTTGCTTTGTTGTATCACCATGGAGGGTGGTGCCTCTTTATGGAGTGGTATTGGAAAGCTGTGCAGTTAACAGCCTGGGCTAAACCTGCAGTATCTGGGGAATGCATCCATTCAAAGAATGAAGATGACCTTCAAAGGTAGCACAGCCAAATTTGAATTCAAAAATACCCTTCACACTCCACTTTCCTTTATAAATGAGAGAATTTGTTTGTGATAGTTAAAGGATAAATACTGGCATGGACACAAGGAGAACTCCCCTGCTCTTCTGTGAATTGTGCCATGGAATCTTGTATGCTTACCTGAGAGGGCAGATGAGGTCTCTGTTTAACTTCTAATCTGAAAGACAGCACTTTGATAGTACTACACTGAAATATCAGCCTGGATTATGTGCTCAAGTTTCTGGAGTGGAACTTGAACCCACAACCTTCTGACTCGGAGCAATAGTGCTACCTCAGCCAAGGTCGGTACACGTGAGGCTTGACTTCAACACACTCCTAACCAGGCATCCTGCTTCAACCTTCCACAGGCTTCAGCTCTTCCAGAGTGCTGTAGCCTGCATCCTCTCACTACCATCACCTTTATCCTTTTCCAGTTCCACTAGTTTTCCACTTGACTTTGGGGTATTGTCATCTCTTCCAAATTCCTCCATGACCCATCCTACCTTAATTATCTCCTCATACCTTATACCCTGAACACACCCTCCACTTTTCTAACACTGGGGTTTTCCTCACCCTTCCCTCAACCACTGAGGTTCAGCAACTATGCCCGTGCCATCTGGAACTCTATGTTCAAATCCCTTTGCCTTCCAATCTCTCTTCCTTCTTTCAAAAACATCCACTGAATCCTCTGTTGAACATATCTTTGCTCCTCCACTCCAACTGTCTCCATTTTTACACATTACCCACCTGCTCAGCATTCACTTTAGTCCTCAATATAAAGCATTTGAGGTGTTTTCCTACTTCTGAAGATGTAGTTCCCCTCCAAGTTCCAACTTCCCCGCCAAGTCTTACACCATCCTAACGTGGAAATATTCCTTCATTGTCACTCAGTCAAAAACCTGGACCTCCCTCACTATCAGCACTGTTGGGAGCACATTCACCACACGGACTTTAGAGGTTCAATAAGGCATCTCACCACCACTTCTCGAGGGCAATTAGGGATGAGCAATAAATACTGGCCTTGCCAGTGATGCCCACATCCCAGGAACAATTTTTTTTTAATTTGAAGAACAAATGCAAGTTGTAGCTGGTAATTTTTAATCTCCAGCATACATGTACTGCTTACTAGAAATCAAGAATCTGGTCTACAGACTCGCGTTGCACTATTGTCGACCTTCACTCTGTTCTCTAAATCTACATAAACTAGAGCTTGTAGTAAATTGTAGTTAATAAAGTAAGAGGGCTATCAGCTATGCTGCTGGTGTTGAGAAACTGCAACATCTTACTTAAAAAAAGACGATGTAGTCCTCAAGTTCAAAAGGGGACATTAATGTTTAGGATCATTTTAATGAAAAGTGTTTCTCTACAATGTAGTTAAGGGAAATATAGCTGAAGATTTGTCCTTCCTGTTTGAAAAAAACATTCTCTCCTTTTTACACTGGAGGCTTGCTGTATCAGCTCAGAACATAAGAAATAGGAGTAGGAGTAGGCCATTTGGCTCCTCGAGCCTGCTCTGCCATTTAACAAGATCATGGGTGATCTGATCTTGGGCTCAGCTCCACTTCCCTGCTCTCTCCCCATAACCCTTCACTCCCTTATTGTTCAAAAATCTGTCTGTCTTCACCTTCAATATATTCAATGACCCAGCCTCCACAGCTCTCTGGGGCAGAGAATTCCACAGATTTACGACCCTCTGAAAAGAAATTCCTCCTCATTGCCATTCTAAATGGGCGACCCCTTATTCTGAATTTCCTTCAGAGAGGTAAAAAGAGGCAGTTCTTTTTTTAAAAAAATTAAATTAAAAATTGGGGGGTGGGACAGTGGGACTATAACTTATTATTTTGTTGGACTTCGGTTCTGGTAGGAATACTGCATAGTAATATGTCACAGACTGGTCAAATGAAAAGCTGATTTTAAATTTATTTTCATGGGCATTTATCAAAAATTTGTATGAACCCAGTGACGTCAGATACTGTTTGACTAGTGACTTAAAAATAGTTTACTCCTTCTAACGTTAAATATATTTACTTTTCAGGAAAAAGAAGGACGTGGTCTTGACTTTAGTGGAGATCTCGTAGTGACATCCTTATCAAAATCACCTTCATTGTCTCTGGCTTCAAATAACATTCGACCTTTCCAATAGTTTTACTGTGTGTCTGTGGAGTTCTGCATTTATTCCTGCGTACCTACATATTCCAAGCACAATGATAGACATTTTGACATGTTACAGTATTCTCTAGAGTTGTACAGATACACCATAAAACCTCAATAAAAGGCTTCAGTACTAAAAGTTTTGTTTTTTCAGATCCTACTTGCCCAAAAATTTGTCAAGAATTTTGTAATTTTTACCAACTTTTACATTAACCAGTGAACCAACCATAGGCTTCCTAATCCTCTTTATAGATCTGTGTGCTCTAATGAGCATTCGCCTTGATTCTAGAGGCAGTACAGGAAGGTATGACTACATTGCGCTCTGAGACCCATTTGAGAAGGTGTTTTTTTTCCAGAACTCTTGGCAGCAATATAAACATTGTAATTTGATACAGAGACTCCTGTCTTTTGGGATTATTAACTGTGCAGTCCGCATGTGATTTTTAGCTTGCTGGCTTGTATGTAGCTTCCCCAACTCGAAACAATCATAGTCTTTTGTTTCTGGCACCCATTGGTACAGTTTAGATCCCTTCATCTTGCAAAGTAATTTTATAAATGGAAAATGGGATCTTCAGCCCAGAGCTGATTTTTTTTTTTTAAATGCAATGAGCCATTATCCATGACTATCATTTTCCATTTCATTCCGTGCATGCAGAACCTACATTGGTAATTTCAGTACTTTAAGCCTTCGACCATTAAAACAAGTGTCCCTGAGGTAGGCCATTCCCAGATGCTGGTAATTGGGTCAGAGTTGCTACTTCTGCCTCTGTTAATACTGGGAACCTGTAAATATAGGCGAGATTGAATCAGGATTTTGTATCTCCTCTATGTTTGAGACTTCAAATTGTATTTTGGTTTGTTGTTGTCATAGTACTGTAATATTTCCTTAACAAAAGCTGAGAATTCCACAGGATAATGCATTGGTTGTAATGCAGTTAGGTAAAGTCTGTGATAATATTATTCTCACCTTCTACACACTCTCCCAAAAAACTATCCACATTTTACATTACTTTAACTAGAGGATCCTGTAACTTATTTGACCTGATTGTAAAACATATTTTGTGAGATATCAATTTAGGTAACTTGGGGTTCTTTTACTACTTAATCCTTGCTCATTTGACTGGTTAATTGGCCAGAACAATTCAAGGTGTAAGAATAAGGATCTTGTTGAGAGAATGCAGAGTATTATGGCTTTCCTAATGTCTACAAAGTGAATTTGTCAATTTAGCTCTTGTTGCGCTATGGGTTATGAATTCATGCTTTGTATTTTTCATATTTGTACATATATTTTTATTTCTATGTATTTTAAATAAAAGATTGCTGAAATGCACTTTTGTAAGACAAGTCGTACGAGTTTTGTTTTCCAAGACTAGAAAGTGACATTGTCTTACAGGCCTTTTTATATTACTGTCCTCTATAATCAGTCCTATTTATCCGCAAATTAATTCCACAGTGCCAGAAACAACATGAAATGACTGCATTACACATGTCCGGTTATCTTTAATCTTCTCTAAAGGTGAGGAAAAGTGGATCTGTATCAGTGAGCAACAAAAATGCAGTGCTGGTCTGGAGGAGAAGAGAGGACTGAGTCACTCAGCTTGCCAGTGACCAAAAAAGATGCCAGCTTCTTCCTCCAGTGCCAGCATTTATATTGTACCAAGCAGCATGGTCATCTCACTACATACAGTAAAAGAAAGACTTGCTTTTATATAGCATCTTTGATGACCTCAGGACGTCCCAAAGCACTTTACAACAGTGACCGCTCCAGAAGTACTTATTGGTTGTAATGTAGGAACGTGGCAGCCAATTTGCGCACAGCAAGCTCCCACAAACCACAATGTGATAATGATTAGATAATCTGTTTTTGTGATGTTGATTGAGGGATAAATATTGGCCAGGACACTGGGGAACAACACTCTTGCTCTTCTTCGACATAGTCCCATGGAATCTTTTACTTCCACCTGAGAGAGCAGACGGGGCCTCAGTTTAACATCTCATCTGAAAGATGGCACCTCCAGCAGTGCAGCAGTCCCTCAGTACTGCACTGGAGTGTCAGCCAAGTCAGGATTGCAATGTTGATTATGCTGTAAGGTAAATGGGGCCTAAGAATGCCGAACGTCTGGATCAATATCCATATTGGATGCCCTAATAAGAGGCCAGATAAATAGAGATTGGCAACTACATGTAAAGTGTGTTATTTTCCTCCTTTAGGTTCTATTCCCCCACTAGCCTCTTGCTATATTTCATCCATTTAGCAGAATGACACAGTAGAACCTATAGATATCTCTATGGTTACTGTTATGAGCAACCAGTCCATTCACCTTGATCAGAGGTTGGTACTACCTGTTTTCCCAATGAACTTTGCCAAGTTTCATTATCTGTTGCCCCCAAGGAGTCAATGCAACAAAACCCCCCTGGTTGTTTCAATGCTCTACTGCGGGTCCTGAGGAATGATTTCAGATCAAAGCTGCTTGTTTAGATTATAAACAAACAACGAAAATAAAATTTTAAAAATCTAGTTTGAAATATTGCTATTTTAATCTTTACACCATTTTGTCATTTTCCTACCAACCGTCAGTATCAATTTTTAGTTGATACAGAAGACATACTTGTACAGTGAAAATATATTTAATTCTGGCCATCCACTCCTTGGGTGTACTTTAGTAGTACCTGTACAAAGAAAAATGTTCACAAAGTCTGACCTCTTCAACCCGAGCTATTTCTGTAACCATCTCCAGCCCAACAACCTGCCTTGAACTTTCACTATTCCTCTCAGTGTGGCCTCTTGTACCTTCTTCACTCCAGCATTGTCAGCTATTGCAGCACAGAGCATTACAGTTGGCCTCAGTACCTTTGGGTGAGGGAGGGGGGAAATTAGCCAGTGTTTCCCATTCCTGATCCTGATCTAGTTACCACTGCTGCAAACTGCATGTGTGTCAGCATTGAGGACAGGGCTGAGTTTGGCTGTGATGCCCTCATGGTTAATTTTATTGGCTCCTGTGTGAATAATGGCCCCCTGTTGGGGTGCCGGCCCCTGTCAGCCATACTCCATGATGCATTCAACTGCAGGAAAGCAAGGGCAAAACTTCCAAAGGAAAACAGTCAACTGCATTTCAGTACTATTCATTATGAACAATACCACAGGTTTGTGAATAATTCCTTTTATTAGAATGTAGTTACACATAATTGATTATTCCTCAATGTGTTAACAGATACGAGAGCTTTTATATAAATATACTTAATAAAAATGTCACTACTTCTGTTTATTTAATTTTAAATTTAATTTTAAATATTTATAATACAATTAGAATCAAAGTACTGCAGAAACCAGTAGGATGTTATAATTTTTCAACCGTAACAAATGAAATGCAGAAAAGCAACACAAATACAGTAACAAATATACAATAATGCAGACTTGTACTGGAGCAGGTAAAAATGGAAGGTGCATTTTATAAAGGTGCTGGGAGGCTTTGGACAAAAAAAAACAGCCAATCTCTGCAAATTGGAGCTGCTTTGAAATAGCACTCTGTCTCCTATGTTGACTGCAGCTTTACATAACATTATAGGTGAGGAAGAATGATTCCTGCTATGATCACAAAGGTTCATGTTTGGCCAGGAGAGGCCTCATCTAACCCACACAGAAACACTTCCCAACAAGTATCACTGGCTAGTGATCAGGACCAGGAAGTCTGCTATTCTGCCCTTGCCCCCGCCTCTCCCTAACTGAAGGACACTCAGTACAATTGCTGCCCTGACCTAGTTAGGCCAAGTCAGCACAGGCCAAGAATAAAGCCTGAGGCCTTCTAGTCTGCACTGTTGAGTATGACACCACCTTTACCAGCAGAGGAGCCACGGTATAGCATTTCTTAAATAAAGATACTCAAACAATGCTCAGGACTGTTGAGTATGTAGATACTTTGAAGTGGCTTGTGTTGCAGTTCACTTCCTGTAATTCCTCATGTAAAATTAAAAATACTTGAGGGGAGAATGTCAAACCACAAGAAAAATTGCAATATTATCAAAAGAGAGGAGTCAAAGAAGTTTAAAATAAAAACTTAATGAATTATTCTTGTCCTTGGTAACTGCAGTGTATTTAGAGCTGTAACCAAGCTGAACGAGGAGCAGGAGTGGAGTGTGCTGTTGGAGACAGTTGAGGCAACACAACCTGCTCATCATTTCTAAAGTGTGTAAAGGAATACGTTGTGGTCCCTGCCTTGGTGTAAAAGGCTATGCTGAATTACTTCCAGTTGCCTGACTTGTTGCTGCGTTGCTCCCACCTCCTCGCAACGACAGGCAGGAGAGGAAGGTACTTGCACCATACGCTATCATCACTACACCCGCAAAGAACTGTGGGGAAAGCACATCATGTCATTAGATCTACACAGCACAGGCTACAGCTTACTTTCCCCCTTCTCTCCTGAAGCAGGTAGGGAAAGGGCGGGGGGGAAAGAGGAAGTCAACCAGCGCTCCTACTCCTGGTCACTGCTCAATACTCCGAGCTGGAAAGTACATGAGGGGTTGATCGCACTATTTGCCGATATTCATTCACTGTCTTAGGCTCACACACACACCAAGAACTTAGATGAGATGCCAGAGAGCTTCTGGTGCTGATAGAACTAATCTGCAGAGTGTCTTAACTGGTGTGCAGTTAACACCAGTGTGTTTTATTTAGAAATTTGGAAGAGTGGAAATTCGGAGAAGAGGGGGAAGGACCTAATTGGAGGAGGTATCAGCGGCGGCGGAACTTTCAACAATTTACAAAATAAACAAGGACAGAAGTAGGTGATTGGTTGGTGAGTATTAAGTATTTTTTCTCTCTTTTCTCACCAACCTAGGACTGGTTTAAACTAGGTGTGAGAAACGATAAAGTACTGTATTAAACTTACAATGTAACTATTTGTACTACCCTTTTTTTGACAGAAATGTGTCGGTCAATCCCTTAACCCCTGTCAAGCTCTGCCACACCCCCTCTGACCGGCCCAAATCATTCCCTCCATGTGGTGCTGAGAAGCAGGACCTGGGGCTCCAACTCTCTTTGCCTGCTCAGGCCCCGGCCTTCTTTCCCTCCCCCCCACCACCCCCCGATTCTCCCCCGCTCGAGGGTCCGAGAGCAGTGGGTCTGGGGCCAAGAGCGGTGGCGAGCAGAGAAGTGGCAGGGGCTGATAGGGAGGGAGAGAGAGGCTGGGGGGCGGGGAGGGGGAAGAGAGGCTGGGAGAGAGTGGCTGGCGGTGGGGGGGGGGGGGGGTGGGAGAGAGAGAGAGAGAGAGAGACAGAGAGAGAAAAAGAGTACAAATAAGCACATCCTTAAACTTAAAGCTTAATTAGTTAAACTAATTAATATAACTACAAATAATAATTGAATAAAGACTTTAATTAAATAAGTAAAATAAGGCTAGTCTGAGATATGGCAGAGCAGGTTGTGTGTCTGGACTGCAGTATGTGGGAGTTTGTGGCCAGCGAGACTGTCCCGAGCGAGTACATCTGCAGTCAGTGTCTCCGGCTCAGAGTCATTGAGCGGGAGTGCAAGTTGGAGACACTCTGACACACAAGGAATGGGGAGGAATTTCTGGACCGTTTTATCCAGAATATAGTCTCTTCTCTTCTTAGGTGGTCCTTCGTATCGAGGATGACTTGCTTTCACACCAAAAAGGGATGAGTTCACGGGTGTTTCAATGAAGGACCTGATATTCCAGGTCAGAACTGCATATAGAAGGGTGGAAGATGCCTGAGCGTGGATTTATTTTAACGTGTGGTGGCCGTTGCATACCAGCCACCACACATGCTTGACAGAGCTAGTACTTGGTCCAGTGGCAGGGATTAACCAAGACAATTGGAGACCAGCTCTGCTACACAGGCCTAGTGTGCGCACACATCGCAGTGTGGACTGGCCCGTGCTGCCTCAGGGCCATCGCCTCTGCTTGGCCCCGAATTCACTTCTCCTGGGCCCCGATCACGTCACTCTACAAGCTCTCGGCCACCCCTTCGCCCTAACCTCGCCACTCCTGCTGTACCTGCCCACACTCCAATCAGTGACCTGGATTTTGGTGACGTCCAATCCAGTCTCCCTCTTCACAGCCGTCGCTCTCCTGCACCAGCTCATGCTGCTCGCTGAAGTGGTATGCCACCACGCTGGTTCCGGGGCCGCTCGCCTTTTATGGCTCCAACCTGCCGCTGGTGTTTCCTCGCAGGTCGGGGCCGCCATGCTGGTTCCAGGGCCACTCGCCGCATTGCCCTCGAGAAGGTGGTGAGCTGCCTTCTTGAACTGCTGCAGTCCGTGTGGTGAGGGTACTCCCACAGTACTGACTTTGTCACAGCGGTTTGTAACAACTAAATGAATACAGTCACACCCCAAAGGAAAGCATAGGTTCAGGAAAGGGCTGATGTGACTGTCAGGGAGCTGGGTAGCGGTGACTTATGAAAGGTTGAGAAGGAGGTCCCGCAGACACTGGTCCTGTCCAACAGGGTTTAATTCTAGAGCTATAGAATTGAAAAGCAGGGAAGTAATGCTAAACCTGTATCGTACCTTGGTTAGACCACATGGAGTACTGCATACAGTTCTGGTCACCATATTATAAAAAGGATATAGAGGCACTGGAGAGGGTGCAGAAAAGATTTACAAGGGTGATCCCAGAAATACGAAGGTATATATATCAGGAAAGGATGAACAGGCTGGGTCTCTTTTCTCTTGAAAAAAGGCGGAGGGGTGGCCTAATAGAGGTCTTTAAAATTTTGAAAGATTTTGATAGAGTGGATAGAGAGAGAATGTTTCTACTTGTGGGGAAGAGCAAAACTGGAGGCCATCAATATACGATAGTCACCAAGAAATCCAATAGGGAATTCAGATGCAAATTCTTTACCCAAAGAGTGGTGAGAATATGGAACCACAGGGAGTGGTTGAAGCGAATAATATGGATGCATTTAAGGGGAGGCTAGACAAGCATATGAAGGAGAAGGGAATAGAGGGTTATGCTGATAGATTTAGATGAGAAAAGACGGGAGGAGACTCAAGTGGAGCACCGGCATGGACTGGTTGGGCTGAATGGCCTGTTTCTGTGCCATATATCCTATGTAATCCTACGTAAACATACAAGTTAGTGTTTTCAAGCAAGGGTAGGGGGGATTGGTCACAGATCTATCAGTAACACTGCAATATCAATAATTCTGACATTTTTGCCATGTATTTCATCAGAATCATTTCATAATCCTAATCTGGGTTAAATTATGAGGACAGGTTGCATAAACTTGGTTTTTATCTCCTTTTAGAAGGTGGATGGGTGATCTAATTGAGGCGCTTAAATTGCTAAAGGGATTCGAAAGGGTAGACACAGAGAAACCATTTCCTCTGATGGGGAAATCCTGAAAAAGAGGGCTTAAAATCTTAAAATTAGAGTTATACCTGTTCGGAATGAAATCAGGAAGCATTTGTTTTCCCACACAAAGGATATTGGAAATCTAGAATTCTCTCCCTTAAAAGGCTGTGGAATGTTGGGTCAATTGACATTTTCAAGACTGAAGTAAGTCATAGATTTTTGTTAGGTAAGGGCATCAAAGGATATGGATTCAAAGGTAGCTAAATGGAGCTGATGTTCAAGATCAGTCGTGATCTAATGGATGGGTGAAACAATTTCAGAGCTGAATGGCCTACTCCTGTCCCTAAGCTCCTCTGATACACACATTGCTCAAACTAAGATTATTACCACCCATAACAACCAATATCGAAGCCTCACTTGTGATTCCTGTGCTAGACTCATGAGCAGCTGAGGTGTAACAGATCTTCCTCAGGTTTCAGGCCATAAAAGGCATATTAAGAGGGTCATTATCCCAGGGATATTAGGGTAGATTTTGAATTCATTGTTCTGTTCGGTCAACAGCTGAAGATCACCAAGAACCGTCTTCATATTTAGATATCCAATTGGAATTTTTGATCGAGAACGTGATTGGCTGTTTTAAATTTGCATATTCAATGAGGAAGAATTACTATGTGCTAAACGAACCATACACGGAAAATTCTTCCAACCGAGGTATTCAGATTTCTACAGGCTTTGCTGCCTCATCTAGTTGATACAGGAGACTTTGCACCAAGGTGAATCTTGAGCCAGCTCCACCCAAACCTCACGAGTGGCTGGTCCTGCTGACTCAATAGAAACTGAAAACCCCCAGTTATTTCCTGTTCACCTTAACCGTTTTACAAAACAGCAACGCCAGAAATATTTTAGGAGTTTCCAGTCAGTTCAAAGGTTGACTGTTCAGCTGGATTGTACATGTTGCATGAATGAAAAAGGGACAAGCACTGTTTTTATCTAATTATCAAGATTAATAATAATGTAAAATTAAATATTTTATACATCTCAGATTTTACAATTGTGAATACTAATCTTTTTAATTGTATAATTTTTAAATACCATTCACTTTAAAAGGTAAAGGCCAATATAAAATATGTTTAAACACTCACCGCAGCAGCTGCTCTGTTATTGTATTTGTAAGACCCTTTAATAGATGTTGGATCAACAGAAGATGCATTGGTAATGAAGGCAGTTAAGTACAGAATGGTAGCACCCAAGTTAAAAAACAGCCGCTGTGGAGAGAAAAACAGATGAAAGAGGTTGTCTCACAAGCTGCAGGCCACTACAACAGGGATATATTTAGCATATTTCTTCATCGTTCTAGCGATGTCTGTATATTGTCGCAAATGCAAAAATAAATACGATTACAGTGAAGTTCCCAATCTCTTTGCTGCCCAGGGATGATTAAGGGGAATAGAATCAGGGATTTCCAAGTCCTGGGGAGTGTCGCTATTTTGTAAACTCCAGCTAAAAGAATGTTTTCTCCCCTGCTAAATTTTCCTCCATCTTCTGAAGTGCCGGCTCTTGTTAGGTAGAGTTCACAGGTGCCGATTGCCCTCCAGTATCGTTCCCAAATGGGCCTTCTTCCATGCATTAACCTAGACAGTGTGTGTTGGCAGGTCATTCTACCATAGGGAACATCACAACTAAGCCTGTTCCTATCCTCACCTGATGCCCACACACAGGACTACGAGGCCGAGTGCTGCCCCAACTCAGATCAGCTAATTCAGCAGCAACTGAACCGAATGCACCATTTTTAGCCAAGATTTACAAAAATGGGAGACAATGCTCTTCTTTCTTCACATCTTTCTTGTTTCTTATTGCGGCAGGAAGGCAGGACAGATAGAGTCCTGTACCTTGTCATATCAATGCTGCTGTGACCACCTAATAGAGCAGCAACTCTGCAGAGAGTCCCAGGAGCATCTCACAGTGAAACCTTTCCCAATAAATCCAGAGTTCAAGGTAGAGGACTGAATGTGAAGTTTGCCACTTTTTTGAAGGCCAAATCTCAGGCCCCAGACTGGATAAGAGCAGGTGAAAGTCTAGCCCCAGTGAGGTTAACACCTACTGAAATGTCACTTCCGGGAAGGTTGTGACCTCGGGCCCTCTGAATCTCAGTCCAATATGGAGCTATCAAGTCTCTCCACAATACAGACCAGCCTCTCCTTGCACGTGTGTCAGTTACTGCGCAAGTCTCTACTTATTCCAAAGGGTTAAAACGTAGTTGTAAGGTTTTAAGTTCAGCACCTGTGTGTCATGTATTTCACCATCTTGCAATGACTATAAGTATGTAACTGTAACTCATGCATATTGTACCTGTACCCTTGTAATGCACATCTTGACCACAGGGAGTGAGCTCCTCATCTGGGCTTCCAGGTATAAAAGGGGAGGTCCCACCCAGGATCAGCACTCCTCAGTCCTGGAAATAAAGTGAAGGTCACAGAATGACCGTGTCTGAGATATCCATGCCTCGTGTGAGTTTGTAACAAGGTGCAGAGACACAACATCTGGCAACGAGAAACAGGAATCACCGAACCACGAGGATGGCCACCAGCAGCACAGAGGAACGCTACTGTGTGGGTGAGGACTGGAACGACTTTGTGGAAAGACTCCAGCAGAGCTTTGTCACAAAGGACTGGTTAGAAGAGGCAGCGGCTGACAAGCGGAGGGGGCATCTACTGACCAGCTGTGGTCCACAGACATATGCGCTAATGAAAGACCTGCTCGCACCCCAAAAGCCAGTGGACAAGTCCTTTGAAGAGCTCAGCCAGCTGATCAGTGAGCATCTCAAGTCGGCAAGTAGCGTATACATGACCCGGCACCAGTTCTACTCTCACCGGCGTCGGGAGGGTCAAAACATCTCGGACTTCGTGTCGGAACTGCGCCGTTTGGCCAGTCTCTGTAAGTTCTCCAATGCCTGCAGGGGGAAGATGTTAAGGAACTTTTTCATCGAGGGCATTAATCATGCCAGCATTTTCAGGAAGCTCATAAAGACTAAGGATTTGACTTTAGAAGGGGCGGCGTTGATAGCTCAGACCTTTATGGAAGGGGAAGAGGAGACCAAGATAATTTACGCACACAGCCCTGGATTCGATGTTGCGATGAACCAGGGAGTTAATGTTATAAAAATGACACAGAACCCCACAGGCAGGCAAGGGCAATTTGACACCATCCTGGCAGGCAGGCAAGGGCAATTCGACACCATCCAGGTAGCAACAAGCTCCTGGCAACAGGGACAATGGAAAGGGGATCGGCAATTCACGCCATCACGAGGAACAATACATCCTGTGATGGGACAATTAACATCCCCCATCAGAGTGCTTAGAAACAGCCAAAAGGGCCATCAGAGAGGAATGCCTGGGAATAGTCCTTTTGTTAACAGCAATCTCAGCTCATGTTGGAGATGTGGGAGCAGACACACTGCAAAAAATCTGCAGGTTCCAACTTTACACCTGTAGGATTTGTAATGTCCAGGGACACCTGGCCAGGATATGCAAAAAGGCAGTAGCAAGGCGAGTCTGCGAGACAGAGGAACCAGACGAGGGGTCTGAAATGCAGGATGTGGCCTGGGGAACAACCATGGATGCTGAAGTTCAGAGAGTTCATGTGGCTGATGTCCACAGCTCATACACCAAAATGCCACCCATGATGATGAAAGTCTTACTGAATGGCATCCCGGTATGGAGCTGGATACCGGAGTTAGCCAGTCACTCATGAGCGCCCAACAATTTGAGAGACTATGGCCACACAGATCTAGCAGGCCCAAATTGGAACGCATTGAGAGGCAGCTACGTACATACACCAAAGAGATTATCCCAGTGCTGGGCAGTGCAAACTTGGTGGTAACGCATAATGGATCACAGAACCGGCTGCCACTCTGGATTGTTCCGGGAAATAGCCCCGCGCTCTTGGGGAGGAGTTGGCTAGCTGAGATGAATTGGAAATGGGGGAATGTGCACGCCTTTTCATCCGTGGAGCGAAGTTCATGCTCGCAGGTATTGCAAAAGTTCGAGTCACTCGTTCAACTCAGTGTCGGAACATTCAAGGGCACCAAATTAGTGAAACACATCACTCCGGACGCCAGACCAGTGCACCACAAAGCCAGAGCGGTGCCAAACGTGATGCGTGAAAAAATTGAAAGTGAACTGGACAGGCTGCTCAGTGAGGGCATAATTTCGCCCGTTGAATTCAGCGACTGGGCAAGTCCCATTGTTCCCGTTCTCAAAGCAGATGGCTCGGTCAGGATTTGTGGTGACTACAAAGCCACCATCAACCGAGTGTCGCTGCAAGACCAATACCTGCTCCCGAGAGCGGAGGGCCTTTTTGCCACGCTGGCAGTTGGTAAGCTGTTCACGAAGCTGGACCTAACTTCAGCCTACATGACTCAGGACCTGGCTGAAGAATCCAAGTTTCTGACCACCATCACGACACACAAAGGATTATTTGTTTACAATAGGTGCCCGTTTGGCATTCGTTCGGCAGCGACTATCTTTCAGTGAAACATGGAAAGCTTGCTCAAGTCCATCCCTGGAACGATCGTGTTCCAAGACGACGTCCTTATAACGGGTCGAGACACTGAGGAATACCTCCGCAACCTGGAGGAGGTGCTACGCCGATTGGAACAGGTAGGCCTGCGGCTGAAAAAGGGCAAGTGCGTGTTTTTGGCCCCAGAGGTCGAGTTCCTGGGCAGGAGGGTTGCCAGTAGACGGGATCCGGCCCACTGAATCAAAAACTGAGGCGATTCGCCGGGCACCCAGGCCCATCAACACGTCGGAGTTGCGATCGTTCCTGGGACTCTTGAATTATTTTGGGAACTTCCTGCCGAACTTAAGCACATTGTTGGAGCCGTTACACATGCTCCTCCGTAAAGGTTGTGAATGGTCTTGCGGGGGACAGGCTTTCAATAAGGCGAGGAACCTGCTGTGTTCCAACTGTTGACTTTGTATGACCCCTGTAAAAAACTAGTTTTAACATGTGATGCGTCATCCTACGGGGTTGGGTGTGTTTTGCTGCAGGGTAACGATGATGGCCGACTCCAACCGGTGGCTTACACCTCCAGGTCGCTCTCCCAGGCAGAGCGTGGATACGGCATGGTCGAGAAGGAGGCACTCGCGTGTGTGTACGGTGTGAAAAAGATGCACCAGTCACTTTTCGGTAGACGGTTCGAGCTAGAGACGGACCACAAGCCGTTAACATCCCTGTTGTCCGACAGCAAGGCTGTCAACGCTAATGCGTCAGCTCGCATACAGCAATGGGCCCTCACGCTGGCTGCGTATGACTACACCATACGACACTGGCCAGGCACCGAAAATTGTGCTGACGCGTTCAGCAGGCTCCCACTGGCGTCGGAGCAGAGCACTGAGATGGTCATGGCCGTTGAGGCTTTTGACACTGCGGGCTCCCCCATCACAGCCCACCAGATAAAACTCTGGACCAACAGGGACCCCAACCAGGCCATGGTCACGTATTCACGGGGACTATGCGGGCCCGTTCATGGGAAAAAAGTTCCTGATCGTTGCCGAATGGATCGACTGCATCATATTGAACTCGTGCACAACATCCATCGCTGTGGAGAGTCTGCGTATGGTTTTCGCGACCCACGGCTTGCCGGACATCCTGGTCAGCGATAATGGCCCGTGTTTTACCAGCCATGAATTCCAAGAGTTTATGTTGGGCAATGGGATCAAGCACGTCCGGACAGCGCCGTTCAAGCCGGCCTCCAATGGCCAGGCGGAATGGGAGGTCCAAGTCATAAAGCAGGGCATGCCTCCTGCTGGCCTACAGGTCCCGGCCGCACTCGCTCACGGGAGTCCCGCCAGCGGAACTCCTCATGAAACGCACACTCAAGACGCGGCTGTCCATTATTCATCCAGCTCTGGCAGACATTGTTGAGGGCAAGCGCCAGTCCCAAACCGAGCTCCATGATCGAGGCTCAAGGGGGAGGTGTATAGAAATAGATAACCCGGTATTTGTTCTTAACCATGCTTTGGGACCCAAATGGCTTGAGGGCACCGTAATTGGCAAAGAAGGAAACAGGATCATGGTGGTCAGACTAAACAATGGGCAGATATGCCGCAAACACTTGGACCAAGTAAAGACAAGGTTCAGTGCAGACACGTAGGAACCGGAAGAAGAGCATGATGAGATAGCACCCACACCACTGCCAGCGTACGAGCAACAAAGACAGCCCTCAGCATGCACAGTCCCTGCGGCCAGCCCGGACAGGCCGGAATTACTTCAAGTGACAGAGACGCGTGCTGAGGCTCAGCCACCAGAGCCACAACTGCGGTGCTCCATGAGAGAGCGTCGACCACCCGATAAACTTAACCTCTGAAACTAAAAGACCTAAGGGGGGAGGTGATGTCATGTATTTCACCATCTTGCAATGACTATAAGTATGTAACTGTAACTCATACATACTGTACCTGTACCCTTGTAATGCACACTCTGACCACAGGGAGTGAGCTCCTCACCTGGGCTTCCAGGTATAAAAGGGGAGGTCCCACCCAGGATCAGCACTCTTCAGTCCTGGAAATAAAGTGAAGGTCACAGAGTGACCGTGTCTGATATATCCATGCCTCGTGTGAGTTTGTAACAAGGTGCAGAGACACAACACTGTGTACTAAATGACTTGTAGTAGGACTTAGACAACTGAACTGATGCGGTCTGCAATGTGGCAAATTGCAGACCGCATCTAGGCCTTGATCTAGAACACTGGATGTATTGGGAAATGTTTAGTGTTGAGATTCCCATGGGCCCCACTGTTTATGCTGTATCTCACTGAGTATTGATAATTCATGTTTTCAGCTGCAGGCCTCAGATTCTGATTCCTGTTTAAGTAACATGTTTCTGGGGGAGGGGAAATAAACTCATCCACTGGGAGAAATCTTTTATTTTGTTTCTTCTATGGGAGAACCCTTGGCATAGCTACGTGGGTTATAAAAGCCCAACATTGCCACCACTCTCAGGATTCAATCTCCAGGACCATCTAACAGCTGCTTTGTAACGCTCACTCACCATCACTCTGTACCATGTATGGCCCACCTTATATTTTGAATGCTACAAAAGTAATGTACCACAATGTGTTAACATATAACCAAGAACAATTGTTAGAATAAAGACAACAGTCAGGTTGTGGGGCAGTTCTCCAGCCACTCCGTCAGCCGAGTGAGGCCCGTGTCGAGAGAGACTACAATTTGAGAAGGAAAACAAGTCACTAAGGAATACAGTTGAAATGGGCAGGCTCCATCTGGGGCTCAAATTCTGCTCAATTTAAGATTGGAAATCCCAAAGAATATTGAGCTCCGCGATGTAGTAAGAAAAACAAATGACTTTTCAGATACTGCACGTTAAACCCAAGTACAGCAAATAAAGTCACATAGATTCATAGAAACTTACAGCACAGAAAGTGGTTATTCAGACCATTGTACCTGTGCTGGATCCTTGGTAGAGGTATCCAATTATTCCCACTGCCTTGCTCTTTCTCCATAGCCCTTGAATTTTCTCCCCTTCAAGTATTTATTCAATTCCCTTTTGTTGTTACTATTGAATTTGCTGCCACCACGATTTCAGGCAATGCATTCCTCGCTGCATAAAATAATTTATTCTCACCTCTTTTACCAATTACCTTAAATTAGCAAAGAAGAAAAGTAAATGTGCAGCAGTAATGGGAACTGAATGGCTCTAGCCTGAATACTATCGCACTAGCCCTACTTTTGTGGAGTTTCAAGGTAACCTGTTGTATAGTGGTATGACTTTTTGAATTTAAGGAAGTGATTAATTGAAAGAATGGTGATATAAATTGCTGGACAATTTGCTGGTTCACTGTGCCAAGAATCCCACTTATTTCTAGAGCGTCATTTACACCTGCAGAACCAGACTGATTCACTGATTTTCAAATGAAACCTACCACATGAGTCCAAGGCACCATTGGGAGTTTAGGAGTCAGGCTCAGCAGGTAGAAGATAAAGATAATAATGGTGAGTATCCACAGGAAGATGGCCACAAATATCACCCATCCAAATGCGGCATCACCACTCCCGATTCTTGAACCAGAAATCAGCGACCACACCAACAAGCCGAATACCTGCACAGAATAAAATGAAACATTATAAAGAACTTGCATTTATATAGCACCTTTCACTATCTCAGTATGTCCCAAAGTGCTTCACAGCCAAAGATGTACTTTTTTGAAATGTAGTCACTGTTGTAGAAAATGCAGCAGCCAATTTTCACACAGCAAGCTCCCACAAATGGCAATGAGATAATGACTAGGTAATCTGTTTTTTTTTTAAGTGATGTTGGTTAAGGGATAAATATTGGCCTGGGCATCAGGGAGAACTCCCTGTTTTTCTCCAGATAGTGTGATGGGATCTCCCTCAGTAGACAGGGTAGAGTATGTGCTCAAGTCTCCGAAGTGAGATTTAAACCCAAAACCTTCTTACTCGGAGGCAAGCGTGCTACCACTGAGCCACGACGGACTTCAAATTAGCCCAACTTGCAAGCATCGTCAGTGCACTGCTTTCTGCATCTCCAATCCTTCAGTGTTCCATTCTTTGTCCTCATCTGTACCAAAGATGCACCTTCCTCCTTCTCAACATTAACTGCTGTTAATTAAAGTTCAATATGTGTTAAGAACTTGCAATGTGTTGTAACTCTTCATTCCCTACTGAATAAGTAGGAGATCTAGATTATAAAGATATCACGCATAGAGCCTAGCCTCCCACAACACCTCAATTGGCATTGGCCAATGTGGAACAGGGGCATACATGGACCAGGAACATCCCTGGTTCAATTCGCTATCTGCTCATCAATACAGTTATAGGGCGCCAACTGTTAGCGTAGCGGAGATCAGATAAGTTAGCACACATTGGGAACTGGACCTCGGACTTTCCTGGTCAGTACGGTTCAGTACACTAGATGGGGCTTTTTTTGCTGTCAGTTTTCTCCCCTCCTCCTCCTCTTGAATATGTTGATCATGTTGGAGTACGGTTCCAGGGGTGGCCTCCTGTGTCTCACAGAAATGTCTATTGGTCAGTGTGTGAGCCTGTAAACTGGGTGTTGGATGGCTATTGGTCAGTGTGTGAGCCTGTATGAGTGTTGGCGAAAGAGGTGGGTTTTTAAACAGGACCTTATAGGAAGTAAAATGGTTTAGAGAGGGAATATTGGAGCCTGGAGCAGAGTTGGCTGAAATACCCTTAGAATTTAAACATGTAACAACAAGGTATTTGGTGCAAATTGGTTAATCTTTTGATCAATGAATATGCAGATCAGAGGTGCAGATGTTCACACAAGGGAGTTTTGTTGGATTCTTTGTGATTCTTTTATTGAATGGTGGTTACTTTTACATGATGCAGGAGATAGGAGAGTCATTCTTGAGATGCTTTTCAGACTCTCCTTTAAACTTGTGTATTTACTTTGTTTTCATCGCTATCTTATATGTGTGCATCACTTACTCCCCATAAGCTGCACTATAGTGTAGTTTTACTTTTTTCTTTACATTTATATAGCACCTTTCATAACCTCAGGATGTTGCAAAGTGCTTTACAACCAGTGAAGTACATTTGTAGTCACTGATGTAATGTAGGAAACATATCAGCTAATTTACGCACAGCAAGGTCCCACAAACAGCAATGAGATAATGACCAAATAATCTGTTTTAGTGATGTTGGTTGATGGATAAATATTGGCCAGGACACTGGGGAGAATTCCCCTGCTCTTCTTCAAAATAGTGTCATGACATCTTTTACGTCCACCTTGGAGGGCAGACAGGGCCTCTATTAATGATTTGTCTGAAAGACGGCAACTCCAACAGTGCAGCACTCCCTCAGTACTGCACCGGGTTGTCAGTCTGGATTAGCTGCTCAAGCCTCTGGAATGGGATTGAACCCACAGTCTTCTAACTCAGAGGCGAGAGTGGGACCACTGAGCCACGGCTGATACTCAACACTAAAGCTGAGAAGGGTAATGGGCTATAATGTTCCTTGTGCAGCTGGCTCCTGTCCCACAGTCTTGCAGAACCGATAGAAACCCCAAAGTCAACTTGCGAGATGTGCCAAGGCTGTCCACTGCAAGGTTCACCCCAGTGGCCAGTCTACCCTGAGTTTTCCTTAGGCTGCACGTCATAAGATGGTGGCACTAACACCCAACTAAAAGCAGCTCTTAAACAACTAGGATTTTGGTAGTAAACAAGATTGTCGACATGCAAAAGTTGATGTCTGTAGTGTAAATGCAAGGAATCCAACCCTCAGGACACAGGCTACACAGCAGCACTACAGAGACCAGCTTCCATCGCTCAGCCTCAAAGAACCTTGGCACATGCGCAAAAGGAGTGCAAGTTTAGTGGTTTGTGCAGCAATATAATGAAATTAGCGCAACTCAATATGAATAGAGTGCAACAAACTAAAATGAAAAATAAACTTGTTGCCAAGGCCGAGTATTGTACATTCAATCATTGTCTCTTGTGCAGGAAAATAAAACGGTGGAAATGCACCTTGACCAGCAAGATTGTAAATGGAGTGGAGGGACTGAGAGACCTTGGTTTGTAGATACACAGGTCATTAACAATGGCAGCACAAGTAGATGACACCATCAAAAGTGAAACAGAATCTCTGGTTCTATAACTAGATGCGGAGAATAGAAAAGCAAGGAGGTAATGTTGAATGTTTACAGATCTTCAGTCAGCTTGAAGCTGCAATTGTGTGTGTAGTTTTGGACACCCCATCAGAAGAAAGATATAAAAGCAATGGATGTTCCCACAGGTGAGGATTTACAATTATGAAGAGAGACCCGAGCAGTTGGGGACGTTTCACTAGAGCCGAGAAAGTTAAGGGGTTACTGTCATGTATGTAACCAGCATACTACTGTAACCCTTACACAATTGTAACCCTCATGTAACCACTATATACTGTACATACTTACTAGAAATGCACACCTTGACCACAGGGGGTGTACTTGTGGGAGACACTCCTTACCTGGAGATTCAGGTATATAAGGGGAGGTCCCTCGCAGGGCCAGCACTCCTTGGTCCAGGTAATAAAGGTGAAGGTCACAGAGTGACTGTGTCTGCAGTACATGCCTCGTGTGATTATGTTTAAGAGTTAAGGACTCAACACCTGGCGACGGGAAACGGGAATCACTGAACCCAGAGGATGGCCACCAGTAGTTCAGAGGAACGTTACTGTGTGGGTGAAAACTGGGACGATTTTGTGGAGAGACTCCAGCAGACCTTTGTCATGAAGGACTGGCTGGGAGAGGATGCGGCTGACAAGCGTAGGGCGCATCTAGTCACAAGCTGCGGGACAAAAACGTATGTGCTGATGAAGGACCTGCTCGCACCCCACAAACCGGCCGACAAGTCTTTTGAAGAGCTCAGCCAGCTGATCAGCGAACACTTAAATCCGGCGACCAGCATACACATGGCCTGGCACTAGTTCTACACACACCGACATCGGGAAGGGCAAAACATCTCGGACTTCGTGGCAGACTTCCGGCGCTTGGCCAGTCTCTGCAAGTTCTCAGACACCTGCAGGGGGGAGATGTTAAGGGATTTTTTCATTGAGGGCATTAGCCATGCCGGGATCTTCAGGAAGCTCATAGAGACCAAGGACTTAACTCTAGAAGGGACAGAATTGATAGCTCAAACTTTCATCGAGGGGAAAGGAGAGACCAAGCTAATTTACGCGAGTAGTCCTGGGTCCAACATGGCAATGGACCAAGGAATTAACGTGATAAACGTGGCTCAAGATCTCGCAGTCAGGCAAAGGCATTTTGAAACTGCAGCTGTCAGACAAAGGCATTTTGAAACTGCCCAAGCTGAAACCGACTCTAAGGTGGGCCCCCGACAGGGACAATGGAGAGGGGAGCGGCAATTCACGCAATCAAGGGGACCATTAACACCCACCATCAGAGTGTTTAGAAACAACCAAGGGAACAATCAGAGAGGAATGCCTGCTATCAGTCCTTTTGTGAACAACGATCTCAGCCAATGTTGGAGATGCGGGGGCAGACATTATGCAAAAAGCTGCAAATTTCAGCAGTTCGTCTGTAGGAATTGTAATGCCAGAGGACATTTGGCTAGTGTTTACAAACCGCCAGTAGCGAGGCTAATCTATGAAACAGGGGAATCAGGCGAGGGGCTTGCAGTGCAGGACAATGCCTGGGGTAAAGCCATGGATGCTGAAGTTCAGCGGGTTCATGTGGGTGACGTCCACAGCTCATACACCAAAACGCCACCCATAATGATGAAAGTTTTATTGAATGGCATCCCGGTGTGCATGGAGCTGGACATGAGAGCTAGCCAGTCCCTCATGAGTGCACAACAATTTGAGAAACTATGGCCACACAGAGCTAGCAGGCCCAAACTGGAACAAATTAATACGCAGCTACGGACGTACACCCAAGAGATCATTCCAGTGCTAGGCAGTGCAAACGTGGTGGTAATACACAATGGGTCACAGAATCGGCTGCCACTCTGGATTGTTCCAGGAAATGGCCCCGTGCTTTTGGGAAGGAGCTGGCTAACCGAGATGAACTGGAAATGGGGGGATGTGCATGCCATTTCACCTGTGGAGCGAAGCTCATGCTCACAGGTACTACAAAAATTCGAGTCACTGTTTCAACCCGGTGTCGGAATGTTCAAGGGCACAAAAGTAGTTATACGCACCACCCCGGACGCCAGACCAGTGCACCACAAAGCCGTGCCGTACGTGATGCGTGAGAAAATAGAGAGTGAATTGGACAGCCTGCTCAGAGAGGGCATAATTTCGCCCGTTGAATTCAGTGACTGGGCAAGTCCCATTATTCCTGTCCTTAATGCAGACGGCTCGGTTAGGATCTGCGGTGACTACAAAGCCACCATCAACTGGGTGTCCCTGCAGGACCAATACCCGCTCCCGAGGGCGGAGGACCTTTTTGCCATGTTGGCAGGTGGCAAGCTGTTCACTAAATTGGACCTCACTTCGGCCTACATGACTCAGGAACTGGCTGAAGAATCCAAGCTTCTGACCACCATCATGACGCACAAGGGTTTATTCATCTACAACAGGTGTCCTTTTGGCATCCGTTCGGCGGCCGCCCTCTTTCAGAGAAACATGGAAAGCTTGCTGAAATCCATTCCCGGCACAATCGTATTCCAGGACGACATCCTAATAACGGGTCGAGACAGCGAGGAACACCTCCACAACCTGGAGGAGGTGCTAAGCCGACTGGACTGGGTAAGCCTGCGGCTGAAGAAGGCCAAGTGTATGTTTTTGGCCCCAGAGGGTTGCCACAGACGGAATCCGGCCTACCGAATCCAAAACGGAGGCGATCCATCGTGCATCCCGGCCTGGCAACATATCGGAGTTGCAATCGTTCTTGGGACTTTTGAACTATTTCGGGAACTTCCTGCCGAACTTAAGCACATTGTTGGAGCCGTTACACGTGCTCCTGCGTAAGGGTTGTGAATGGTTTTGGGGGGACTGTTAAGAACGGGCTTTCAACAGGGCGCGGAACCTGCTTTGTTCTAACAAACTGTTAACGTTGTATGACCCCTGTAAAAAACTAGTTTTAACATGCGATGCATCATCATACGGGGTTTGGTGTGTGTTGCAGCAGGGTAATGGAAACGGACAACTCCAACCGATGGCTTATGCCTCCAGGTCGCTCTCCCAGGCAGAGTGTGGGTACGGCATGGTCGAAAAGGAAGCACTCGCTTGCGTTTATGGTGTGAAAAAAATGCACCAATACCTTTTCGGCAGACCGGTCGAGTTAGAAACAGACCACAAGCCGTTAATTTCTCTGTTGTCCGACAGCAAGGCGGTCAATGCAAATGCGTCAGCTCGCATACAGCGATGGGCTCTCACGCTGGCTGCGTATGACTACACCAAACGGCACCGGCCAGGCACCGAAAACTGCACTGACGCGCTCAGCAGACTTCCCCTGGCCACCACTGAGGGGGCGGCGGAGCAAAGCGCTGAGATGGTCATGGCCATTGAGGCTTTTGACACCGCAGGCTCCCCCATCACAGTCCGCCAGATCAAACTCTGGACCAACAAGGACCCCCTCCTATCCATGATAAAGAAATGTGTCCTGACGGGGGATTGGGCGCCCACGCACGGGGCGTGCCCCGAGGAGGTCAGACCGTTTCAGAAACGGATGGATGAGCTCTCCATCCAAGCCGACTGCCTGGTATGGGGCAGCCGAGTGGTCATGCCCCAGAAGGGGAGGGAAGCATTCATCAGGTAACTCCACAGCGAGCACCCTGGAATTGTGCTAATGAAGGCAATTGCCCGGTCACATGTATGGTGGCCGGGGATTGACAGACCTGGAACACTGGGTTCGCAGGTGCACGACGTGTGCCCAGCTGGGCAACACCCCCAGGGAGACCCCGCTTAGCCCGTGGCCCTGGCCGACCAAGCCTTGGTCACGCATTCACGTGGACTATGTGGGCCCGTTCATGGGAAAAATGTTCTTGATAATTGTCGATGCATACTCGAAATGGATCGAGTGCATCATATTAAACTCGTGCACGACATCCATCACCGTGGAGAGCCAGCGCACGGTTTCGCGACCCATGGCTTACCGGACATTCTGGTCAGCGACAATGGCCCGTGTTTCACCAGCCATGAATTCCAGGAGTTTATGTCAGGTAATGGCATCAAACATGTCCGGACGGCGCTGCTCAAGCCGGCTTCCAATGGCCAGGCGGAATGTGCGGTCCAAGTCATAAAGCAAGGCATGCTCCGCATCCAAGGACCCTCTCTGCAGTACCGTCAATCGCACCTCCTGCTGGCCTATAGGTCCCGGCCGCACTCGCTCACGGGAGTTCCGCCAGCGGAACTCCTCATGAAACGTACACTCAAAACGCAGCTGTCCCTCATCCACCCAAACCTGGCAGACATTGTTGAGGGCAAGCGCCAGTCCCAAACCGAGTGCCACAATCGTAACTCAAGGGAGAGGTGTATAGAAATGGATGATCCGGTATTTGTACTTAACCATGCATTGGGACCTAAGTGGCTAGAGGGCACCGTAATTGGTAAAGAGGGAAACAAGGTCATAGTCAGACTCAATAATGGACAGATATGCCACAAACACTTGGACCAAGTAAAGAAAAGGTTCAGCATAGACACCGATGAACACGAAGAAGAGTATGAGATGTCAACCACACCACTGCCAATGGACGAGCAACAAGAACAATCACCAACATGCACAGTCCCTGCGGCCAGCCCGGACAGGCCGGAGTCACCTCAGGTGACAGAAACGCAAGCCAAGGCTCAGCCACCAGAGTCTCAACTGCGGCACTCCACGAGAGAGCGTCGACCACCTGATAGCCTTAACCTTTGAGTCAAAAATACGTGAGGGGGGGGTGGGAGGTGATGTCATGTATGTAACCAGCATACTACTGTAAACCTTATACAATTGTAACCCTCATGTAACCACTACATACTGTACATACTTACTAGAAATGCACACCTTGACCACAGGGGGTGTACTTGTGGGAGACACTCCTTACCTGGAGATTCAGGTATATAAGGGGAGGTCCCTCGCAGGGCCAGCACTCCTTGGTCCAGGTAATAAAGGTGAAGGTCACAGAGTGACTGTATCTGCAGTACATGCCTCGTGTGATTATGTTTAAGAGTTAAGGACTCAACGGTTACGATGAGGCAAATGATAGATTATTTCCATTGTTCAGTGAGATGATAATGAGGGCATAAATTGAAGATAATCATAAAGAGAATAAAGGGGAGGTGAGAAAAGATGTCTTTCCACAGAAGCTCATTAGATTTTGAATTCTCTGCCACAAACCATTGTTGAAGCAGGGCCTATAAATTATTTTAAATGGGAATTAGATAGCTGCCTGACAAAGAGGAATATTGAAGGTTATTGAGAGTGCGGGTTTAAACTCGGTTGCTCATGTGGAGAAAAACACTGACTCGATCTTGTTGGACCAAATGGCCTGTAACATTCTACAGGTCTGTTGCTCAGATGATGTTTGCACCAGTAATCTTTTGATCCTGTTGAATCCGTTATAGACAGAAAGGGATGTCTTATTCTGTTATGGTTTGGGGCCCTCTGGATGGAACAGAGCCATGTAGGTGTTGGGTTGTAATCAGAGTCTTCTTCTGTAACAACACAAGAAAAATAAAAGAATGGGAAAAGGCCATTCGTCCCATCAAAGCTCATTTTCCCAGTACCCCAACTCTGCCATCATAACATCCAGTTTAATTTTGAGAGAGTGTTAATAATTCTCTCCCTGCTGTCCTAGCCAGCAGATTAGTGGAAAATGTCATCACTAAGCAGGGAAATTCTTCTTAATGTGTGTTTTAAATTTAAACATGTCCTTTGGTCCTACTTCTTGCGTTTCTAGCCGAGTAGTTTTTGCATGAAGATAAGGCTTTCATTAGTATGTCTTCTCTTAAATTGATGTCACATTATTTCCATACACCACATCTGTGTTTAAATGCTATTACTGTTGGAACAATTGGCTGTTCTTTATAACTCGTTACTTCAGTGATGGTGGCTTTGGAGATTTCTGTTACACCATTAGGACTATCTAATTTCTAAATAGTTCCCCTGGTGACTCAGTGGAATACTGCATGGCCTGATTTGGCTCGGAGACATATAAGCTGAGGTTCAATCCCTAGTTTGGCCTGAGACAGCGGATTTCAGCCAGGGCGGCACGGAGAGTTACAATTGGCCTCACTATCCTGGGCTACGAAGGGGGAAAATGAGCCATTGTTTTGGATCACTATTCAGTGACCCTGCTGGAAAGTGTGGATGTGAGGCAATGACAGGATCAGGCTCTTGTGATGTCCCCCATGGTTAAATAGCCTATTGATACTTATGTGTGGCCACTTAGCCGAGGTATTCAAAGGCTGCCAGCACCTATGGAACTGCCTTCAGGAGAAGCAAGAAATAACATTTTAAAATTGCCCTAAATGAAGCATTTGTCCAAAGCCTTGATTGGAATGAACTGTATGTCACTGATCACAGTGCCTTGTTTTTGTAAGGACTGATCCTTTCTCCTCGTTGTCTCCATTCCTATTATTGAACTACTGCAGTGAAAACAATGGCCGCAGTGTTGCAATTTTTATTAGGCTTGTAATGTGTTGTCATAGTGCATAATGTGCTTCAATAAGCTTCCCTTGTTGCTATAAAAAAAGTCTCATGAAATGTAATCCGATGTCATCGAGGTATTGTTGTTGATCCTCGGACTGCAGCAGCATCAGTTGCTAAAGTGTGGCAGGGTGCCATGTTCTCGTGTTTGCTTCCCAGCCTGTTCTCTCAGCCAGGATAGCAATATGGGGCATCACAATTGGTGGTGGCACTCATGGGCAAGGAAGAATCAGCTGGGCTTCCTACTTCTCATCCCTGTTGGAAAGTGCCAGTGTGTGGATGGCGGGGAGGACAGAACGTGACTCAACTGTGATGACCCCCTTGATCAAATTGTTTGCCATCACTCCAATATCAAGGTTTCATGTGTATCATGGCCACTTGGATGAGGTAGCAGAGGGCACTGTATCCCAGTAAGGAGTCTGTCCATTCAGGAAGGGAGAGGGATGTATATTTCACTCTGTGTTCATTCTCTACATCAGTCACTTTTTCTATCTGCTCTTGTTCCCTAATGCAGTGGTTGTTTGAGGAAGTCCCACATCTCACGATGAATAAGCTTTAGAATGAATGATGTCCTGTAGCGAGCTGTTAAATATTATTTATTGTAATGGGAATAGTCTGTATTGGGGAGAGGTAACGGTAATGGATTGGTGTGTGGTCTGAAATGATCTCGGCGGGAACTACAATATATCCTGTGGCATCCAAAACGTGTCAATTTTGGAATAAGATTGGTGTCATGTTCAGCAATTTGTATATTCCTGTGTACACAGCATTGAAAATACTACACATCACTTATGTGCAAGTTCTGCAGCATCAACAACAGCAGTTTAATAGCACTGGGCAGCTGCAGTTACACTATTTGTTGATGTTGAGTGGTGGTGGGCTGTGGGGGGAGTATCTCTGAGCACATGTACTCAAAACATGTATAGAGAAGGGTAATTATGAGCCTCCAACAAATTGAGAAAAGCCAGTAAGATGATCTTGGTGTCAAACGCCCAATTTCTGTAGAATTGTTAATGTTGAGCTGTATGCTTACCAAAGATACAATATAAATAGAGCATTCGGATTTCCAATACCATTTATTTGTCTGATGGTCACCACATCGCAAAAAGTTACAAAGCCCAAAGCTAATGAGGAACTGAAACCGGTCCCAGCATTATTGGGACCCCAACCACGGTATTTGCTTTGGAGGTAGCTCCAGTTAACAAAGACACATAATTGAAATCAGTGATATCCTACCTAAACTAAATGTGCCCATCACCAACCTTATCTTTCCTTCAGGACCCAAGTGTGCATCTTTCACTATCTGTTATGTATATAATGACTCAAAAAACTTGTTACTGTAAACTCACTCAAGTGTGAACCTGGTCCACTTTATTCACGCCCAAAGTGACTACAAGACATCGTACCAGCACTTATATACCAGGGCCCGCACACACACGCGTACAGCCCGATGACCTCTGACAGTGGCGCCCCTTGGTGTCTGGTGACCCCAAGCATCAATACATGACAACATCCCCCTTCAAGATCTTAGTATCAATCTCTTTACAAATTAAGACGGTCTGGGGCTTTCCGCACACGAGTTGATCATCTCAGTTCAACTCCAGTTCTGGGCGAGCATTCTGAGTCAGTTATGACTGGAGGCTGAGTAGCCGATCTGATGGGAGTGGTAATGACCATATCAGAGACTGAAAGTCCAGGTTCTGTAATGACAGCAAAGTCCTCTGATGAATGACCATTGGTTGGTTGGTCACTGACGGCATCTTCCTCAAGCGGTTCCAGTTCATCTGTGTGCCGCAGTTTCACTTGATCAACATGTTTCCTGCATGTTGCCCATTCTTGAGCACACAATAAACACTCTGTTACCCTCCTTGGCTGTGACAGTATCGGCGATCCACTTTGGACCTTGACCACAGTTCAATACATAAACCGGATCATTGACAGAAATATCACATGACACAGCAGCATGATCATGATACAATTGCTGATTCTGACCTCTGTTTTCAATATGATCATTCAAATCGGGATGAACGAGAGAGAGTCTGGTCCTGAGACTTCTCTTCATCAGTAGTTCAGCAGGGAAGACCCCAGTAAGTGTATGACGTCTTGTCCTGTAACTAAGCAATATGCGTGACAAACAGTGAACCCTGAGTCACACATTTCATGCTCTGCTTGATCGTTTGAACAGCACGCTCTGCTTGACCATTAGAAGCAGGTTTGAATGGGACTGACCTCACATGTTTAATACCATTGAGTTTCATGAACTCTTGAAACTCCAGACTTGTGAAGCAAGATCCGTTGTTGCTCACAACAATGTCAGGCAAACCGTGAGTAGCAAACATGACACGAAGACTCTCAATGGTAGCTGTGGGTGTACTGGATGACATAATAATATACTCTACCCACTTTGAATATGCATCCACCACAACAAAAATATCTTTCCCAGGAAAGGGCCCGCAAAATCGATGTGTATCCTCGACCATGGTTTAGATGGCCACGACCAAAGCCTCAGCGGAGATTCCGCTGGTACTTTACTTAGCTGCATGCAAGTATTGCACTGATGCACACATGATTCCAGATCAGAGTCAATTCCAGGCCACCAAACATGAGCCCTGGTAATGGCTTTCATCATGACAATGTCAGGATGAGTGCTATGTAGTTCACCTACAAATTTTTCTCTGCCTTTCTTGGGCATAACAACACGATTGCCCCACAGTAGACAATCTGACTGAATGGACAGTTCATCTTTACGACGGTTGTAAGGTTTGGTCTCATCACACATCTCCATAGGTATTGCAGACCAATCACACTGAAGACCACAACGTTTTACAACCGATAAAATAGGGTCATGGCTGGTCCAGATCCTAACTTGTTGAGCAGTGACAAGGGTACCTTCACTCTCAAAAGCCTCCATTACTAACAGTAGATCTGCAAGTTGAGGCATCTCCATATCTGAGGTGGGCAAAGACAGATGACTCAGTGCATCGGCACAATTATCAGTGCCCGGTCTGTGATGAATATCATAATCATAGGCAGACAGCGTCAACACCCACCTCTGAATGCGGGACGATGCATTGGTATTAATACCTTTGTTTTCCGAAAACAATGAAATGAGTGGCTTGTGATCCATTTCAAGTTCAAAGCGAAGACCAAAAAGGTACTGATGCATTTTTTTTACCCCATACACACAGGCCAAAGCTTCTTTTTCTACCATGCTGTAAGCTCTTTCCGCTTTTGACAAACTTCTCGAAGCATATGCAACAGGTTGTAGTTTACCCGACTCATTTGCTTGTTGGAGTACGCAGCCAATCCCATATGATGAAGCATCACAGGCCAATACAAGATGCTTACATGGATCATAGTGAACCAACAGCTTGTTTGAACAGAGCAGATGCTTAGCTTTCTCAAAAGCTCTATCTTGAGATACATCCCAGATCCAGTTGTCGCCTTTTCTGAGCAGCACGTGCAATGGCTCTAGTAAAGTGCTCAATCCGGGTAAAAAAATTACCGAAGTAGTTGAGTAGCCCAAGGAATGAACACAGCTCCGTCACATTGTGAGGCCTGGGTGTCTTTTTGATGGCCTTAGTTTTCGAATCCATAGGCCTGATGCCATCAGAAGCAATCTTCCTCCCCAAGAATTCAACTTCAGGTGCCATGAAGACACATTTTGAACGCTTCAGCCTGAGTCCCACTTTGTCTGGTCGATGTAAAACTTCAAGGTTGTTCAGATATTCAGCAGTGTCGCGACCTGTGACCAGAATGTCATCTTGAAACACGACAGTTCTAGGGACGGACTTTAGTAGACTTTCCATATTCCTCTGAAATATGGCTGCAACTGAACAAATTCCAAAAGGACACCTGTTGTAGACAAACAGTCCTTTATGGGTGTTGATGCAGGTGAGTTTCTTCAAAGTGTCGACAAGCTCCTGTGTCATGTAGGCCGACGTCAAATCTAGTTTAGCGAATGACTTTCCACCAGCTAGCATGGCGAACAGGTCATCAGCTCTTGGTAACGGATACTGATCCTGTTTCGAAAATTGGTTAATCGTAACCTTGTAGTTTCCACAGATCCTGACAGTGCCATCACTCTTCAACACAGGAACAACAGGACTGGCCCACTCATTAAGCTTGACCGGTGATATGACCCCTTCACTTTGGAGTCTGTCAAGCTCAATTTCAACCTTCTCCCTCATCATATAGGGAAGAGACCGAGCTTTGTGATAGACAGGCCTTGCATCAAAATCCAGATGAATCTGCACCTTGGCTCCCGTAAAATTTCCAATGCCCGGTTCAAACAAAGAAGGAAACTTCTTCAACACTTGAGCACACGAAGTGTCATCCACTGATGACAACGCTTTGATATCATTCCAATTCCACTTGATTTTCTCGAGCCAATTCCTGCCGAACAGCGTTGGACCATTGCCTGGGACAATCCATGACGGAAGATCATGAACCACACCATCATATGACATCTTGACGACTGCACTGCCAATCACCGATATAAGTTCCTTAGTGTAAGTACGCAACTTGGCATTGACTGGACTCAGCTTAGGCTTCACCACCTCAGTGTCCCACAGCTTTTCAAATGTCCTTTGGGTCATTATCGACTGACTCGCACCTGTGTCCAGCTCCATCGATACTGGCACGCCATTCAGTTTCACATTAATCATTATCAGCTGGCTCTTTCCCAAGAACGGATCCTCGAGTTGTGCATCCGGGCCAGCACTAAACTGGTCGTCATCACCAATGTGATGAGCGGCAGCACGCTTGCTCAGTTGTGGGCACATTCTCTGAAGATGCCCCACTTTGGAACAGCCGTTACAGATGTACTGCTTAAATCGACATTGATGACTCCAATGATTGCCCCCACAACGCCAACAGGGTGAAATAGGATTCGTACCAGTTGGCGGACTTTGAGCACGTAAGCAATCGTGTAGGCCCTGCCATAAACAGCTCTGCCAGACGACGACACAATCATGTTTACAGTACTTGCCGTGGAGCTCTGACTTTTCGATGACATCTGCCTCAAATTATCATCAGTCGTCATGCATGCCTGGGCAGTTGCGAGGGCCTTGCTCAAATCCAGCATCTCTGCAGCCAATAACTTCCGGAGAATCACATCATGGTTGATGCCTATCACAAAGATATCTCACAGCATGTCTTCCAACACGGTCCCGAATTTACACTCAGCAAGATGCCGCAGGTCGAATCCCGACACATCCTGGCCCTCAGCACGAACATGTGTGTAGATGCGATAGTGTGATATGATGATCACCTCGTTTGGCTTGAGATGGTCACATGCCAAAACACACAAATCCTTGTATTCTTTGTCCATTGGACGTGTAGGCGAGAGCAGGTTCTTCATGAGGCCATATATTCCTGAACCACAAACAGTGAGGAAAACCACCCGGCGCCTAACTGCGTCAATGTCTCCCGCCATGTTGTTGGCCACAAAGTACTGATCCAGGCGGTCGATAAAATCCGCTCAATCCTTACCATCCACGAATCTCTCCAGAATTCCAATAGTGCCCATTGTGTATGCGAAAGTTCTTAAGTTACCTCATCGCCAAATGTTATGTATATAATGACTCAAAAGACTTGTTACTGTAAACTCACTCAGGTGCGAACCTGGTCCACTTTATTCACGCCCAAAGTGACTACAAGACATTGTACCAGCACACACACGCGTACAGCCCGATGACCTCTGACAGTGGCGCCTCCTGGTGTCTGGTGACCCCAAGCATCAATACATGACACTATCATGGAATCAGATCCAAGGAATCCGTATCTCCATCCTATTATGAACTTGCATTTATAAAACAAATTATCACATATCTGGAGGAGATGTACCAAAATGTATCACAACTAATGAGTTGTTTTTGAACTACAGTCATTTGTTATGTAGGCTAAAAGCAGCAGCAAATTGTGATATTGGTCAGGATAACAGGAGAACTCATCTGCTCTTCAAATGGTGACATGGCATCTTTTATGTAGAACTGAACCACAGGAAGAGACAGATGAGGCCTTGGTTTAACATCTCATCCAAAAGATAGACAGAACCAAAAGAAGTCAAGTGTGATTCTTGTCTGACAGTTCTCTTTCCTCAGGTACTGTCCCCCTCTCCCTCAAATCTGCCATCATCACTCTTCTCCTCAAAACAATCCTCGACCCCTCTGTCCTTGCAAACTTCTGCCACATCTCTAGCCTCACTTTCCTCTCCAAAGTCCTTGAATGTGTTGTTGCCTCCCAAATCCGTGCCCATCTTTCCCGCAATTCCATGTTTGAATTCCTCCAATCCGGTTTCCGCTCCTGCCACAGCACCGAAACGGCTCTCATCAAAGTCACAAATGACATCCTTTGTGACTGTGACAAAGGCAAATTATCGCTCCTCATCCTTCTTGATTTGTCTGCAGCCTTTGACACGTTGATCACTCTATCCTTCTCCAACACCTCTCCACCATCATCCAGTTGGGTGGGACTGCACTCGCCTGGTTCCATTCTTCTCTATCTAAATTGGAGCCAGAGAATCACCTGCAATGGCTTCTCTTCCTGCCCCCACATTGTTATCTCTGGTGTCCCCCAAGGATCTACCCTTGGCCCCCTCCTATTTCTCATCTACTTGTTGCCCCTTGGTGACATCATCCAAAAACAGTGTCAGGTTCCACATGTACACTGATGACACCCAGCTCTATGTCTCTACCACTTCTCTCGACCCCTCCAAGGTCTCTTAATTGTCAGACTGCTTGTCCGACATCCAGTTCTGGATGAGCAGAAATTTGCGCCAATTGACTATTGGGAAATAAGCCATTGTCTTCGGTCCCTGCCACAAACTCTATTCCCTAGCCACTGACTCCATCTCTTTCCCCAGCTTCTGTCTGAGGCTGAACCAGACAGTTGGCCTAGTTTCTTCTTATGTGTCACAATGTCAATTTTTAAATCTCATTATACTCCTGTGAAGCGCCCTGGGACGTTTCACTACGTTAAAGGCACTAAATAAATACAGGTTGTTGTTGACTCTTGCCCACAGTCCAGCCTGATGCAAGTGTGTGAAATTCACCATTACCGAGATGGTTTATTCCCTTTTTCTTGGTGTTTTTTACTGTCTGAATCTCTACCAGTTAACTCATATTACAACAATGACTACATTTCAAGAGTACTGTATTGATTATGAAAGGCTTTTGGATGCCCTGAAGAGATGAAAGGCACTATATAAATGCAACTTCTTTTTTTTTAAATAAATTAACCATTTCCTCAATTGTGACAGAAGCTGAAGCCCAAAATAGTGTGCGAGTCAAAAATACAGAGGAGAAAAGCGGACAAATACTGGCCACCACATAATGGAAATAAAATTGTAAACCCAAATCCAAAACCAGCTGCACTGGCACAATGGGACCATAACCGACCACTTCCTACTGAAAGAGGTTACATCTTCTTTTATAAAGATGAAGTATGTGTAGGTAGCATAACGGTAATGTTATCAGACTAAAAACCCAGATGTGGAGATGCTCCCTTATAGTAAGTTGCAAAATTGAATGTAATCAATCTGATAAGTTGTGAATTGGCACCAGTAAAAAATGACCTGGATTGTTGTGGAGAAAGGAACCTGCCACTTCATACTTGGTCTGGCTTACATGTGACCCCAGTCTTACACTATGCGGCTGACTCTTAATGCCCAATAATGGCAGGCTCCTAGATGACTAGGAATGGGCAATAAATGTGTTACCCACATTCTGAGAGCCAAATAAAATGCTCGCACTATGGATGACACTCTAATATCAATAACATCACATTTAATGATGGGTCTTCCAAACTACCAACAGCTCTCTAGTTAAAACAAAAAAGGTTAGGCTGGATGTCTCCCTTTTCAGCAATGGGAATTATAAGTCTGTGGTGTCAATTTGGACCCAGGGCAGAGAAAAGCAAATAGTGGAGCATTCAGTTCCCTGCGACCGCTTTTCTAATGTAAAAGTATCCCATGTAGTAGGGCAGAGCTCAGAGCGCTGGTTGTAACACAGAAATGTTTCAGAATTGTAACGGTAACTTTGCTTTTGTGATTGCGTACTTCCTTCCTTGGCTAGGGAAGGTCTGTCCTCCAACTCTAGCCTCTTGCACATTTCCGATTTATTGCTCCACCATTGGTGGCTGTGCCTC
This sequence comes from Pristiophorus japonicus, assembly GCF_044704955.1. Lineage (NCBI taxonomy): Eukaryota > Metazoa > Chordata > Chondrichthyes > Pristiophoridae > Pristiophorus > Pristiophorus japonicus. The sequence goes on from NC_091989.1 coordinate 116,284,763, forward strand.
CAGCTGCCTAGAACCTAAGCTCTGGAATTCCCTTTCCTTCTTTAAGATGCTCCTTAAAACCTACCTCTTTGACCAAGCTTTTGGTCACCTGCTCTAATATTTTCTTATATGGATCGGTGTCAAATTTTGTTTGATAACCTTCCCGTGAAGCATCTTGGGATGATTTTTAAAGGAGCTATATAAATACAAGTTGTTATTGTTGTCCGAGTGCACAATTCACCATTTGTAAATGCATTTGATAAGGAAATGTGGATCAAATACAGCAAAGAGATTAGCAATGAAGGAGGGCCTGTGCAGCGGCATTGAATGGATCAGTGCAAGCTTACTTAGTACATCAGTAGTTATTGTTTAAACAGCTTACAAATACTGCCTAAGACAATAAGTTGGCCACCTCCGGTGACGATCAAGTTTCCCCACCCCTCCACCCTGAGTGCCTGACCATCCACTGGAGAGCAAGGATAGTTCCAATGAAATAAGCTGACCAGGGCAGGCATGGCTTGGAAATGTAACTCCGTTACAATGACAACAAGTTCAGGACGTTGTCATTGAAGCACTTGATCATCGGCTACTTAAAAGAAAAATCCTTATGCCATGTCACTTGAGCCCTCCCATCAAATGTCACTTACAGGACATGTGCCAAACAACATTGTTCCTTCACATTGGTCATTGCTGGCTGTAGCCTCAACAGGTCGCTGATGTCTTTTAAAAATTTTAATCATCCATCAGGAGGAATCGATTTTCATTTAAAAACAAGCACACCAAGCAGTCCAGAAAAAGCTTGTTGGGAAATGGGGGTAGGTGAGGAAAAATCACAACCAGCTTAGTTAAATAAACATGCACCATCACCTAAAAACTCGAAGGAAAAGAAATTCAGGTGAATCATTGGCTGCACCTCCCAGGAGGCAGTTAACAAGAGCGCTATAGTCCAAGGCAAGGGAGCAGATCTCTTATCCATACTCCTGGGGTCAGAAAATAAGATTACAAAATGACGTGTGCATGGAGGGAGAACACATTCAATTCACTGCAAATAAAACAATTGCCCTTGTACACAGCAAAGCTATAAGCAGAAGGTTTAGTCTATCTTGTAACACACAGTGACTGCATTGCATTCACCACAGAGGTATTGTTTTATTGAATTCTATGCAATTGGGATTCAAAGTCCATCCTAGAATGGAATGTGCTGTATGAGACTGTGTAACACACCTTTGTTAACTGACAGCTCCTTGCTCTGACAAGTAAAGTTCTGATATTTCATTTTTCATCCTCTGAAGCATTTAGGCAAAAGTCTAAGCTTCTGCTGAACAATAGCTGTCCTCTGGGTACTTAACTCATAAGTCACCGCACAGGTAGACTGTCTCAAGCACCCAAACAAAACGTTTTCCCAAAGATGCACATTTTCTGATGCACAGAGTTACAAGATAAGTGCAATCAAAGTAATTACACAAGGACAATAAATTAGGTCAGTTTGGACTATGGATTGAAACCGAATGCTAAAATGAGCAAGTTAATGGGTAGACATAGAAAAAAAAAAGAGGATCTCCCAAAAATTGACTTTCAAGTGAACAATATGGAAATAGAATAAAATTGCTTACTAAGGGAAAATGGGAACGTTCGGCTTCTCGAGTCAGTTTCACCATTCAATCAGCTCATGGTTGATCTGCACCTCAACTTCATTTACCTACCTTTGCCCCTTACCCTTGAATTTCTTACCCAAGAAAAAAAATCTCTCTCAATCTCGAACACTTCAATTGACCCAGCGTCCACAGCCTTTTGGAGTGAGTGTTCCAAATTTCTACTACAACATGTGAAAAGGCGTTTCCTGATTTTGCTCCTGAATGGCTGAGCTCTAATTTTAAGATGATGTCACCTTGTTTTTGATTCCCACACATCATTTTGTATCAATCCTATCAAATCATTTTAATCTTTTAAACACCTCAATCGGATTACCCATCAATCTTCTACACTCAAGGAATACAAGCCAAGTTTACAGAATCAGAACAATACAGCACAGAAGGAAGCCATTTGGCTTATTGTGCCTGTGCAGGAAGAGCTATCCAATTAGTCCCATTTCCCTGCTCTTTCCCCATAGCCCTTCAAATTTCTCTCCAACATTAGTCAAATTCCCCTTTGAAAGTCACTGAGGTTGACATTGCCCCTTTTTATTGCACCGTTAGTGCCTCGGGGGGTGGGGGTTAACGGGACACAATGGTATTTTTGCCCGGGGAGGGGTTGCTACCACCTCCCGGGAAATTGTCCCGGAGGTTTGGGGGGCACTGTCATGGCAGTGTCACGCCCTACGATTAGCGCTCTGGGCCGGCGCGCAACCACAACCCGCGTCGACCCCTTAATGCCCCACAGGGGAAATTGCCCTGTGGGCCGCGATGCTGGCGTGGGAGGGCGTCAACGTCAGTTTCGCAACCCGCAAAGCTGCCGGACATCCGCCGCCGGCGCACCCCTTAAAGGGGAGGTTTTTAGCACCCGGGGCCGTCATCTTTATTTGTCAGCCGACTCTTGGGTCAGCCCGTCAATGTCGGCCTTCGCATCGACCTGGCCGCTATCCTGCAGTCCTGCACTCCGTTTAGAAACATAGAAAATAGGTGCAGGAATAGGCCATTTGGCCCTTCGAGCCTGCACCACCATTCAATAAGATCATGGCTGATCATTCACCTCAGTACTCCTTTCCTGCTTTCTCTCCATACCCCTTGATCCCTTCAGCCATAAGGGCCATATCTAACTCCCTCTTGAATATATCCAATGAACTGGCATCAACAACTCTCTGTGGTAGGGAATTCCACAGGTTAACAACTCTCTGAGTGAAGAGGCTTCTCCTCATCTCAGTCCTAAATGGCTTACCCCTTATCCTTAGACTGTGACCCCTGGTTCTGGATATCCCCAACATCAGGAACATTCTTCCTGCATCTAACCTGTCCAGTCCCATCACAATTTTATATGTTTCTATGAGATCCCTCTCATCCTTCTAAACTCCAGTGAATATAGGCCCAGTCGATCCAGTCTCTCCTCATATGTCAGTCCTGCCATCCCGGGAATCAGTCTGGTGAACCTTCGCTGCACTCCCTCAATAGCAAAAACATCCTTCCTCAGATTAGGAGACCAAAACTGAAACAATATTCCAGGTGAGGCCTCACTAAGGCCCTGTACAACTGTAAGACCTTCCTGCTCCTATACTCAAATCCCTTAGCTATGAAGGCCAACATACCATTTGCCTTCTTCTCTGCCTGCTGTACCTGCATGCCAACTTTCAATGACTGATGTACCATGACACCCAGGTCTCGTTGCACCTCCCCTTTTCCTAATCTGCCACCATTCAGATAAGATTCTGCCTTCTTGTTTTTGCCAGCAAAGTGTACAACCTCACATTTATCCACATTATACTGCACCTGCCATGCATTTGCCCACTCACCTAATCCGTTCAAGTCACCCTGCAGCCTCTTAGCGTCCTCCTCACAGCTCATATCGCCACCCAGCTTAGTGTCATCTGCAAACTTGGAGATATTACACTCAATTCCTTCATCTAAAATCATTAACATATATTGTAAATAGCTGGGGTCCCAGTACTGAGCCCTGCGGCACCCCACTAGTCACTGCCTGCCATTCTGAACGCCCTTCAAAGGAAGCGGCGCGCGGAGACAGTTCTCAATACCGACCCCTGCGGAACACCACAGTACACTTCCCTCCAGTCTGAAAAACAATCTTTCACCACTACGCCCTGCTTTCTGTCCCTTCGTCAATTTTGTATCACGCAGCCCCTGCCCCTTTAATACCATGGGCTTCAATTTTGCTAGAAATCTATTATGAAGGGCCTATGGCCCAATTCTGCGAAAGGCCAGGTGCAGGAAGTCCCAGCCCCAGAAGGTTACAGTCCCCAATCGGGGTGAAGGGCAATTTATAGCCCACGATTGTATCTGCTTCCAACAGCCTTTCAGGCAGTGCATCCCAGATCACAACAGCTCATTGCGAAAACAAAAAATCCTCATGTCGCCTCTGGTTCTTTTGCCAATTACCTTAAATCTGTGTTTTCTGGCTACTGACACTTCTGCGACTGGAAACATTTTCTTCTTATTTACTTGATCAAAAGCCTTCATGATTTTGAACACCTTAATCAAATCTCCCCATAACCTTCTCTGCTCTAAGAATTGCTCTGCGATTGCATGTTCTCTAGTCTTGCTGCATAACAGAAGACCTTCATTCCTGGCCTTCTAGTAAATGTCCTCTGCGCCATCTTCAAGACCTCCTAAAGTCTGTTCCTATCCTCCTACTGGTTAATGCATTTCCGAGCTTTTCCTCATCAGCAAACTTTGAAATGATGCCCTGTTTTATACACAAGTCCAGGTCATTAATATATACCAAAAAGAGCACTGGTCCCAATACCGACCCCTGGGAAACACCACGGTACACTTTCCTCCAGTCTGAAAAACAATCCTTCACCACGATGCTCTGCTTTGTGTCCCTTCATCAATTTTGTATCACGCAGCCACTGACACTTTAATACCATGGGCTTCAATTTTGCTAGAAGTCTATTATGTGGTACTTTATCAAACGCCTATTGAAAGTCCATATACACAACATCAATTCGACTACTTCAAAAGAACTCAATCAAGTTAGTCAAACGCAATTTGCCTTTAACAAATCCATGCTGGCTTTCATTTATTAACCTGTATTTTAGCAAGTGCCAATTAACTTTGTCCTGGATTATTGTCTCCGATATTTTCTTCATCACCGCTGTCAGGCTGACTGTTCTATAGTTGTTGGGTTTACCCTCTCCCCTTTTTTGACCAGGGGTGTAATTTTTGCAATCTTCTAGTCCTCTGGCACTGCTCCCATATCAAAGGAGGATTGGAAAATTGTGACCAGAGCCTTTGCAGTTTCCACCCTTGCAACTAGAATGCATCCTATCCGGACCGGGTGGTTTCTTCTTGGAGGACTGCCAAATTTCCTCCTTATCTATTATGAGTCCTATCCAATAGCACTATTTCCCCCTCCTTTACTGCAACATTGGCAGCATCTTCTCGAGTGAAGACAGATGCAGAATATTAATTTAGTACCTCAGCCATGAGAGGATCTCTTTTTTGGTCCCTAATCAGCCCACCTTTCTGCTATTTATATGTTTATAAAAGACTTTTCGGTTCCCTTTTATGTTAGCCACTAATCTATTCTCATTCGTTCTTTGCCCCTCTTAAGATCTCCTCTGTACTTTCTATATTCAGCTTAGTTCTCTACTGTAATATGAACCATACACTTGTCAGAAGCCTCCTTTTCCTGTCTCATTGCATTTATATAAAGGTTAACCTCTATATAGTGATCCAGGAAGCTCTAGCTTTGGATGCCCTTCCTTTCCCCCTCATAAGAATAAGTCTATTCTGTACCTGAACCATCTGCTCTTTGAAGGCCTCCCGTTGTTCAATTATAATTGCTGACCAATTTTTGTTTCCGATCCACCTGGGCCAAATCCCTTTTCAACTCACTGAAGTTAGCCCTCTTCCAGTTAAGTATTTTTATGCATGATTGTGCCTTGTCCTTTTACATAACTATTCTAAACCTAATGATATTATGATCACTGCTCCCCAAATGCTCTCCTACTAAAACATGTTCTACTTCATTCCCCAAAACCAGATCCAGCACTGCCTCCTTCCTTGTTGGGCTGGAAACACACTGATCAAGAAAGTTTTCTTATGCACATTTCAGAAATTCCTCCCCTTCTTTGCTCTTTACACTGTTACTATCCCTGTTTATATTAGGATAATTGAACTCCCCATTATCACTACTGTGTAGTTCTTGCATTTTTCTGCAATGTACCTGTAAATTTGCTCCTCTGTCTCCTTCCCATTGTTTGGTGGCCTATAGTATACACCCAGTAGTGTAATAGCTCTTCTATTGTTAATTTTATCCAAATAGAGTATGTCTTTTGCCCCTAAACTACTTCATCTCTCTCCGGTGCTATAATAGTTTCTTTGATCAATACATCCACCACACCCTCCTTCTTTTCCTTTAGTAAATACCTTGTTCCCAATCGCCCCCTTCCTTGAGCTAGATCACTGTTATTGCCACTCTATCATAGCCCCATGTGCCTGAAACTCACTGATTACCACGCTCCTTGTATTTACATATATGCACTCCAAACCCATCTTAGACATTCCATTAGCTTTTTGGATTGCTTTTTTTTCTTGCCTACTAGCTTTTAAGATTTGTGTATTTGGACTCCCAAAGATTTTCTCCTCCACAGTTATTAGTTTCTCATCATTTAAGAAATAGGGTGACTGCTGCCAGCCAACCGGAAGCTACACAGAAGCATTCTACGCACAAAGGTCGGGTCTCAAATAAGAAAAAGTAACGTTCGCCACAACCAGCAGAGGACCGGATAGCAATTACCACACTCCGAGAGAGTACAATAAAACTCTCACAATCTGACAACATCCTAATATCAGATCACACACATCTCACAATCCCTGAAATTCCTACCCCTCACCTTTCTTGCTCACCAATCTGTGGGAAGATCAGTGAGAACAATCAAAAAATCACTGGAACTGCGCATGCGGAACTACTTTATTTCACAAGAACACAAGAAATAGGAGCAGGAGTAGGCCATTTGGCTCCTCAAGCATGCTACACCAGTTAATAAGATCGACCTGATCTGATCATGGACTCAGCTCCACTTCCCTGCCCGTTCCCCATAACCCTTTATCCCCATAATCGCTCAAAGATCTGTCTAACTCCACCTTAAATATATTCAATGACCGAGCCTCCACAGCTCTCTGGGCAGAGAATTCCACAGAATTACAACCCTTTAAGAGAAGAAATTACTCCTCATCTCAGTTTTAAATGAGCGTTCACTTATTCTGAGACTGTGCCTCCTAGTTTTAGTTTCCCCCATGAGTGGAAATATCCTCTCTGCATCCATCTTGTCCAGCTCTCTCATTACCTTATATGTTTCAATAAGATCACCTCTCATTCTTCTGAACTCCAATGAGTATAGACCCAATCTACTTAATCTATCTTCAACCCCTTCATCTCCGGAATCAACCTAGTGAACTTTCTCTGAACAGCCGCCAATGCAAGTATATCCTTTCTTAAATACGGAGATCAAAACTGCACGCAATACTCCAGGTGTGGCTTCACCAATACCCTGTACAGTTGTAGCAGGACTTCTCTGCTTTTCTACTCTATCCCCCTTGCAATAAAGGCCAACATTCCATTTGCCTTCCTGATTACTTGCTGTACCTGCATACTTGCTGTACCTTCCTGATTACTTGCTGTACCTTCATGCATACAGGTCCCTCTGTACTGAAGCACTTTGCAATTTTTCTCCATTTATATTATAATCTGCTTTTCTATTTTTTCTGCCAAAGTGGATAGCTTCACATTTTCCAATATTATACTCCATCTGCCAAATTTTTGCCCACTCACTTAGCCTGTCTATATCCCTTTGCAGATTTTATGTGTCCTCCTCGCAATTTGCTTTCCCACCCATCTTTGCACTCGGTCCCTTCATCTAAGTCATTAATATAGATTGTAAATAGTTGAGGCTCCAGCACCGATCCCTGTGGCACCCCAGTAGTTACTGTTTGCCAACTAGAAAATGACCTGTTTATCCCGTCTCTCTGTTTTCTGTTGGTTAGCCAATCCTCAATCCATGGTAATATATTACCCTCAACACCGTGAACTTTTATCTCGTGCAGTAATCTTTTATTAGGTACCTTATCGAATGCCTTCTGGAAATCCAAATATATCACATCCACTGGTTCCCCCTTATCCACCCTGCTCATTACATCCTTGAACTCCAGCAAATTTGTCAAACACGATTTCCCTTCCATAAAACCATGCTGACTCTGCTTGATTGAATTATGCTTTTCCAAATGTCCTGCTACTGCTTCCTTAATAATGGACTCCAGCATTTTCCCAACGACAGGTGTAAGGCTAACCAGTCTATAGTTTCCTGCTTTCTGTCTGCCTCCTTTTGTTTTTAAACAGAGGCATTACATTTGCGGTTTTCCAATCCGCTGGGACCTCCCCAGAATCCAGGGAATTTTGGTAGATTACAAACAAAGCATCCACTATCTCTGCAGCTACTTCTTTAAGGACCCTAGGATGCAAGCCATAAGGTCCAGGGGATTTGTCCGCTTTTAATCCCATTATTTTACCGAGTACTACTTCTTAATGACAATGATCGTATTTAATTCCTCCCTCCTTATAGCCCCTTGATTATCCAATATTAGGATGTTTTTAATGTCTTCTACTGTGAAGACCGATATAAAATATTTGTTCAAAGTCTCTGCCATTTCCCTGTTCCCCATTATTAATTCCCCAGCCTCATCCTCTAAGGGACTAACATTTACTTTAGCCACTCTTTTCCTTTTTATGTACCTTACTATCTGTTTTTATATTTTGTGTTAGTTTACTTTCTTAATCTATCTTCCCTCTCTTCATTATTGTTTAAATCATTCTTTGCTGGCTTTTAAAAGTTTCCCAATCCTCTAACCTCCCACTGGTCTTGGCCACATTGTATGCCCTTGTTTTCAATTTGATACCATCCCTTATTTTGTTGGCAACAGTCGCGTCCTTTAGAAAATACTCCAATTTATCTTTCATGGGTCAAATGTGGATGACCTCACACTTGCCCACACTGAACTCCATTATCCATAGTTTTTACCTACTCACTTAATCTGTCTCTGTCCCATTTGCACAACTTACTGTCTCTCCTAATTTAGTGTCATTTCCAAATTTAGATCTACAACTCTATATTGCTTTATCCAAGTCATTATTAAATATTAATGAAATGCTGAGGCCCCAGAATAGATCCCTGAGGAATAGTACTTGTCACATGCTACCAATCAGAGTATCCATACTCTCTGTCTCCCATCTCCCAACCAATTTCCAACCCAAGTCAAAAGGCTGCCTCCAATTCCATGCACTCTCTTTTTTGTTAATCTCGGGTGGAACCTTATTGAATGCTTTCTGGCAGTCCACGTAGATAATGTCCATAGACACTGCCTTATTAGTAATCTCCTCAAAAAGGTTCAACTAGACATGACTTACCCTTAACAAAACCATACTGGCTGTCTCTAATCAGATCATTTGTTCAAGTGCTCAGTCACTCTATCCCTAATGACAGATTTTAGTAGCTTCCCCACAATGGACCTTTAATTGACAGGTCTGTATTCACCTGTCTTCTTTATCCCATCCTTCTTCAATAATGGAGTGACATTGGCAATTTTTCAATCCAAGGGGACAATTCCTGAATCGAGTGTTTTGGAGGATCATGACTAAAGCATCTGCAATTTCCTCTCTCACTTCTTTTCACACCCTGTGGTGGAAACCATCAGGTCCTGGAGACTTATATATCCCAACTCCCATTATTTGCTCCATTACCGTTTGTTTTATATGTATTGAATCCAATGAGTTCCTCCCCTTGATTTATTTTTAGTTTCCCTTCTATCACTGGCATTTTAACCTTTCTACTGTGAAAATGAATAAAAAGTACTTGCTTAATAAATCTTCCATTATCTTGTTGTCTGCATCACCTGCGTCTGTCTTTAATGGGCCCGTTTCTCCCTTAGCCATTGCTTAGCCACTTTGTACCCTTCCTTCCAAGTCACAATGGTTGTTGGTTCAAACCCCACTGTAGGACTTGAACACATCATCTAAGTTTGTATTTCAGTGCAGTACTGAGGGAGTGTTGTATTGTCAGAGGTGTTGCCTTTTGGGTGAGAATAATTTGAGGCCCTGTCAGTCTTGGGTAGATGTAAAAGATTCCATGGCACTTTTTGAAGAAGAGCAGGGAGTTTTTCTTGTGCCAACATTTACCCCTCAACCAACACCAGAAAACAGATTGCCGGGACATTCATCTGATTGCTGTTTGTGGGAGCTTGCTGTGTGGAAATTGACTGTTGTTTGTCTACATAAACATGACGACACGTCAAAAGTAATTTATTGGATAAGAGGCAGTTTGGGACACCCCGAGGCCATGTAAAATGTAGATGTATGCAAGTTTTTTCCTCCTTTCTAATGTGGTGTCATGTTTGTGTTATTTATCTGAACCCCAATTGTGTCAGGAAATCTGTATCCAAATATAATAGGGCATATTATTTTATTTTGTGCATAGGCATCTGTTGGAATGTGTGTGTGCAGTGCTCCCTGCCCAGCTTTCTGCTTGTGCTCTGACCAAGAAATTATCTACATCCGAGAGGAAAAAAGGTTACAGCCCCAATGATGTCAAGGCCTCGTCCCCACCCTATTGTAACCATCTCCACCAGCCATATGAGTCCACATTCACCATCCGCTTCTCCGATACCAGATTGCTGCTTGTTCCTGCACCTTCCATTGAAGCACTGCCCTCTGCCACACCCTCCCAGGATCCCTGCACTTTGCCACTTTCTTTCATGTGTTCAAAACTCCTCCTGGCCTGAGCCTAGGATACCTACTGCCACCTGACATGGTTATCATTGTCTATAGAAGGGTCTCATATAACGGATTATTCCAAATACACTTCACCAGCGAGCACTTGTCGGTCATGATTGGTGTGAATGTGTGCTCAAAGTACATAAACGTGCTTATTTTAAGAGATCGATTGAAGTTTTCATTGTGGATACAGTAAAACTGGGTCTTCAGTGTGTGTATTCAATAAGATAAGCTAGTTGGATTCTAACCAACACAGAAAATTCCCATTGCTCAATTACTGGCAATATGTTCTGATGGAGGCTATTTGCGCTCACTTTATAAATCTTCGCCCACATATTGCCAAGTCAAATGATGATCCACACGGTATGGGACAGATTCATATTTTACCTCTGAACCAAGTTGTTTAACTGGATGTTTAACTGAAACAGAACACGTTAGGGTATTAGTGAGGGCGAGATGGAAAGATCTGCTCAATGGCCTGTAAGTATTGTATTTACTCGAGCAATAGTCCCAGCCTGTGTAGCTGGAGTTCTAAAGTTGAAGCCGTACTGCTAATAGCTTGGTTACTAGGCAACCGGGCTTCTTTGCACACTTGACCCAAAGCAGCCACGATTAAATAATACAGTATCCACTTTGGAAACTTCAATCGATTTCCTAAAATGAGCAAATTCTGCATTTTGAGCATTCATTCACACCAACAAGTAATCACTGGTGAAGTGTATTTGGGACGATCCATTATGGGAGACCCTTCTACAGACAGTGGCGATCACATGTGCTTTCCACGTCGGGCGGTAGTGGGTAACCCAGACTTACTGGTCACGGCATGAGAAGACCCCCGGCCCCCACTGATCAGGATGGGCAGAATCTTCCTCCCCGGGGCACGGGTTGCCCTTCAGTGCTGGGGAGACCCACCAAGGTTCACAGCTGTTGGGGGATGGCCAGGTTTCAAGCAGCAGAGCAAGTGAAGCAAGCACTGTTGCAGTGCTCCAGTCAAGTGCTGCAGGTTATACTGGTTTATATGTTAAATATTCCTGTTACAGCTGGTTACACATAATGGCACACTGTAACCTTTCACTGTATCATTTGGAGCTCTCTCCTTTAACCCTTTAGTCTATCCACTCCCATTGTCTATAGCACCTAATTATAAATCAACAACTCTCCAAAATAAGAAAACAAACCCTTGGACTCATTTTTAAAAAGGCAATGTTGGTAACTTGTCAATATGCAAATCTTCCGGCAACAGGAACACATGTAAATTCAAATATAGAATCATAGAGTGATTAGAGTACAGGGCGAGGCCATTCGGCCCATGCCGGCTCTCTGCACCGCCTCGACATATGTAAAGCAAAAAGCTGTCAGCCAACGGGTATTGGAGCATTTCGCTTTAAAACGAGCCATATATTGTTACAGGGAAGACATGCAAGATATGAAACGAATAAACTTACTAATTCCACGATCATCAATATTCCGATGAAGGATTTGAGGAAATTGATGTCCACTCCGATTGGGGAGAACCTGGAACTAACCGTGTTGCTGTAAGTGTCCGTGCTGGTCTGGGTGTTCACTTTGTCTGGAAAGTCTGCCATGGTAAAACAGGAGTTCAGTGGCTGCAGACCACTTCTTACAGTACAGACAGTGACTGGTTCAGAGTAAAGTTGGAGCAATGCTGCTGAACTCCATTCTCGCCCACTGGTCCGGCGGGAGATAACAGCCTGTGATTCTGCCAGGAACCTGTCTGGTGGCTGCACACTGCTGAGGGCGTTAACCACAGTTACATATTGACGCACACATCTGACACCGCTTGGCTGCTGAGCAAAATACATCTAACCCCTGTCAATTATTTCCTGTCCTCTGCCGTCCAATCATTGCTGTGTTCTAACTGCTTTCTATAAATGTTCTACATAAATAATCTCGCTGATGTTTGATCAGATAATGTTCTGTATCGATGTCTATCCCTAATTTCAAGCCTGTGATATGTGCGTTAATACGAACTGTTGAGTTAAATTCGTGAGTTTCACGCACCGGCACTTTCCCTCCCACCTTTCTGTTTTGACCATCTTTCCGAAGTCGCTGGTTGATTTGACGTGGGATACTGCAAACCAGTGTTACTCAGGTCTTGCTCCAATATTGTTTCTGTTACCCTTTTGGTAAAATTAAAGTGAACTGAGACAATAAAAAGTTGCAAATACACAGCAGGTATAAAAACAAAAGACTAGCTAATATTGAAGATAAAGGACTTCTTACGAACTGAGGTTGCTCCGAGTCACAGACAGAAATATTTAGCAAACTGCTCTCATATGTACTCCCACTACCTCCAATGCACGGACATTCTCCCTGTATAGGTAGGTGCCTTTGCAGTCTATGACCCATCAGAAACGGATAAATGGTTCGACTTTAGGGTTAGCCTTAGCTCAGTGGGTAGCACTTTCATCTCGGAGTCAGAAGGTTGTGGGTCCAAGTGCCACTCCAGAAACTTGAGCACAAAAATCTATGCTGACACTCCAGTGCAGTGCCGAGGGAGTGCTGCACTGTCTTGTGGATGAAACGTTAAACCAAGGGCCCATCTTTCCTATATATACAAAAGCAAAATACTGCAGATGCTGGAATCCAGAATAAAAGAAGAAAATGCTGGAAATCTCAGCAGATCAGGCATCTGTGGAGAGGAAGCAGAGTTAACGTTTCGGGTCGATGACCTTTCGTCAGAACTGGAGAGTGTTTGAAAAGAACAGATTCTTAACTAGCACTGAAAGGGGGAGAGGAAGAAAGAACAAAAGGGAAAGTCTGTGATCGAAACATAGAAAATAGGTGCAGGAGTAGGCCATTCGGCCCTTCGAGCCTGCACCACCATTCAATATGATCATGGCTGATCATGCAACTTCAGTACCCCACTCCTGCTTTCTCTCCATACCCCTTGATCCCTTTAGCCATAAGGGCCACATCTAACTCCCTGTTGAATATATCCAACGAACTGGCCTCAACAACTCTCTGCGGTAGGGAATTCCACAGGTTCACAATTCTCTGAGTGAAGAAGTTTCTCCTCATCTCGGTCCTAAATGGCTTGCCCCTTATCCTTAGACTGTGACCCCTGGTTCTGGACTTCCCCAATATCGGGAACAGTCTTCCTGCATCTAACCTGTGGAAGGCAGGAGAGATTAGAGAGATAAAAGGGTTGATGGCCAAATGTAAATGGTAATGCCAGGAGTTAGAAATACATTAGTCAAGATAGGGTGTGAATGGTGGGATAATGACCAACAGCCATTAAAGAAAAAGAGAGAAAAAGAAACAGACTCTGGGGGGGGTGGTAAGGGAGCCAAAGATTGGACGCGGTTACGCTCGGAAATTGTTGAAGTCGATGTTGAGTCCAGAAGGCTGTAAAGTGTCTAAATGAAAGATGAGCTTGTGTTGAGCTTTGTTGGAACAGTGTAGGAGACCGAGGACAGAGAGGTCAGAGTGGAGAATTCAAGTGACAGGTGACCGGAAGCTCAGGGTCACACTTATGGACTGAATGGAGTTGCTCCGCAAAGCGGTCACCCAATCTATGCTTGCTCTCCCCAAAGTAGAGACCATCACATTGTGAGCAGCAAAGACAGTATACTAAATTAAAAATACAAGTAAATTGCTGTTTCACCTGGATGGAGTATCTGGTGCCCTGGATAGTGGGAAGGGAGGAGGTAAAAGGGCAGGTGTTACATCTCCTGCGCTTGTACGGAAAGATGCCGCGGGAAGGGGAAGGGGAGCTGGGGGTGACTGCGGAATGGACCAGGGTGTCACGGAGGGAGCAGTCCCTTCGGAATGCTGAGAGGGGAGTGGAGGGGAAGATGTGATTGGTGGTGGGATCATGCTGGAGGTGGCAGAAATGGCAGAGGATGATCCATTGAATGTGGAGGCTGGTGGGGTGAAAGTTGAGAACAAGGGGAACCCTGTCATGGTTCTGAGAGGGAGGGGAAGGGGTGAGAATAGAGGTGCGGAAAATAAAACAGACAGTCAAGGGCAATGTTAACCACGGCGGAGGGGAATCCTCTGTTGAGGAAAAAGGAAGACATGTCAGAGGCACTAGTGTGAAAGGTGGCGTCGTCAGAGCAGATGCGACGGAGACGGAGAAACTGGAAGAATGGAATGGAGTCCTTACAGGATGTGGGGTGGGAGGAAGTGTAGTCCAGATAGCTGTGGGAGGCAGTGGGCTTTTAGTGGATACTGGTTGAAGGCCTATCTCCATAGATGGAGACTGAGCAGTCAAGGAAGGGAAGGGAAGAGTTGGAGATAGACCATGTGAAGGTGAGGGAAGGGTGGAAATTGGATGCAAAGTAAATAAAATTTCCAAGTTCAGGGCGAGAGCAGGAAATGGCACCGATACAGTCATCAATGTACCGGAAAAAGAGGAGAGGGAGGGGACCCGAGTAGGACTGGAACAAAGAATGTTCCACATATCCCACGAAAAGGCAAGCATAGCTAGGACCCATGTGGGTTGCCATAGCAACACCTTTAATTTGAAGGAAGTGAGTGGAGTTAAAGGAGAAGTTTTTCAATGTGAGAACATCTTCCCTCTCGGGTGGGGACCCCAGGACATGATTGGAAGAACAGGGGCGTTCTCTCCATATCCTGGCCAATATTTATCGAAGTGACTATTTGTGTTGTGCTTTTTCTGTTGAGTCCCTGCCCCCGATCCTCCCACATGAACTGGAAGTGCCAGAACCGGAAGCGTGGCCTCAAACTGGAATCAGTCCGACCACATGTGCTGCTGATCCTCCGAGCGCCTTCTGATGGACCGAGCCTACTGATCCTCCGCTGCCGAGCGGGCAGACAGAGAGGCAGCTGGGCAGGCAGGCAGACAGAGGCAGTCGAGCTCCCCGCTGGGCCACCGAGCCCTGGGCGGGGGAGTGGGGATTGGAGGGGGAAGAGAGCAGCGGGCAGAGAGAGCCGGGGGGGGGGGGGAAGAGAGAGTCTGGTTGGTGGGTGGGAGAGAGAGACGGGTGGTGGGGGGGGGGGGAGAAGAGAGGGAACTCGGGGAAGACAAATCATGTTCTTCCAACCCCCTTTACACCCACATCTGACATTGTTGGAGTGGATGAAATCCAGAAGTCACAACACTGATACTTCACGCCCAATAAACCTATTAACAATCTGCACACAATGCACCATCTGTGGCCCGGGGGGAGGGTGGGTAAGGGACTTAGGCTGGGGGAGGGATGCACTTGTACTGGGGTAAGGGACTTCAGCTGGCACTTGGTGACTTTTGGAGAGATCTATCCTCTGTGGCTTCTGGCAGCCAAAGTGCATCGAGTTACAATTTGCGAAGTCAGTGAGAACTTGGGCTGGACGGTTCTAGTTACACATTAGAGAGAATATTCAGGGTGTGACTTATCCTTCAAGGGGATCAATCAGAGACAAGGGGCGGCCATTTTTACAGTACAAATAAACACATCCAATATTTATCCCTCAAACAACATCTAAAACAAGATGATCCTATCATTTATCTCATTTGTTTGTGGGACCTTGCTGTGCATAAATTGGCTGCAGTGCTTCTCTATGTTACAGCAGTGACTACACTTCCAAAGTAATTCATTGGCTATAAAGTGCATTGGTGCTTCCTGCTGTAATGACGGGCGCTACGTAAATACAAGTTCGTTCTTTCTTGGTTGAATCAAGCTGCCTCATTTTATTGCTGGAGCCTTGTTAATGTGCTGACTGCACCTTATTTATTACTCTAGTTGTAAAGGTTTCGATAAGCAAAGTATCAGCCATTCCATTATTGTGAGGTTTTGATTTGCGTGATTCACTGTTTGATTTACATGTTGGGAAAAACCTTTGCAAAATAAGAAAAGAAATAAGGTCAATTTCACTGTCCAGCAATCTACTAAAATGGAAGGCATTCCATGGAAAATATATTTTCAACAAGTTCGGCACTCAATGAATGGTATAATTCTTCTTGAAGTATGATAAGGTGCATGTGGTAACAAATGAGGCAGCCTCCACCCCCACAACCGAAAGTATGACAAAGACTAATAAAGCCACTGACCCTTTAATCACTGAAATGATGCAGTAAATCAAAAACAGGTGTCTTCTTATAACTGCGGCCCTAAAGATGGGGGGAGGGATCCTTTTTAATTTCCTTTTCGTAGATGTAATTACTTTTGAATTTATGAAATAATTTCAAATTGTTTTTATAGTTGGAAGAACATTCCACTCAAACTACTGTGATGCGCTTCCCCCATTGGCTGTTACACGTAGCACGTACCAACCGAGCCAGAGGCCAGCAGGTCCCAGGTTCAATTCTTAGTCTGTGCTGAGTCACCTGCTCTCGGGGAGGGCATTGTAGTGCTACAATTCTGGCATCGCTGTCTCCTGGGTTCAGGAGAGAAATGTCAGCCAGGGCTCCTGCTTCTATCTCCTATTCAGTGACTCCTGCAGTGGTGCGTCGATACTGACTGAAGGCAGCATCAAGCTTGGCTGTCATACCCACCGCACTTACTGTGGTGGCCAAATTAAAGATGGCCAACTAAGTAATCTGAAAATGATTTACTGCTAGGAACCACATCAGTCATAGAACAAAGGTCCTTTCACAGAAAATAGCTGGTTCCAATTAGTGGGCAGAGCTAAATACACAGGCTCATCAAGGGTGAATAGTTATATTATTTGGGAAAGATAAGTACCTAGGCTGACCTAATAGAAAGCCACCCTTACCTTCTGCTGTCTCGCTGCCATGATTTGAGACCATAAAAATAACAAATGACGAGCAAAGTATGTTTTCACTCAAGTAATTAGAATTTGCTCATTATACATTGGCATATGTCTAAGGAATTGAAGTAATAAAAAATGAATCCTTGCAATAGAAGTTGTCACCTTGATTGGTTATGTAGCAGAATAGGTCAAATTAAATGTACTTTTGACACCCAAACCAGTTGAGTTTTGTAGCAGGAGTTCAGAGAGGCCTGGATAAATCTGCAAATGGTTCAGAGGGTTAAAGAAAGCAACAGTTTGTAAAATAAGATTTCTAAGCTGAAGAAATAATTTTTGTGAGGGAGGCACCTTTTTGCAGGTAAACGCATGGCAGTGACTTTCCACCCAGCCAGCACTGTGTTCAGGTTGGGGGTCGGATTTGGGAGTCAGGGGTAGGATTGGAGGAGGGGGTTGGGTGCTAGTGTTGGAAGCTCCTTGTTCGAACACAGTACTGGGGGAGGCGGGGGAGGGGGAAGAGAAGTCTGCACCCTGGGAATCAACCCACTTTATTTTTCTCTCCTAATTCTTTGACTCTTGCTCAGCCATTTTATCTCTTGTGAAACGACTTGGGACAGTTTACTACATTAAAGATGATAATACAAGTGCAAGTTGTATGGTGCGTTGGAATGGTGCTGGGCATGCTAAATTTCTGCTGGAATTTTAACAGTGTCAAATATAGCCCCTGGAAGTAGAATGACACTCACTGCAGATTATTATACTGTGACAAGTTTCATTATCATCGCGAAAGAGAATAAGTAGTGCAATAACCCATTATCACAGCAATGCTTTATTTCCATATAAATGTCGCATACATGAGTTACATCGAGTAACTTGAGAAATTTTGACAGTAAGTGTCTATCGGACCATTAAGTATTACAAAACAAGGTCAAGATAATCACATGACTAACAGTAATACAAGACCTTTAAACAACATACTAAGCACGTTATAATTACAAACACTGCAGTTACAGAAGTCTCATCACTAAACAAGCAATGCCATTAAATTTGGAGACAAATGTGTAACTGAGGTTAGCAGCTGCTGCATGTAATACGCTGAGCTTTGCACTTCAAAAGGACTTATCGTGCACTGCTTAGAATGATGCTTAAACACAACGCTTAAAAGCTTACCTGCATTAGGGTGAAATACGGAATAATCGAAATATGGATGGGAATTACAGGCTCTAATTAAGGAGTTCGGAAGAGATCACAAGCAAATGTGAAGCGACACTCGTGACTCGTAAAGGCCACCCGAATCTTACAATCAAGTTACAGACTATAACTTCTTCTCTCATATTTATTATATACACTCATACACTATAGATACGCAGCATTAAAGTTTCCTTACAATTCTAAGCCAGGAGCACAGAGTATAGTTATGAGGTATTGTGCTGATTGGAACATTCAACTGGAGATGGTTTACAGCATCATGTGACAGATAGTGTCTCAGTGCACGATTTGCTGCTGCACATGCGTGCAAACAGTCTTGGAATGTGTCCAACCTAAGGCAATTCTGGAAGGAACCATTGCTAACTTGCCATTGTGTTCCCTTCCCTCACACTGGTGCCAGGAAATTCTCTTGGATAATTTTTTTCCCTCTTCTTAGACCAGCCGAGCTAAACATTATAAAATAGACACTTCAGTAGAGAATGAGCTTAAAAATATTAATGCCGTTGGGATAGAAATGGAGAAAATAATTGATAAATTAGCAAAACTAAAAGAGGATAAAATCCCAGGTCCAGATGGTATGCACCCACGTATACTCAAGGAAACTAGGGAGGAGATAGCCGAGGCACTAAATATATAAATCTCTATAGAAGAGGCAGTGCCAGAGGACTGACAGACAGCTAATGTTGTTCCTATATACAACATGGGAGATAGAACAAAACCTGGCTTATCAGTGCTAGGAAAGATACTAGAACTTATACTAAAAGTGTTAGAAGAACATGTAAAGACAGACAATATAATAGAAATAGTCAGCATGGATTCTGAAAGGCAAAGTCATGCTTAACTAACCTGACAGAATTCTTTGCAGAGGTAACAGAAAGAGTAGGCAAGGGTAATGCAATAGATGTCATATACTTGGATTTTCAAAAGGCCTTTGATGAAGTACCACACGGTCGGCTCATGACAAAGGCTAGGGCATGTGAGGTCAGAAAACAAATAACTGAATGGATAGCAAATTGGCTAAAAAATAGAAATCAGAGTAGGGATAAAGGCTAGTTATTCAGATTGGAGTAAGGTAGAAAGCGGTGTTCCACAAGGATTAGTGCTGGGACCATTGCTATTCATAATTTACAGTAATGGTTTGGACTTAGGAACAGGTAACTCAATATCAAAATTTGCAGATGGGTACCAAAAAGAGGAGGGGTATAGCTAACACTGAGGAAGAATAAAACATGATACGAGAAAACATTAGAAACTTGCAGACTGGGCAGTCAAGTTACAAATTAACTTTAACATAGATACATGTTTGGTGATGCACTTAGGTAGGAAAAACAGAAACATCAGCTACACCTTAGAAAATAAGAAACTGAATGGGGCAGAAGAGCAAAGGGATCAAGTGATACTCGTGAACAAATTAAAAGCAGCATTGCAGCTTAGCAAATAAATTAAAAATGCTAACAAAGCACTGGCATTTATTTCTAGGGGTACAGAATTCATAAGTGAAGTTATGTTAAACTTGTATAGGACCCTGGTCAGGCCGTACTTGTGCATAGTTCTGGTCACCATACTATAAAAAGGACATCGAAGCACTGGAGAAAGTGAAAAAAAGATTTACCAGAGCTGAGAGATTACAGCTATCAGGAAAGATTGAACGGCTTGGGGCTTTTTTCTTTAGAAAAAAGACTGAAGAGACCTGATCGATGTGTTTAAAGTTATGAATGGGTTGGGGAGGGTAGATGTGGAGAGAATGTTTCCACTTGTGCGAGAATCCAAAACTAGGGGCCATAAATACAAGATAGTTACTGATAAATCCAGGAGAGAAACACAGGGACATTTCTTTACTCGCTACCAAAGCAAGTGGTTGAGGCGAATAGTTTAGATGATTTTAAAAGGAAACTAGACGAGTACATGAGAGAAAAGCGAATAGAAAGATATGCTGAAAGGCTGAGATGAGGAATGGGAGGAGACTGGTATGGAGTATAAACAGACGAGTTGGGCCAAATGGCCTGTTTCTATGTTGCACATTCTATCTAATTCTATGTACTATTTTTAAATTTTGTTTCTGTATAAAGACAATACACATAGGAAAATTAATGGATGCCAGAAAATCTCCTGTTTATCATTTAAGGCTATTTAAATGAATTCCTGATCCCAGTACCAGCAAGAAGCTACCAGATTTGAGTAAGTTGTACACAATTCTGGCTCCAGATATTCTCTATTCTGGGCAAAACCAATTATATACAGTAGAGCCTTGAGAAAGAAAGTGATTGCGTCTGGGAAGTAGCTGGGCCATACAGCCCAGGAAGGTCTCATATTTCATCAGGGGCAAGTTAGCACATCTCAGATGGGGTGGCCTCAGCTCCCTGAGTTAGGGAAGCAAAATCTTGCCAGGGTATCCGTTCTGGATCACGATCCAGCAGCCGCTGCTTGAGGCACATTTGAGTGGACATTGCTGTGAAATCTCCTACAGTCAAATAGCCATGAGATACTCATAGAAACATAGAATGGTTACAGCACGGAAGGTCATTCGACCTCTCGAGCCCGTGCCGACTCTCAGCTAGTCCCACTCCCGTGTCCCCATTGCCCTGCAATTTTTTTTCTTTTGGATACTTATCCCACTCCCCTTTGAAAGATAAAATTGAGTCTGCCTCCCCCATCCTTTCAGGCAGTGCATTCCGGATCTTAACCATTTGCTGTGTAATAAAGTCTTTTCTTCGGTTGCCTTTGGCTCTTTTGCCAATCACCTTAAATCTGTGTCCTCTGGTTCTCGACCCATCTGCCAATGGGAACAGTTTCTCTCTATCTACTCTGTCCAGACCCCTCATGATTTTCAACACCTCTATCAAATCTCCTCTCAATCTTCTCTGCTCCAAGGAGAACAATCCTCGCTTCTCCAGTCTATCAACGTAACTGAAGTCCCTCATTCCTGGAATCATTATCGTAAATCTTTTCTGCACCTTCTCCAAGGCCTTCACATTAGTGTGGTGCCCAGAATTGGACACAGTGCTCCAGTTGGGCCGAACCAGAGCCTGAAGTGAATGGGAGAATATAGCAGGAAAACTGGAGAGACAGCTATGGTTTGACATCCGTTGAAGTATTCAGGCCAGAGAGCTGAAGAATGGCTGGAGAGGTGGGGGGAGGGAGGGAGTGAGGGGGAGGGAGTGAGGGGGAGGTAAATAAGGCACTATTTCTGAAACCTGCATGAATTTGGTTGGAGCACTCTATGACTAACTTTACATTTTCTGTTTGGAGGACTTCCAAGGAAATATTGACACACTCCTGGGCACCTCCACTTCCAGTCTTATTTTCTGAAAGACAACTATCCAAAAGGAAAAGTGTTATTTCTGCAAGAAATGTTTTTTAAATTTTTTTTAAAAAGATAGTGACAGAAATAGTGTGTTAGTGAGTTCCATTTACCTCTATTGCACTGGTTTAAATGTTCAGAATTACCAAACAATAATGAATATTCTTAAACAAAGTTTTAAAAGACTGCCAGTTAAGAGAGACGTACAATCTCCTCAGTTGACCACCATTTGAGGTTGTGTGGAATTGTCCTCCAATGCCCACATCTGGGATTACACCGAAACTAAAACGGAGTCGGTAACCAATCCTGCAGTCCTTCTCCATTCTTCCTCTGATGCCATAACAATGTGGCGTTAAGTGTTTCTTTTCCCGAAGTTCAGACTTGGTGGAGCTCAGTCATATTCCGAACCGATAGTAATGCTGAGCTCTTCTCCCAAAATGTGCGTTTTGTGAAACCATTTATTCGTGTCCAGCACAACTAAAAGGGAGAGGAAAACAAAGTTACAGCAACAACAACCATGCTTTTCAGTGTACACCACCCGTTTACTTATCTAATAGGGTAAGGGTTAGAACAATGTCACAACTTCTGCTAAGTGCCCGGGGTTGCTGTGAAGTGTGCAAGGTCTGCAGAACATTAGATACATGTGTGTAGAGGCGTGTAGCAACTTCTCGCCTACAACACAGACCAACTGCAGGTAAGCCGCTGAATACAAAGTACCATCTGCATACTGCCTGATCCTCCCCACAATAGAAATGAGCTGGGATGCATGCAATCGTGGGCACAGGTTTTGGTAACTTATGATGGGTTGAAGATATAATCAGACATCTTGGTTTTTATGCAAGATTCCCCTTTTTAAGTAACCAACTTGAAGGCTAATTTCTAATGCTTTGTTCTAAAAGTCACTTGCCCTTGAGTTCGGCTTTGGCAGCTCTATGTCTTGTCCTTTGCTCCTCGGTTTACTCTCCATTCTATCACAGCTGATCAGTAAAAGAGTAGAGGTGACCACTTAATAGTTAAGTGATTATAAACCCCAATCTCAAATTGTGTACTTTCTTCAGCTATCTTGTATTCACTTGTGCTAACAGGAATAAACAGCTAAAATAATTAAAGTTAGTGAGTAACTTTTCACCCAGCTATTAACAAACACATTTACAGTGGATATATTGAATAACTTCAACTACTTCACATATGTCCTTACTATACAGTACAAATGCACACGAGGCCCATACTTGAGAGGTCACTCTGTGACCAGTAACCTTTATTAGCCAGCACTGAAGTGAAGAAGGTGGGTGGAGCTTCCCCTTTTATACCTGAAAGTCCAGGTTAGGAGTGTCTCCCACAAGTTCACCACCTTGTGGTCAGTGTTCTCACAGTGTACAACTTAGGTCAGTTTATACATGGGTTACAATGATAGTTGAATACATGACAACATAGGCTAACTGCAGCAAGTTAGAGAAATGAAATGTTGCACAAACTTTATATTGAAATCCACTGATGCGTGATTTAGTTTAAAGTGATGTGGGACTTCAGAAGTCTGTTATTGAGAATAATATGAACACTGTGCAGTTACTGAGTCATCTAGATCACTGATTTTCCTGTTTGCAAATGTGACAATAAATTACATCAGCGCACAGAACTGATCATGTGTGTAGGGCGGGGGAGGGGGTCATTTTGATGATGCAACTGCTATGGAAAAAGCTGCAGTGAACATTACACAGCTGTACATCACAGCTTTTTGTGGGTTTATGATGATAATATACGAGTTCACAGTGAAGTGGCCTTACACCTGTAATTGCAAAACAAACAATTAGTGCTATTCAGAGACTTCTAACTAAGGCCTGGGGGCTCTGTGACACTTCTCTAATCAAAACTTCTTTTTATTATCTGTACTTCATAGTTACGATGCAAATCATACTTGGAAAGGAAGCCTGCACCTGTGATGCAAATCATTTTTTTTTTAAAACAAGAGGCCAGATTTTTGAGAAGTTTGCGATCGGGTTTTCCCTGCAATTTGACTTTCCGCAGCAAAAACCCACTCGCAAAGCCCGGGCAGGATCCTCAGCGTGTCGTTTGCGGCGGCGATGGGACATACCGCCGGTGAGAGGAGCACCGACGTGCAACGTCACAGATTGTGTTACCGTTGGACTTTCGGATCTCTCCTGACCCATACGCCGCGTCCAGAATACCTGTTGGTGCAGCCTGCCAGAAGCGGTAAGTATGAAAATCCCGCAAAAAAGGTAAGTTAAAGTTTTTAGTTTTTATTCAACGATTCAATAGATAAGTGTCTTGTAAATGTTTTTTGAAAGTTTGTTGGAATTCCCCACCCCCACACTCTAATAACAACAATTTGCATTTATATAGCACCTTTAACATAGTAAACCATCCCAAGGTGCTTCACAAGAGCGTTAGATAAAATTCGATCCCGAGCCTGAGATATTAGGACAGGAACCCAAAAGCTTGGTCAAAGAGGTAGGTTTTAAGAAATAACTTAAAGGAGGCGAGATAGAGGTGGAAAGGCTTGGGAAAGGAATTCCAGAGTTTAGGGCTGAGGCAGCTGAAGGCACAGCAGCCAACAGTGGAGCGATGGAAATCAGGGATGTGCAAATGGCCAGAATTGGAGGAGCACAGACATCTTGAAGGGTTGTAAGGCTGGAGGAGGGTACAGAGATGGGGCGGGACAGGGCAGTGGAGGGATTTGAACACACGGGTGAGAATTTTAAAATAAAGGCATTGCCGGACTGGGAACCAATGGAAATCAGTGAGCTAATGGGTGAACAGGACATTAGGACATCGGCAGCAGAGCTTTGGATGAGCTCAAGTCAATGGATGGTGGAAAGTGGTAGGCTGGCCAGAAAAGCTTTGGAATAGTCAAGTCTGCAGGCAACAAAGCCACGGATGAGGGTTTCAGCAGCAGATTGGCTGAGGCAGGGGTGAAGACTGGCGATAACACAGAGGTGGAAGTAGTCATTCTTGGTGATGGAGAGTGTTATGTATGCAACCCTAGGTAACCTGTATCATACCACCACCAGAGGGCATAGCTGTTGGAGTCCCAAGGGATCCCAGCATCTCTTGGGAGCACTGTATATAAGCAGGCCTCCTATGCTATACCAGCGCTAAGGTCACACTTACTCATGTCTACAGTACATTACTTTATTGTGAGCATAACAGAGAGGATATAGGTTTGGAAGCTCAGCTCAGGCTCAAATGGTTGCAAATGTTCTGGTTCAGCCCCAGACAGTGGCCAGGAAGGGGGGATGGAATCGGTGGCTAGGGTACAGAGTTTGTGGCGAGGACCAAAGACAAGGGCTTCAGTCTTCCCAATATTTAATTGGAGCAAATTTCTGCTCATCAAACAGACAAGCAGCGTGACAAATCAGAGGTAGTGCAAGGGTCGAGAGAGGTGGTGGCGGGGTACAGCTGGGTGTCGTCAGCATACATGTGGAATCTGACTATGTTTGCAGATAATATTGCAGTACTCTTATTTGGGTACAGAATTGGCTGCATTGGCCTGATTCCTCTTCTAGGCATACAGTTTTATTTAATATAATTTGTCTAGCATTTGACTGTTGCATCGAGGCAACAAAACACATTTGTTTTATACTTTTTCTCTAAGGCCACAAAAATCATAGCAGTTTGGACTGTAGCAATCTTACTGAACACCAATAATTCACTCCACAGCAAATCAAGAAGGGTATTCTGGTTAATGTTAGAACCCTCCTTTCCCCATCACCCTTCCACAAAATGGTGGCCAAATGGAACTGAGGCTGGAGTCAAGCAAGAGCCAACTTTGCCATCAACATACGCAACTATTGTGAAGACAATCATATTTTTGTCTAGCTTCAAAGTTATATAAGCTTTTGTGTATAATTCTCATCATAAAAGTTTAACTGGGGAATAAAGTCAGTAACCGTAGTTCTGACAATAAAACGTGACTGGCTGCACAAGGTAACTGAGGAGCACACCGCATCAGTAAGTCCAGAATTGCAACCACTTATAAAGAGTTGGGGATGGGGTGGAGATATGTCTCAATTAACATTTAAGCTGCACACCTGCAGTAATACAGGACATGGAGACACAGTGTACCGCAGGGGGCAACACAAAACCATATCCCAGTCCTATTAATGATCCTTTTAGTTTGGTCATTCAGTGAGCAGTCTGAAAAATGCAGTAGAGAAACTGAGAATTAAGAAATGAGCACATCTATCTTTAACATGCAACACCTTGACGTTTTACTTGTGTGTAATAATTTTGCAAGTGGAAATGATTATATCAAAAGCTGACATGCATTAATGATCTGGATAGAGACATCAGGGGAATGGGCTGCAAGTTTGTCTGCCGGCATATCTACATGCAATGGAGGAAATGGACCCCTGTCTGGCAGATATCTTTCAATATAGATAATGTAGCATGAGGCATTCGAGCAAGGGCAATTCCAGGCACACATACACCATGCAGGGTTGCATCCTCTAGGATACTGAGCGGGAGAAGGAGCTGGAAGTTATAGTTCATGAATCACTGAAGGTCCATGAATAGTGCCATGAGTATGTTGTGAAAGTGACTAAGATGTTAGGATGTATTGCCAAAGCAATTAAATATAAAAGTACAGGTGCGACGTCCAAAATCCGGAGTTCCGCAATCCGCAATCTGGACTGATCCGTGGCGGGGTCATCCGAAAACCGGAAAATATTCCGAAATCCAGACACCCCCGCCTCGGCCCCCTGGCCTCAGCACGACCTCCCCTAGCTCTGGCCGCCCGATCTCCCTCCTGCCTCGACTCGACCCGACCTCCCCGCCCCGCCTGGCCTGACCTCCCTCCACCTCAGCCGACACCCCACCCCGGTCTCAGTCCAACCTTTCCCCCCCACACCACTCCCCACCTCACTGACCAACTCCCCCCACCGGCAACCCGACCGAATTCCCCCCAGCCTGACCACAGCACCATGGTACAGGGGGCCATTCAAGTGGTGGTGGTAGAGGACAGTATCATTAGGGGAATAGATACTGTTCTCTGCAGCCGAGAGCGTGAGGCCCGAAGGCTGTGTTGCGTACTTGGTGCCAGGGTTAAGGACATCTACTCTGGCCTGGAGAGGAATTTGGAGTGGGAGGGGGAAGATTCAGTTGTCGTGGTCCACGTGGGTACCAACGACATAGGTAGGACAAACAAAGAGGTTCTGCTGAGGGAGCATGAGCAGCGAAGGGCCAAATTAAAAAGCAGGACTACAAAAGGTAATAATCTCTGGATTACTATCTGAGCCATGAGCAAATGTGCATAGGGTAAATAAGATCAGAGAGCTAAACACGTGGCTCGAAGACTGGTGTGGGAGAAATGGGTTTTGGTTCGTGGGACACTGGCACCAGTACTGGGGTAAGAGCGAGCTGTTCCGTAAGAATAGGCTCCTCTTAGACCGTGCTGGGACTAGGGTCCTGGCGAATCAAATAACTAGGGCTGTAGAGAGGGCTTTAAACTAATTAGTTGGGAGGGGTGGGGGGCGGGAGGGTTCAAGTGAGCAGAAATTTAAAAAGTCAAAGAATAAGGAGAAGGCAATAGAGCAGGGTAGCACTGCGGGGAATGAAAACCAGAGCGTGACAGGAAGGGACAAAATGTATAAACATATAGGTATATCAGAAAGTGGGGTCAAAGCAGGAAAAAAATGGTAAAAAAACAAATTTAAAAACTCTTTATCTGAATACACGCAGCATTCGTAACAAAATAGATAGTGGATAGTCAAGGGGCTATGGGGAGGGGGGGGGGGCGGAGGAACTTACCACAATCACAATCACTAAGGAGGTGGTACTCACTAAGGATAATGGGACTAAAGGTGGATAAATCCCCTAGATCTGATGGCTTGCATCCTAGGGTCTTGAGAAGTAGCAGCAAGGATTGTGGATGCATTGTTTGTAATTTACCAAAATTCCCTGGATTCTGGGAGGTTCCTAGCAGATTGGAAAACTGCAAATATAACGCCCCTATTTAAAAAAGGAGCCAGACAAAAAGCAGGAAACTATAGACCAGTTAGCCTAACATCTGTGGCTGGGAAAATGTTGTAGTCCATTATTAAAGAAGCAGTAGCAGGACATTTGGAAAAGCATAATTCAGTCAGGCAGTCAGCATGGATTTATGAAGGGGAAGTCATGTTTGACAAATTTTCTGGAATTCTTTAAGGATGTAACGAACAAGGTGGATAAAGGAGAACCAGTGGATGTGGTGTATTTGGACTTCCAGAAGGCATTTGACAAGGTGCTACATAAAAGGTTACTGCACAAGATAAAAGTTCATGGGGTTGGGGGTAATATATTAGCATGGCTAGAGGATTGGCTAACTAACAGAAAACAGAGTGTCGGGATAAATGGTTCATTCTCGGGTTGGCAATCAGTAACTAGTAGGGTGCTGCAGGGATCAGTGCTGGGACCCCAACTATTTACAATCTATATTAACGACTTAGATGAAGGGACTGAGCATAATGTAGCCAAGTTTGTTGACGATACAAAGATTGGAGGAAAAGCAATGTATGAGGACACAAAAAACCTGCAAAAGGACATAGACAGGCTAAGTGAGTGGGCAGAAATTTAGCAGATGGTGTATAATGTTGGAAATGTGAGGTTATGAACTTTGGTAGAAAAAAAAAATCAAAGAGCAAGTTATTATTTAAATGGAGCAAAATTGCATGGTGCTGCAGTACAACGGGACCTGGGTGTCCTGGTGCATGAAACACAAAAGATTAGTATGCAGGTACAGCAAGTGATCAGGAAGGCCAATGGAATCTTGGCCTTTATTGTAATGGGGATGGAGTATAAAAGCAGGGGGGGATGGAGTATAAAAGCAGGGAAGTGTTGCTACAGTTATACAGGGTGTTGGTGAGGCCACAACTGGAATACTGTGTACAGTTTTGGTTTCCGTATTTAAGAAAGGATATACTTGCTTTGGAGGCTGTTCAGAGAAGGTTCACTAGGTTGATTCTGGAGATGAGGGGGTTGACTTATGAGAAAAGGTTGAAAAGGTTGGGCCTATACTCACTGGAATTCAGAAGAATGAGAGGTGATCTTATAGAAATGTATAGAATGAGGAAGCTTGACAAGGTGGATGCAGAGAGGATGTTTCCACTGATGGGGAAGACTAGAACTAGAGGGCATAATCTTAGAATAAGGGGTTTCCCATTTAAAACTGAGATGAGGACGAATTTCTTCTCTCAGAGGGTTGTAAATCTGTGGAATTCTCTGCCCCAGAGAGAAGTTGGGTCATTGAATAAATTTAAGACAGAGATAGAGTTTCTTAATCAATAAGGGAATAAGGGGTTATGGGGAGCGGACGGGGAAGTGGACTCGAGTCCATGATCGGATCAGCCATGATCGTATTAAATGGTAGAGCATGCTCGAGGGGCCGTATGGCCTACTCCTGCTCCTCTTTCTTCTGTTCTTATGTAGATGAGTTGACGGCACAAATAGCCATTACAGAGACGTGGTTGCAAGGTGACCAAGGATGGGAACTAAATATTCAGGGGTATTTGACAATTTGGAAGGACAGACAGAAAAGAAAGAGAGGTGGGGTAGCTCTGTTAATAAAGGATGAGATCAGTGCATTAATGAGAAACGATATTGACTCAGAAGATCAAGACGTTGAATCAGTTTGGGTGGAGATAAGGAATAGGAAGGAGAAAAAGTCGCTGGTGGGCGCAGTCTATAGGCCCCTTAACAGTAGCTACACTATTGGACGGAGTATAAATCAAGAAATAATGGAGGCTTGTAAAAAAGGAATGGCAATAATCATGGGCAATTTTAACCTTCATATTGATTGGACAAAGCAAATTGGCCAGGGTAGTCTTGAGGAAGAGTTCATAGAGTGTATCCGGGATAGTTTCCTTGAACAGTATGTTGCGGAACCAACCAGGGAGCAGGCTATCTTAGATCTGGTACTGTGTAATAAGACAGGATTAATAAATGATCTCCTACTAAAGGTTCCTCTAGGAATGAGTGACTGTAGCATGGCTGAATTTCAAATTCAGTTGGAGGGTGAGAAAGTTGGACCTCAAACCAGTGTCCGAAGCTTAAATAAAGGAGACTGAAGGCAGAGTTGACTAAAGTGGACTGGGAAAATAGATTAAAGTGTGGGATGGTTGATGAGCAGTGACAGACATTTAAGGAGATAGTTCATAAACTCACAACAAAAATATATTCCAATAAGAAGGAAAGACTGTAAGAGAAGGGATAACCATCTGGGGCTAACTAAGGAAATAAGGGATGGTATCAAATTGAAAACAAGGGCATACAAAGTAGCCAAGACTAGTGAAAGGCCAGAGGATTGGGAAACTTTTAAAAGCCAGCAAAGAACGACTAAAAAAAGAATAAAGAGAGGGAAGATAGATCATGCAAGCAGCACGAAATATAAAAACAGATAGCAAGAGTTTCTACAGGTACATAAAAAGGAAAAGAGTGGCTAAAGTAAATGTTGGTCCCCTAGAGGATGGGGAATTAATAATTGGGAACAAGGAAATGGCAAAGACTTTGAACAAATATTTTGTATCAGTCTTCACGGTAGAAGACACTAAAAACATCCCAATAGTAGATAATCAAGGGGCTATAGGGAGGGAGGAACTTAATACAATCACTAAAAAAAGTAGTACTTGGTAAATTAATGGGAATAAAGGCGGACCAGTCCCCTGGACCTGATGGCTTGCATCCTAGGGTCTTAAAAGAAGTGGCTGCAGAGATAGTGGATGCTTTGGTTGTAATCTACCAAAATTCCCTGGATTCTGGGGAGGTCCCAGCGGATTGGAAATCCGTAAATGTAACGCCCCTATTTAAAAAAGGAGGCAAACAGAAAACAGGAAACTATACACCGGTTAGCCTAACATCTGTCTTTGGGAAAATGTTGGAGGCCATTATTAAGGAAGCAGCAGCAGGACATTTGGAAAGGCATGATTCAATCAAGCAGAGTCAACATGGTTTTATGAAAGGGAAATCATGTTTGACAAATTTGCTGGAGTTCTTTGAAGATGTAACGAGCAGGGTGGATAAGGCGAAACCAGTGGATGTGGTGTATTTGGATTTCCAGAAGGCATTCGATAAGGTGCCACATAAAAGGTTACTGCACAAGGTAAAAGTTCACGACGTTGGGGTAATATATTAGCATGGATAGAGGATTGGCTAACTAACAGAAAACAGAGTCGGGATAAATGGGTCATTTTCCAGTTGGCAAACAGTAACTAGTGGGGTGCCGCAGGGATCAGTGCTGGGGCCTCAACTATTTACAATCTACATTAATGACTTGAATGAAGGGATCGAGTGTAATGTAGCCAAATTTGCTGATGATATAAAGATGGGTGGGACAGCAAATTGTGAGGAGGACACAAAAAATCTGCAAAGGGATATAGACAGGCTAAGTGAGTGGCCAAAAATTTGGCAGATGGAGTATAATGTGGGAAAATGTGAAGTTTGGCAGGAAAAAAATAGAAAAGCAAATTGTGCATGAATCACAAAGTTAGTATGCAGGTACAGCAAGTAATCAGGAAGGCAAATGGCATGTTGGCCTTTATTGCAAGGGGGATGGAGTATAAAAGCAAAGAAGTCCTGCTACAACTGTACAGGATATTGGTGAGGCCACACCTAGAGTACTACGTAGTTTTGGTCTCCATATTTAAGGAAGGATATACTTGCATTGGAGGCAGTTCAGAGAAGATTCACTCGGTTGATTCCAGAGATAAGGGGGTTGACTTATGAAGATAGGTTGAGTAGGTTAGGCCTATACTCATTGGAGTTCAGAAGAATGAGAGGTGACCTTATCGAATGAGGGGGCTCGACAAGGTGGATGCATAGAGGATATTTCCACTCATAGGGGAAACTAAAACAAGCCGCCCATTTAAAACTGAGATGAGGAGGAATTTCTTCTCTCAGGCAGTTGTAAACCTGTGGAATTCTCTGCCCCAGAGATCTGTGGAGGCTGGGTCATTGAATATATTTAAGGAGGAGATAGACAGATTTTTGAGTGATAAGGTAATAAAGGGTTATGGGAGCGGGCAGGAAAGTGGAGCTGAGTCAATGATCAGATCAACCATGATCTTTTTAAATGGCAGAGCAGGCTCGAGGAGCCAAATGGCCTACTTCTGCGCCTATTTCCTTATGTTCTTATGTAGGACTAATTTGCAGGGTTATGGGGAAAAAACTGGGGTGAGGGACTAAATTGGACCGCACTTTGAGAGAACTTGTGCAGGCAAGTTGAATAGCCACATTCTGTACTGTAAGATTCTATGATCAGTACATGTTACAAAAACATTGAGTTAGGCTAGGTGCCAGGAAGTAATACTATTTAGAGAACTATAGACCTGTGGAACAGCTTGCCTGTACATGTGGTGAGTGTGAATTCACTGCAAGCCTTTAAAAGGGAATTGAACAAGAAGGTGGGTGATATCAGTCAGCTTAGACTCCCGGAGCTTACTCGACTGCATTTTGGGTTCGAGAGGAATTTCTCAGAGTTGTTTCCCCTAAATTGTCCTCAGGTTTTTACTCTGGCTTTTTGCCTCTCCCAGGAGATTGAGTGTCTCTGGGGTTGAGGTGATTTTTGTGTAGGCTGCACCATGTTGGGATGAGACAGACTTGATGGAGTAGCTGATCTTTTTCAGTCTTTTTTTGTACGTTCTGAAATAAAAGCAATAAATATACTATATAGAAACATAGAAAATAGGTGCGGGAGTAGGCCATTCGGTCCTTCAAGACTGCACCACCATTCAATAAGATCATGGCTGATCATTTACCTCAGTACCCCTTTCCTGCTTTCTCTCCATACCCCTTGATCCATTTAGCCATAAGGGCCATATCTAACTCCCTCTTGAATATATCTAACGAGCTGGCATCAACAACTCTCTGTGGTAGGGAATTCCACAGGTTCACAACTCTGAGTGAAGATGTTTCTCCTCATCTCTGTCCTAAATGGCTTACCCCTTATCCCTAGACTGTGACCCCTGGTTCTGGACTTCCCCAACATCGAGAACATTCTTCCTGCATCTAACCTGTCCAATCCCGTCAGAATTTTATATGTTTCTATGAGATTCCCTCTCATTCTTCTAAACTCCAATGAATACAGGCCCAGTTGATCCAGTTTCTCCTCATAGGTCAGTCTTGTCATCTGGTGAACCTTCACTGCACTCCCTCAATAGCAAGAACGTTCTTCCCCAGATTAGGAGACCAAAACTGAACACAATATTCCAGGTGAGGCCTCACCAAGGCCCTGTACAACTGCAGTAGGACCTCCCTGCTCCTATACTCAAATCCCCTAGCTATGAAGGCCAACATACCATTTGCCTTCCTCACCGCCTGCTGTACCTGCATGCCAACTTTCAATGACTGATATACCATGACACCCAGGTCTCGTTGCACCTCCCTTTTTCCTAATCTGCCGCCATTCAGATAATATTCTGCCTTCACGTTTTTGCCACCAAAGTGACAACCTCACATTTATCCACATAATACTGCATCTGCCATGCATTTGCCCACTCACCTAACCTGTCCAAGTCACCCTGCAGCCTCTTAGCATCCTCCTCACAGGTCACACCGCCATCCAGCTTAGTGTCATCTGCAAACTTGGAGATATTACATTCAATTACTTCATCTAAATCATTGATGTATATTGTACATAGCTGGGGTCCCAGCACGGAGCCCTGCAGCACCCCACTAGTCACTGCCTGCCATTCGGAAAAGGACCCATTTATCCCGACTCTCTGTTTCCTGTCTGCCAACCAGTTTTCTATCCACGTCAATACATTACCCCCAATACCATGTGCTTTAATTTTGCACAACCAATCTCTTGTGTGGTACCTTGTCAAAAGCTTTTTGAAAGTCCAAATACACCACATCCACTGGTTCTCCCTTGTCCACTCTACTAGTTACATCCTCAAAAAATTCTAGAAGATTTCTCAAGCATGATTTTCCTTTCATAAGTCCATGTTGACTTGGATCGATCCTGTCACTGCTTTCTAAATGCGCTGGTATTTCATCTTTAATAAGTGATTCCAACATTTTCCCCACTACCAATGTCAGGCTAACCAGTCTATAATTACCCGTTTTCTCTCTTCCCTCCTTTTTTAAAAAGTGATGTTACATTAACTACCCTCCAGTCCATAGGAACTGATCCAGAGTCGATAGACTGTTGGAAAATGATCACCAATGCATCCACTATTTCTAGGGCCACTTCCTTAAGTACTCTGGGATGCAGACTATCAGGCCCTGGGGATTTATCTGCCTTCAATCCCATCAATTTCCCTAACATAATTTCCTGACTAATAAAGATTTCCTTCAGTTCCTCCTTCTCGCTCGATCCTCTGTCCCCTAGTATTTCTGGAAGGCTATTGAAGACAGAACCAAAGTATTCATTCAATTGGTCTGCCATTTCCCTGTTCCCCATTATAAATTCACCTGATTCTGACTGCAAGGGACCTACGTTTGTCTTCACTAATCTTTTTCCCTATGCAGTACAATATGGAGAATACTGCACTCTGGGTTGCACTGAAATCATTTGACAAAATTCTCTCGCCAGTACAGTACGGCACCAATCTCAGGCTCTAAAAAGCTTGAAATTACCAATCACTGCAATGATTTCTCTATTTTAAAAAAAGATCAAAATTCATAAACAATTTATTTGGTATTCAATGCGACTCTTCGTGTTTCTCTGTTGGATAGTCACTGCAGTTTATATCGTTCACCCTCACTGGAGGATATTGATGACTCGACCACCAAAGGGTTCTTGTATAAATGCAATTCTAATGGGTCTCTGTTCATGGCAGCTGTACATCAGTTTCTTCTGTAAATGGTGTGAAAGTTCCATGATTCGTGAGCCAAGATGTTTGTGTGATATTATACATAAAAAAACATGAGTGTTTGAGTTTAGTTTTTCATGTGCCTTCTATAAATAATGGTGGTGTCCTGGGACTGAATGCTTCAGTATCTGCCATGCTATTGGTGCCTTTACTTTGGATGATGTGCGTGGAAGGATGTTTTGCAGCTAGTCAGTAATGTGTTATCTTAGAACAGCACATGGCAGGTGCCTGTGGCTTTTAAAACTGTATTATCTTCAGAAAGCAGAGAAATATCCATTTAACACAAAAACAAAATCATACAATTACTATAAATCATGTATGAACAAACTCTTGGCTGCAGTTCCACTACAGTCAGTACGGAGCTGACAACCTCAATGAGCTGAATCCCTGACCAGCAGGAAGGCTTTGTTGGCCTCTTGGTTTGTGCTAATAAGGTTCACTGTTCGTTCAACCATTTTGTAGGATCCAGCTGGATGACTATAAATTATTTAAATATGTTTGTTGCTTCTGTCTCTCGATTTAGTCCACTCCTCTACTGAAGCAGTGCCTCTCTGAGCTATTGTTGCAATAGTGCCCACAGCTCATGTGTGCAACTAGACAGCGAGAGGCAACAGACTATGGGGTATCACAGCAGAGAACATTTCGATTCATTCGCTGTTAATACACGTTCAGGGGTTAAACACAAGGATATCTCCGACCACTTCCTTGTATGCCTTGGCACCCACATTCCCCTACCTCCTTCCAAATCCACTTCCTACAGAAAAACTCTCCCCAAGTCACTCATGCTTTCAAATTTCCAAGCGTCTGGCCAATCACTCGCCACAGGGGTCACTACATAATGATGGACAGTGGGAATCCTGGCTGCTTTTATTTCTCTTCCCCGCACCTCCCTTTTGCCCAGTTGGTCAATAGTCACGTCTGCCCGGTCACCCAGCTGAGGTCAGCTAATTTAGCAAAGGATTTAATCTGGGATCTTCCGTCATGGTGCAAAAGCCATTGGAGCACTTCAGATATGATTTAATAAGGCACTGTTAAAATAAATTCTGAAATAGGATTTGTTCTGCTTTTAAGGTCACGGGGATTTCTTAATTTCCTCTCTCCAGTCATGCTGTACGAGTTTCTGGTAAACACGGCCTGTTGTGCTGGGTATTCATCTGTAAAATTTAGTTCAAAATACTGCACTCTTTCAGAAGATGACAGTTTAAATTGATTCCATTATTTAAAACCTATCGGAACAACTTTGCATTACACAATCAGACCTCCTGTCTGTTGTGGTCATTTGATCTGCAACCTAACAATAAATGAGTAATTCAAATATAATCCTCCATTCAGGGACCAGCTAACACCCACTGACAGACAGCCTTTATCTTTGCTGCACAAAGTGTATTATCCAGTATCACACTTCAATAGCTCACTGGTCTGGTTCTCAATAGTGGTACAACCACTGTCAAAACGAGGCTTGGGACACAGCCCATCAGAAGTCAGCGTGAAAATTAATCTGTGTCTGAAACAACTGCATCTCAGATTGTACTGTTCTGTTTCTGGGCAGTACAAGGTGTGTAGTGATAATCCTGAACTGTTTAATACAATCATATACAAGTACAGGCCTGTGGGAAGCTTAGATCCCTATTGGTCCCTGTGAATAAGACAGGAAATTAGAGGGGTAATTGTGAAGTTCGGTAGCCATGAATTCTTTCCAATGTTATAAATGTTGGTTGGGAGAGTTGCAAGGGTGCTCATTGGAGGTATGCACAGTACCATATTACTTACTGATCTGCCCAGGGTACACAATGGCTTCCAGAGAAGAGCATTCATAGTAGCATTCTGCAGGGGGTTCCAACTTCCAGTGTTTGATGCCCCTGATTTGGGCCTGCCATGACGGATTATCTACATCATCAATCTAAAGAAAAAAAAACAAGTGGCAAAAACATTTTAACACCAAATATAAAGAACGGGAATGTTTAAAGCCCAAAGGCAGTGACCAGTACATGGTAATAGGTCAGATAGCTCAGGGTCATATGCTTAGGGCTTAGCGTTTATCAGTAATGTGAAGCAGGCAAAGGAAAATGAACTCTTGTGGTGCATTCATAATCCACAAGTTCGTAGTTGTTTGAAACCTGAAACTGCTTCATAAAGCAGAGCTGAAATGCTATTTGGGTGCAAAGGCCCAAACTGACTCTGAGGCACAGCTAAGTGAGACTCCCTCCTTCAAGAAGCACCACTACGCTTCACTCTGGTGTCAGAACATAACACAAGAAATAGGAGCAGGAGTAGGCAATTTGGCCCCTCAAGCCTGCTCTGCCATTCAATAAGATCATGGCTGATTTGATCCTGGCCTCAACTCCACTTCCCTGCCCACTCCCCATAACCCGTGACTCCCTTATCGTTCAAAAATCTGTCTATCTCCACCTTAAATATATTCAATGACCCAGCCTCCATAGCTCTCTGAGGTAGAGAATTCCAAATATTCACGACCCTCAGAGAAGAAATTCCTCCTCATTTCCGTTTTAAATGGGCGACCTCTTATTCTGAAACTCTGCCTCCTAGTTTGAGATTCCCCCATGAGGGGAAACATCCTCTCTACATCTACCTGGTCAAGCCCCCTCAGAATCTTATACGTTTCAATAAGATCATCTCTCAGTCCACTAAACTCCAATGAGTATAGGCCCAACCTGCTCAACCTTTCTTCATATGACAGCCTCTTCATCTCAGGAATCAACCTCTTGAACCTGTTCTGAACTGCCATCAATGCAAGTATATCCTCCTTAAATAAGACCAAAGCTGTACACAGTACTCTAGGTATGATCTTACCAATACCCTGTACAGTTGTAGCAGGACTTCCCTACTTTTATACTCCATCCCCTTTGCAATAAAGGCCAACATTCCATTTGCCTTCCTAATTACTTGCTGTACTTGCATGATAACTTTTTTGTGTTTCATGTACAAGGACCGCCAGATCCCTCTGTACTGCAGCATTTTGTAATCTCTCCCCATTTAAATAATAATTTGCTTTTTTATTTTTTCTACTAAAATGGATAACCTCACATTTTCCCACAATATCTGCCAAATTTTTGCCCACTCACTTAGCCTATCTATATTCCTTTGCAGATTATTTGCGTCCTCCTCACAACTTGCTTTCCCACCTATCTTTGTATCATCAGCAAATCTGGCTACATTACACTCTGTCCCTTCATCCAAGTCATTAATATAAATAGTAAATAGTTGGGGCCCCAGCATTGAACCCTGTGGCACTCTACTAGTTAGTTTGCCAACCTGAAAATTACCCATTTATCCCGACTCTCTTTTCTGTTAGTTAGCCAATCCTCTATCCATGCCCAACCCGTGAGCTCAGGTCAGGTCCCACTCCACATTTGCACTATAACTGGTTAAGACTAACAGCTGTGGTGTAAATGCACCAGTAAACCCCATTCACTAAACAGATATTAAAGGAGAACTAGGGAGAAAGAGAAGAGATTGATGCACATTCATCTTCAAGAATTAACTCTTTCCATTTGGCCTTGCTAGAGATTAAATTTCAATGTACTCTCCTCCTGCTTCGAAAATATGCTACAAGGTTTAAGAAGTCACAATGCTCTTAAAACAACCAATATGGGCTTTATATAAGGGCATGATTAAAAAGTTTTGAGATGATTTAAAACATCAATCTATCCCAGCATGCATTTCCTTTAGCATTTTGTGTGGCAGAGGAAATGTGGGAGAAAGGAAAATCTTAATTTTGTCTCTGTAGATGAAGAGAGTGTTTGGAAACGCAAGGGCAGAGAATGAAAATATCTAGGTCTTGGGAATGGAATAAACATTTCGCCTAAGTACTTACTGTATTATTAACAAAGCATATAGCACAAAAGCAAAGGATGGAAAGATTATGAGCTGGGTAAACACCTAAAAACACAGCCTCAGCTAAACGTGTAACCTATGTATTATGTAAGCACAGGCCAAGGTTGTATTATAGCATAAGAATAGAACCCGTTTCCCTTTTAAGGCAGAGTGTTCTCAAGGTCTGGAGCCACACAGCCATGCTCAGGGCCTGGAGGGCAGGTACTGCTCACCCCAGGACTTGCGTTGTTCGCTTGGGTCGCAGCGTGCTATCGAAGTGGTCGGAGCCTGGGAACCTGGTTGTATTATTTGCACATCATTTAATATAAAATGGAAGACCAAATTGGTCAGTGTAATAAAGCCACAATGCAGCCAGTGTCGGATCACTGAATAACAGACCACAACTTCAGGATCTCGGAGTTGAGATGTGCATGTGCTACATCCTGAAGTTGTAGTCAGTTTCAAAGGAGTAATAACGCCGAACAGTGGTAATTCGCCGTCATTACCCACTGCAAATTCCGGCCCAATATTTGAAACAGAAAATTATAAAAGGATACAGTGAAAGAGAAGAGAAACAGGATTCGAGCAGATAGCTCCCACTGTGCCAAATCTCTTTTGTACTGATTTTCCATGAATTATGATTAACATTCTTTTTGATTTTAGTCTTTGTTGATATAAAAATTATTTATTTAAAAAATTGTTTTTATTTGAATATGGAGAGATGATGACATTATAAGAGAACTGGCGTAATGGGTTATTGAGTCCAACATGTGAAATGGAAGACATAGCAAAGAAGATCACAATGCCATGTGTTGGACAAGTCTTTTTTAATGAGCACACAGGGATTTTTCTTCAATTCTGGTAAGTCCCATCCCGCTTTACATTTGGAGCTGTAGCATGCAATATTGCTTTATCCACAGTAATTTATTTCTCCATCTCAGATCTTACCTTTTAGCCAACTCCTCCTTCGCCATCCCTGGTGATACAGTGGTATACAGTTGGGAGAGTGGCCCTGGGAGTCCTCAACATTGACTCCGGAACCCATGAAGTCTTGTGCCATCAGGTCTAACATGGGCAAGGAAACCTCCTGCTTATTACCACCTACCGCATACCCTCAGCTGATTAATTAGTACTCCTCCATGTTGAACACAACTTGGAGGAAGCACTGAGAGCAGCAAGGGCACAGAATGTACTCTGGGTGGGGGACTTCAACGTCTATCACCAAGAGTGGCTCAGTAGCACCAGACTGGGCTTGCGGCAATGGTGCAAGAACCAACACGAGCGAAAAAACCTCATCCTCATCAATCTACCTGTCGCAGATGTGCCTGTCTATAACTATCGGTCGGAGTGAGCACCGCACAGTCCTTGTGGAGACAAAGTCCCGTCTTTACACTGAGGACACCCTCTATCATATTGTGTGGGGTAGATTCAGAACAGATCTAGCAGCTCAAAACTGGACATCCATGAGGCTCTGTGGGCCATCAGCAGCAGCAGAACTGCATTCCACCACAATCTGTAACCTCATGGCCCGGCATATCCTCACTGCTATCAATATCAAACCAGGTGACTGACCGGATCACTGAAGAGTGTAGAAGAGCATGCCAGGAGCAGCACCAGGTGTACCTAAAAATGAGGTGCCAACCAGGTGAAGCTACAACACAGGACTGCATACATGCTAAACAGCAGAAGCAGCAAGCGATCCCACAACCATCGGATCATATCAAAGCTCTGCAGTGCTGCAACAGAGTCGTGAATGGTGGTGGACAATTAAACAATTAACAGGAGGAGGAGGCTCCATGAATATCCCCATCCTCAATGATGGTGAAGCCCAGCACTGGAGTGCAAAAGACAAGGCTGAAACGTTCGCAAATGTCTTCAGCCAGATGTCCCGAGGTCCTCCCCATCACAGAAGCCAGTTTTCAGTCAATTCAATCCACTCCATGTGATATCAAGAAACGGCTCAGCGTAATGGAAATGTTAAAGACTATGGGTCCAGTCAACATCCCAGCTAAAGTGCTAAAGGGTTGTGCTCCAGAATTAGCTGTACCTCCAGCCAAACTGTTCCAGTACAGCTACAACACTGGCATCTACCCAACAAAGTGGAAAATTGCCCAGGTATGTCCTGTCCTCAAAAAGCTGGACAAATCCAATTTTGCCTATTACTGTCCCCATCTGCCTACTCTCAATCATCAACAAAGCGTGGAAGGTGTCGCCGATTGTGCTATCAAGTGGCACTTGCTCATCAATGCTCAGTTTGGGTTCTGCCAGGACCACTCAGCTCCAGACATCATTACAGCCCCCTGGTCCAAACATGGACAAAAAAGTTGAATTCCCGAGAGTGACTGCCCTGGACATCAAGGCAGCATGTATGTGGCATCAAGGAGCCCTAGTAAAGTTGAAGTCGTAGAATTACATAGAATATACAGCACAGAAACAGGTCATTTGGCCCAAATAGTGCATGTTTATGTTCCACTCAAGCCTCTTCCCATCTTTCCTCATCTAACTCCATCAGCATAACCCTCTATTCCCTTCTCTCTCATATACTTATCAAGTCGCCCAGAAATGCATCTGTACTATTTGCCTCAACCACTCCATGTGGTATCAAGTTCCACATTCTCACCACTCTGAGTACAGAGGTTTCTTTCGAATTTCCTGTTTGGTTTCTTGGTGACTATCTTATACTGATGGCCTTTAGTTTTGCTCTTTCCCAAGAGTGGAAAAACTCTCTCTCTCTGTACTCTATCAAAACTGTTCATAATCTTGAACCACTGCAGTGGTGAAGGTAATCGCCCAGTGGTTAGGTTGGGAGTTCCAGGATTTTGACACAGCGACGATGAAAGAACGGTGATATATTTCCAAGTCAGGATGGTGTGTGATTTGGAGGGAACTTGTAGGCGGTGATGTTCCCATACACCTGCTGTCCTTGTCCTTCTAGGTGATAGAGATAGCAGGTTTGAGAGGTGCTGTCGAAGAAGCCTTGGCAAGTTGCTGCAGTGCATCTTGTGGATGATACACACTGCAGCCACGGTGGTGGAGGGAGTGAATGTTTAAGGTGGTAGATGGAGTGCCAATCAAGCGGGCTGCTTTGGTGGTGCTGAGCTTCTTGAATGTTGTTGGAACTGCACTCATCCAGGCAAGTGGAGAGTATTCCATCACAATCCTGACTTGTGCCTTGTAGATGGTGGAAAGGCTTTGTGGAGTCAGATGGTGAGTCATTTGCCACAAAATACGCAGCCTCTGACCTGCTCTTGTAGTCAAATTATTTATGTGGCTGGCCCAGTTAAATTTTTGATCAATGGTGATCCCCAAGATGTTGATGGTGAGGGGATTAGACAATGGTAATGCCACTGAATGTCAAGGGGAGGTGATTAAACTTTCTCTCGTTGGAGATGGTCACTGTCTGACACTTGTGTGGTGCGAATGTTACTTGCCACGTATCAGCCCAAGCCTGAATGTTGTCTTGCTGCACGCGGGCACAGACTGCTTCATTATCTGAGGAGTTGTGAATGGAACTAAACACATGCATCATCAGCGAACAACCTCATTTCTGACATTATGATGGAGGGAAGGTCTTTGATGAAGCAGCTGAAGATGGTTAGGCCTAGAACGCAGCTCTGTGGAACTCCTGCAGCGATGTCCTGGAGCTGAGATGATTGACCTCTTACCTATCCGATTGTACCCAGTTTTATGAGCCCTGGAGTGAGTTTGCCTGCATGGATACTAACAACTGAGCCAAGCTGATGTGTGTATTTGTGACATACTGCCCTTTTGGCAAGTGTCAATCCCCTCACTATGATAATAACAGCAGATAATTGCTGTACAACATTGCCATGCACATTACATTTGTTGTCTTTAGGTCAGCAAAGAAAAATGCCTGTGGAAATTGCATGTAAATTGGAACAGATTTCTTTTAAGCAAAAATAATGCTTTCTTCTTTATAAGTTATTAAAGGAAGTGTATTCTATACAATTGCACCATAATTCTTGAATAGCTTTACAGTTATTGGTATCTCCCAATCATACATGTTTTCATTGAAAGAAAAACGTGCATTTATATGCTTTATGGTAGCGCAAACATCTTAGTGCTTCACTTACAATGAATGACTGTGAAGTACAGTAACTTTCGACAAAACGACAAATGTCGTGCTTTACAGCTTGATTGGTGGTTGTTTCCTCAAATTGTGACCACACGACTGGGAATATTGGCCCATAGCAAGTACTTCTTATTCAGGATTTCACAACACAAAATGTTGAGAGACTTCCTCTAACCTGTAGTTTAAAAGCCCAAGATGCAGCCACAAGGCAAGTGGGAGTTGCCCCGGTTTGTGTACAGACATCTCCATTATTGCACGCAAGAGATTATGGGACAATTCGATAGAACAAACTTCCCTTTCAAATAAAGTCACAATTTCTCATTCTTACATGCATGTGGGCTCCATGCCCTGGCACTCCCATGAATATCCAGTCCATTTTACTAGATTCGGAAATGGCTGGGATAAAATATGGTCGCTGGTAGTGCTGCCTCAGGATACTTGCTGCACTGGAATCACAGTTACTCCTGTGAAATGAAAGCAGAGTTAATGATTATCAAATGGAACTGGCTACTCTCCCTCCCGTCGCTCTACCCCACCCCACACAGTTACAGACTGCTTACACATAAGAGCATACTCCTGTACCTGAGAGAGACTGAAAACCTAGCCAACAAATGTTTCCACATTCACCACCAATAACTCACTCAGACTGGGCATTGACGTAAACATTGGGGGCAGGAGCATTACCCCGTGATAGCAGCTGTCAGTAACTACAGGATTAGTGCCAGTTCTATGGTGCATCGTGCTATACAGCGTGATAAATGCTGCATCTATATCCTCAGTTATGATCACTGTAAAGGTGGTACTGCTTATGCAACCTGTCAAGTGAGAGAGACTGGATAATTCACAAGCAACAAACCTGGAAGTACATAACTGTCAACCTCTCGAGCAAAGGTATTTTCACTTGCCTGCTATTGAGGATACTATTTTATTTATAAGATTTCTAGGTTTAGAATGAGTGGGGGGAATAACTTTCACACTTTGTAGCATAAAATAATTAATTGTGTGCTGAATAGTTAAAGTATGAGAATGCTCACAGTGAAGGATTAGTAACTGATCCATTCATTACAAATTTATAATAGACAAACTTGTAATAATTCTGTTAAGATTATTGACTATTGTTTGTCTGTATACTCTTCACAATTTCAGTGCAAGCTTTGTTCCAAACACTCTGTGTACAACCTATTAGCCAATTGGCAGTGCTGTATAGAGCAGACTGCTAGATGCTCTATCACAATCTTTCTTTGGTCCAAACTACTTGGTTCCCCATGTAAATAACATCTTACTTACAGACTATGAACACACATTTTACTGCATGTAACATATCCGAGAGACCAATCAGATTCTTGGTGTAACATATTCTGTTTTAGACAACTGGAGCTACTGGAGGCATTCAATTTTGCCACCACTATCACTGATCCTGTGTTTCAGCTCGGAGGGGACCAACGTGGTCTTTGAATGGGACATATTTCCTCCATCATCTGAATAGTTTTCAAAGTCATTTTGCCTGTACATTGTAGTGTCAAGTTATTTGCTGCAAATATGCACCTGGAACTTCAAAATTCTACCTCACCACCACCTCTTTCGACCCCTCCGCTGCCTCTGATTTGTCACACTGCTTGTCCCGATATCCAACATTGGATGAGCAGAAATTTACTCCAAATAAATGTTGTGAAGTCATTGTTTTCTGTACCAGCCACAAACACCATTCCCAAGCTACCGACTCCATCCCTCTCCCTGGCCACTGGCTAAAACTGAATCAGACTGCCCGCAGCATAGGATGATCATCCGAACCCATATCCTCGGCATCATCAAGACTGTCTATTTTCATCTATATTCCTGCGTTAAAGGCGCTCTAGAAATGCAAACTGTTGTTGTTAATGGATAACAATACATGCGTGACATTAAGTGTTCTCAATTGTCTACTCCACTTATCTGCATAAAAGCAAAATACTGCGGATGCTGGAAATCTGAAATAAAAATAGAAATTGCTGGAAACAAATCAACAGGT
This sequence comes from Pristiophorus japonicus, assembly GCF_044704955.1. Lineage (NCBI taxonomy): Eukaryota > Metazoa > Chordata > Chondrichthyes > Pristiophoridae > Pristiophorus > Pristiophorus japonicus. The sequence goes on from NC_091989.1 coordinate 116,329,099, forward strand.
CAGGCAGCATCTGTGGAGAAGGCCATCGCCCTGAAACGTTAACTCTGTTTCTCTCTCCACAAAATGCTGCCTGACCTGCTAAGTGTTTCTAGCATTTTCTGTTTGTATTCCACTTATCTAAATGTTACGTTGGCCCTTTTTTTAATGCTGAGGCCAGGAAAAAAATACAAAATAGGTAGCTAGGATAAAATACAAATACGGCTTTGAGCTTTTACAATGAGTACAGGTGCTGACAATATAAAGTCTGAAATCCTGATCACCTGCTGTTCAATAAATAGACAAATCTACTAAAACTGAATCAGAACCAGCTGCAACATCAAAACAGAGTTTTATATTAAAGCAGGCCTGAGCTTTGGATTTTCTCAGTAAGCTGCAGTATGTGCACTTCTGGCTCTGCCCCAAACCATGACTCACAACCACATTTAGTACAAGATTATTGTATACAATATTCCTCTATAACTCACGTTACAGAACAATGAGTCGACAATACCAAAACCAAGGTCTGCCATTAATCCAAAACCAATGTCATTCATAAAAACAGATAGTAAGAGTTTCTACAGGTACATAAAAAGGAAAAGAGTGGCTAAAGTAAATGTTGGCCCCCTAGAGGATGATACTGGGGAATTAATAATGAAGAACAGGGAAATGGCAAAAACGTTGAACAAATATTTTGTATCGGTCTTCACGGTAGAAGACACTAAAAATATCCCAATAGTGGATAAACAAGGGGCTATAGGGAGGGAGGAACTTAATATAAATAACTACCACTGAAGTAGTACTCAGTAAAATAATGGGTCTAAAGGTGGACAAATTCCCTGGATCTGATGGCTTACATCCTAGGGTCTTAAAAGAAGTGGCTGCAGAGATAATGGATGCATTGGTTGTAATCTACCAAAATTCCCTGGATTCTGGGGCGGTCCCAGCGGATTGGAAAACCGCAAATGTAATGGCCATATTTAAAAAAGGAGGCAGACAAAAAGCAGGAAACTGTAGACCAGTTTGCCTAACATCTGTCGTTGGGAAAATGATGGAGTCCATTATTAAGGAAGCAGTAGCAGGACATTTGGAAAAGCATGATTCAATCAAGCAGAGTCAGCATGGTTTTATGAAAGGGAAATAGTGTTTGACAAATTTGCTGGAGTTCTTTGAGAATGTAACGAGCAGGATGGATAAGGGGAAACCAGTGGATGTGGTGTATTTGGATTTCCAGAAGGCATTTGATAAGTTGCTACATAAAAGGTGACTGCACAAGATAAAAGTTCATGGGGTTGGGGGTAATATATTATTAGCAAGGATAGAGGATTGGCTAACTAATAGAAAACAGAGAGTTGGGATAAATGGGTCATTTTCTGGTTGGCAAACAGTAACTAGTGGGGTGCCGCAGGGATCGGTGCTGGGTCCTCAACTATTTACAATCTATATTAATGACTTTGTCCCTTCATCCAAGTGTAATGTAGCCAAGTTTGCTGATGATACAAAGATGGGTAGGAAAGCAAATTGTGAGGACACAAAAAATCTGCAAAGGAATATAGACAGGCTATGTGAGCGGGCAAAAATTTGGCAGATGGCGCATAATGTTGGAAAATGTGAGGTTATCCACTTTGGCAGAAAAAAATACAAAAGCAAATTATAATTTAAATGGAGAAAAATTGCAAAGTGCTGAAGTACAGAGGGACCTGAGGGTCCTTGTGAATGAAACACAAAAAGTGAGTATGCAGGTACAAGCAAATAATCAGGAAGGCAAATGGAATGTTGGCCTTTATTGCCAGGGGGATGGAGTATAAAAGCAAATTAGTCCTGCTACAACTGAACAGGGTATTGGTGAGGCCACACCTAGAGTACAGTTTTGGTCTCCGTATTTAAAGAAGGATAATACTTGCATTGGAGGCTGTTCAGAGAAGGTTCACTAGATTGATTCCGGAGTTGAGGGGGTTGGCTTATGAAGATAGGTTGAATAGATTGGGCCAATACTATTGGAATTCAGAAGAATGAGAGGTGATCTTATTGAAACATATAAGATAATGAGGGGGCTCGACAAAGTGGATGCAGAGAGGATATTTTCACTCATAGGGGAAACTAAAACTAGGGGACATACTCATAATAAGGGGCTGCCCATTTAAAACTGAGATGAGGAGGAATTTCTTCTCTCAGAGGGCTGTAAATCTATGGAATTCTTTGCCCCAGAGAGCTGTGGAGGCTGGGTCATTGAATATATTTAAGGCAGAGATAGACAGATTTTTGAGCGACAAGGGAATAAAGGGTTATGGGGAGCGGGCAGGGAAGTGGAGCCGAGTCCATGATTAGATCAGCCATGATCTTATTAAATGGTGGAGCAAGTTCGAGGGGCCAGGTGGCCTACTCCTGCTCCTATTTCGTATGTTCTTATAATATAAAAATTCTTGAATAGTTGGCAGATTACAGGTTGTGATCCTTTCTTCTTGCTAAATAAATTTTTCACAAGTGTCAATTGTTGTCTTCCTGATTCCCAAATACCTTCTAACTGATCCATTCTAAAACTGTGTCTCATAACTTCTGTGAATCTTCCTTCCCATCTCGTTTTAGTCCTAAATATTCAGTTTCTGCTCTCCTAATAAAAAAGTAAACCTTTTAAAGTAATTTTTCTCCACTAACTCTAATCTCAATGATCTGGTAAAGATACTGCCCCATTGATTCTGCGCAACCATTATGATCGATATCAAAAGACTACCGAGTCTATTGAGTCCTCTACTTTATGGACTCCAATCAGAACACTGGTTTTATGGTATCCATCTCATTGTCTTCCAAATTTATCCCTTTCTATTGATTGGCTCTCGTTTGTTTTTTTTCTCAAGGATTACTGACTTGCGCTCCACTGCCCCCTCATCTGTCACCCTTGATAGGCAATTCTCCCCGACCATGCAAGAAAAATGAAATTGCTAAATTGCCACACACACCATCCAATGTACCAGGGTTTGGTATTGCTGTGCATGCTAGCACGGCCCACCCCCATCCCGAAAACATCCCCCAGGTTCACGAACTCCGTGTCGTAGGGGAAAAACTGGCACTCGCTGCCGCTGTTGTCCAGGGCGCTGCTGCCGCTGCCGTAGATCTGGGTGAAGAACTCGAAGCTGAAGACCTCGCGGGCCGACCAGTTCCTCTGGCCGTCCTCCACCACCACCGGCTGCATAGAGTAGGCGTAGGCCCGCAGGAACTCCTCGTGGCTCAGGTTGCTCCTCCGGTCGACGGCGGTGATGTTGCTGCAGACCCGGCAGTCCAAGGGCCGCCGGAAGGGGCTGGGGAAGTCGGGCAGCCCGACCACGCACGGCTCGTTGTCCGCCGAGGAGCCGCGGAGCCAGAAGCAGAGGCGCAGCGCCGAGTGGCGGAGCGGGCCGCAGCACGGCAGCAGCAGGAGGAGGAGCGGCAGCAGCACGACTCCGGCCCCGGCCCGCAGCGGCCGGGAGCGGGAGCGGGAGCGGCCCCGGCTCAGCAGCAGCTTGTGCACCGCCGGCAGCTGCGCGATGTCCCGCTCGGTGAGGCCGGAGCGCAGGGCCAGAGCCACCATCTCCCCCACCTCCTCCCGGCTCAGCTTCCCTGCCGCCATGACGCTGACCCCGTTGCTGGGGAGGGGGGCGGGTTCGGGGGTCAGAGTTCAGCCGCTTGCAAAACAACAATAGGTTCAATCGCAATGGCTGCAAGCGATGCATCGGGTGCACGGGCTTCTAAACATCCCCAAAATCATACATCACCCATGCACATTTATCATCGGCGCCTTCCTGGGGCACCAATACAGCATTCGCAGCACAAATCTCCGGGTGAATGAAGAATTGCACCGCCCGCCACCGGGATGAAAAGCCTCGCCGCAGTATATCCCGGAGTCAGGATGGCCGAGCGGTCTAAGGCGCTGCGTTCAGGTCGCAGTCTCCTCTGGAGGCGTGGGTTCGAATCCCACTTCTGACATTACAATCTTTTTCCACAATTAAAACAAAAATCATATTCATATTTATCTCAACTCACCGCTGTCAAGTCTGGTGTTCTGAAAATCTAAAATGCCACCGTGATTTCTGGAGCCACATATTCGAATTCTGTGGCTTCTCGTTTTAATTTATACATTGACAGGGCCTGTGCATGTGGCAGATGAAGAAGCAACACAAACACTTTATTTTCCTGCGTTGATCATTGCACTTTGGAAACCTTTTCCAATTGTTAAGCCTTTTCCTATAGTAGTATAGTACCTGACAATAATGGGCCAAACCAAAAGTCTTCCTTTCACCATAATTTGAAACTGTTACAAGAGGCAAAAAATGGACAGAAAAAAGATAAATCTGATTATTTTTTAAATGGTTAAAAAGGTAGGAACAGTAGAGGTAAACAAGAATTCCATGTAAAGAAAACACTAAAATATAGTGGTCAGGTACAAATAATAACCAAAAAGGCCTTTACAATTAGAGGGCTAGAATAGAAAGGGGAAGACATTTTGCTATACAAAGGGTACTGCTATACAAACCCCTGGAAAAACTGCATCTGGAGTACTATGTACAGGGCTGGGCACCACACCTTTGTAAGATTGTATTGGCCTTGGAAGGAATGCAGCACAGATGCACCAGGATATTACCAGGGGTCCAAGGATTAGATTATGAGGTGACATTCCATAAACTCTTCTTCTTCTTTCGTATGGTAGTAGCAAAAAAATACAAATCAAATATCAATATCCAAGTCAGATATCCAGGCCAAAGCTTCCAGCACTAGCGTGGATATGTTGTAGGCTGCCTGCAAATTTCCTTTGAGGGCAGTGCCCGCTGATATGCTCCAGATCTGATTAGGAGCTCCACAGTTGCAGATGGGGATGCTTTAATCTTCCATCTCATCATAGGCAGTCCCTCAACATCGAGGAAGACTTGCTTTCACTCTTAGCATGAGTTCTTAGGTGGCTGAACAATCCAATACGAGAACCACAGTCTCTGTCACAGGTCGGACAGATAGTCATTGAGGGAAAGGGTGGGCAGGGAGCCTGGGCTTGATTTCTGCATGCTCTCGGCGACGATACTCGAGCTCAGCGCGCTCCCAAATGCACTTCCTCCACTAAGGGCGGTCTATGGCCAGGGAGTCCCAGGTGTCAGTGGGGATGTCACACTTTATCAGGGAGACTTTGAGGGTGTCCTTGTAATGTTTCCTCTGCCTGCCTTTGGATCATTTGCTATGGACGAGTTCCGAGTAGAGCGCTTGCTTTGGGAGTCTCGTGTCTGGCATGCGAACGATATGGCCTGCCCAGCGGAGCTGATCAAGTGTGGTCAGTGCTTCAATGCTGGGGATGTTGGCCTGGACGAGGACGCTATCGTTTGTGCGTCTGTCCTCCCAGGGGATTTTCAGGATCTTGCGGAGACATCTATGGAGAAGGTGGCTGCATCTACCATGAACGGTTCTGAGGTGGTTGATGGTTGTCCACTGTTTGCGAGGAAGGTTTGATCTTTCAGATGCTACTGAGGGATCCTCAATAAGGAATCCATTTGGTATGTCACAGTTATTCCAAGCATTTCCTCATCGGTCAACAAAGCTGAGGGAGGTCGCTGAAGGGCTTTGGTGATGGTTCAAAATGGCCTTCTAGATTTGAGACGGGTTGGTCGTAGGTTGGTCAGGTCGGCCTGAATCGGTATGCAGCAGTTGTATTCTCTGGAGACTGCATATTCGCAGCGTAGGTATGATAGTGCGATGTTTGCAAGCATGGGTAGCCAAGGTGTTGGTGTCGATAAAAGCGTGCTGGTGTTAATTCTCTCAGTAGAGTTCAGCTGGACATCAATGAATTTGACATGTGGACTTGATAGCCATGCCGGAGAGCAGTACTCTGCTGTACAGTACACTAGGGCAAGGGCTGCAGTACAGAGAGTTTGAGCGTCTGCTCCCCATGTGGATCCAGCAAGTTTCTGGATCAGATTGACTCTACTCTTTAGTTTCTTCCCAATGATCTAGAGATGCTGTCTATACGACAGTGGGCGATCAAGCGTGACTCCTAAATAGGTGGTGGTTTTCGCCTGGTTTACCTCTGCGCCGCAAAATGAGACTTTCAAAGCTCGGTTTGCTTGATGGATGTTGAGATGGAATGTCGAAGTGATAGTCTTTTGAGGGTTTGGCCAAAGTCGCCATTGACAGAAGTAGGCCTCCATCCTCTGTAAATCACTGGTCAGGGTCTCCTCGGTGATGGACAGATTCTTGTCTTGCGTGGCCAAACCAATGTCATCAGCGTATACAATCTTGCAGGACTTTGTTTCGGGCAGATCACTGGTGTAAACGTTGAATAACATGGGTGCCAGGACAGAACCCTGTGGAAGTCCATTGTTCAATGTCCTATATCTGCTCTTCTGTGTGCCAGTGCACACACAAAAACGTCGGTTGCTAAGCATGGAGTTGAGAAGATAGATCGTTGTTCTGCAGGGTAAAATGGTGGAGAGCTCCAAAAGCAGTCCATGCTTCCATACTGTGTCATACTCCGCTGACAGGTCCACAAGTGCCACAATAGTCTTGAGCTAGCACTGGAACCCTGCTTCGATGTGCGTGTTAACTCTACCACTTGGTCGCAGCAGTTATGGCTGCTCTGGAAGCCCGTTTGCTCTTTAGGAATGGTTGACTCAATGATGGGGTCTAGTCTGTGGAGTAGAAGCCTCCCAGCATTTTATAACACATTTATTCTCTAGTTTAATTTATTCTCCTGGTTTCTTTTCTCTACTGCAAACTGTCACCTTAAAGCCCCCCTCCTATGTCTTCTCCACCTCCACCTCCAACAACATGTGCAAGGAGCTCATGGACTTCTTTGTCACTAAGATTGAGACCACCTGTTCAGCTTCCCTTCCCCTAGCCCACTGGGCCAAACTTCCTCCAAGGTTCCTGTTATATATGTATACTTGTATTTACTCTGTACAGCCACCAGAGGGCTCACCCCCTGGAGTCCCAAGGGATCCCATAAACCCTTGGGAGCACAGGTATTTAAGGAGGCTTCACAGGTTGGAGAGGCACTCTGGAGACCTGCAATAAAAGACTAAGGTTACACTTTACTTTGAGCTCACAATGTTTAGTCTGACTCTTTCTCCATACACTACAACTGGCGATGGGATACAGATAGCAAACCCAAAGATGCAGAGAACAGTGGGCATCCTGGAGAAATTCTCGGAGGGAGATGATTGGGAAACTTTTGTGGAGCCACCCGACCAATACTTTGTGGCCAATGAGCTAGATGGGGAAGAGAGCACTGCCAAACGAAGGGCGATCTTCCTCACCGTCTATGGGGCACCAACGTATGGCTTCATGAAGAATCTGCTCACTCCAGCCAAACTACGGAGAAATCGTATGACGATTTGTGCACACTGGTCCGAGAGCATTTGAACCCGAAGGAAAGCGTTCTGATGGCGAGGTACCGGTTCTACACCTACAAAAGGTCTGAAGGCCGGGAAGTGGCGAGTTATGTCGCCAAGCTAAGACGCCTTGCAGGACGTTGCGAATTTGAAGGACATTTGGAGCACATGCTCAGAGACTTTTTCGTACTTGGATTGGCCACAAAACCATACTTCGCAAACCTTTGACTGTAGAGACCCCAACCTTGAGTAAGGCCATAGCGATAGCCCAGGCGTTCATTGCCACCAGTGACAATACGAAGCAAATCTCTCAGCACACAAGTGCTGCTACAAGTACTGTGAACAAAGTGATGTTGTTTTTGAATCGTAACGTAAAGGGCAGGTCACACATGCCTGCAGCTGCACGTCCACAGATGTCTCAGAGTCCACCATCAAGGGTGATGAATGCAAGGCCATGAACACCTTCTTGGCGCTGCGGGGGTGATCATCGTTTCCATTCATGCCGATTCAAAGAGTACATTTGCAAGGGCTGTGGAACAATGAATGACCTCCAATGAGTGTGCAGGCGAGCTGCTAAGTCTGTTAAACCGGCAAACCACTATGTTGCAGAGGAGGACAGATCCACGGAGGATCACGATGAACCAGAACATCAGATTGAGGAGGCCGAGGTACATGAGGTGCACACATTCACCACGAATTGTCCCCCGATAATGCTGAATGTTGAACTAAATGGACTCCCAGTGTCAATGGAACAGGACATAGGCGCGAGCCAGTCCATCATGGGCAAAAATACTTTCGAAAGGTTGTGGTGCAATAAGGCCTCAAGGTTCGCATGAAACTAAGAACTTACATGAAAGAATTGATTCCTGTAATCGGCAGTGCTACCGTAAAGGTCTCCTACGATGGAGCGGTGCACAAGCTACCACTCTGGGTGGTACCGGGCGATGATCTCACGCTGCTCGGCAGGAGCTGGCTGGGAAAGATGCGCTGGAACTGGGACGACGTCCGAGCGCTATCGCCCACTGACGACTCTTCACGTGCCCAGGTCTTAAACAAATTTCCTTCGCTGTTCAAACCAGGCATCGGGAAATTCCAAGGAGCAAAAGTGCAGATCCACCTAATTCCGGGGGCGCGACCCATCCATCACAAGGCGAGAGCAGTACCGTACATGATGAGAGAAAGGGTAGAGATCGAGCTAGACTGGTTGCAAAGAGAGGGCATCATTTCCCCGATCGATTTCAATGAGTGGGCCAGTCCTATCGTCCCAGTCCTCAAGGGAGACAGCATCGTCAGAATCTGTGGCTATTACAAAGTAACTATCAATCGTTTCTCTGTGCAGGACCAATTCCCACTACCAAAGGCCAACGACCTCTTTGCAACGCTGGCGGGAGGAAAGACGTTCACGAAGCTGGATCTGACTTCAGCCTACATGACGCAGGAACTGGAGGAATCATCGAAGGCCATCACCTGCATCAACACGCACAAAGGTATTTTTGTTTATAACAGATGCCCGTTTGGAATCCGATCGGCAGCGGCGATATTCCAGAGAAACATGGAAAGTTTACTGAAGTCAGTCCCGCACACCGAGGTCTTCCAGGATGACATCTTGGTCACAGGTCGGAACACAGTCGAGCATCTGCAGAACCTGGAGGATGTTCTCAGTCGACTCAACTGTGTGGGGTTCAGGTTAAAAAGCTCGAGGTGCGTTTTCCTGGCGCCTGAAGTGGAGTTCCTAGGAAGGAGGATTGCGGCGGACGGCATCAGGCCCACCAACGCGAAAACGGAGGCAATCGAGAACGCACCGAGGCCACAGAATGTGATGGAGCTGCGGTCGTTTCTGGGACTCCTGAACTACTTTGGTAACTTCTTACCAGGTCTCAGCACACTGTTAGAACCACTGCAAGTCTTAAAAGGGGACAAATGGGTTTGGGCAAAAGCCAAGAAAATGCCTTTGTTAAAGCGAGATAATTGTTATGCTCAAACAAATTGCTTGTGTTGTATGATCCATGTAAGCGTTTGGTACTAGCATGTGATGCGTCATCATATGGGGTCGGGTGTGTATTGCAACAAGCTAATGATTTCGGGAAACTGCAACTGGTTGCTTATGCATCCAGGAGTCTGTCTAAGGCCGAGAGAACCTACAGCATGATTGAGAAAGAAGTGTTAGCGTGTGTCGATGGGGTAAAGAAAATGCATCAATACCTGTTTGGGCTAAAATTCGAATTGGAAACTGACCATAAGCCACTTATATCCCTGTAATCCGAGAGTAAAGGGATAAATACCAAGGCATTGGCCCACATCCAGAGATAGGCACTCACATTGTCCGCATACAACTACGCCATCCGCCACAGGCCAGGCACAGAAAACTGCACCGATGCTCTCAGTAGGCTGCCATTGCTCACCACGGGGGTGGAAATGGCACAGCCCGCAGATTTAGCCATGGTTATGGGAGAATTTGAGAGTGAGCAATCACCCGTCACTGCCCGGCAGATCAAAACCTAGACAAGCCAGGACCCCTTATTATCTCTAGTCAAAAGCTGTGTGCTTCATGGGAGCTGGTCCAGTGTCCCAGTGGAAATGCAGGAAGAGATAAAGCCGTTCCAGCGGCGCAAAGGTGAAATGTCTATACAGGCAGACTGCCTTCTTTGGGGCAATTGAGTAATGGTCCCCAAGAAGGGCAGAGACACCTTCATCAATGACCTCCACAGTACTCACCCAGGCATCGTAATGATGAAAGTGATAGCCAGATCCCACGTGTGGTGGCCCGGTTTCGATGCGGACTTAAGAGTCCTGCGTTCACAGATGTAATACATGCTCGTAGTAAAGCAATGTACCCAGGGAGGAGCCGCTAAGTTTATGTTCTTGGCCCTCCAAACCATGGTCTAAGGTACACGTCGACTATGCATTCCCGTTCTTGGGTAAAATGTTCCTTGTGGTTGTAGATGCGTAATCCAAATGGATTGAATGTGAGATAATGTTGGCTAGCACGTCCGCTGCCACCACTGAAAACCTGCGGGCCATGTTTGCCACACACGGCCTACCCGATGTCCTGGTGAGCGACAACGGGCCATGTTTTACCAGTGCTGAGTTCAAAGAATTCATGACCCGTAACGGGATCAAACATGTCACATCTGCCCCATTTAAATCAGCGTCCACTGGCCATGCAGAGAGAGCAGTGCAAAACATCAAGCAAGGCTTGAAGAGGGTAACTGAAGGCTCACTGCAGACGCGCCTATCCCGAGTCCTGCTTAGCTACAGCACGAGACCCCACTCACTCACTGGGATCCCACCTGCTGAACTGCTCATGAAAAGAGCACTTAAGACAAGGCTCTCGTTAGTTCACCCTGATCTACATGAACAAGTAAAGAGCAGGCAGCTTCAACAAAGTGCATACCATGATAGCGCAAATGTGTCACGCGAGATTTAATACAATGATCCTGTATTTGTAAAAAATTATGGACAAGGTCCCAAGTGGCTTCCCGGCACTGTTGTGGCCAAAGAGGGGAGCAGGGTGTTTCGGGGCAAACTTTCTAATGCACTCATTCATCGGAAACACTTGGACCAAATCAAACTCAGATTCACAGACTATCCTGAGCAAGCCACCTTGGACCCTACCTTTTTTGATTCCCCCAACATACACACCAGTGGCAACCGGCACCATGGTTGACCACGAAGCAGAACCCATCATCCACAGCAGCCCAGCAGGGCCAACAACACACCAGCCCAGCGAGGGCACAGCCAACACACCAGAACAGACATTTGTACCGAGGTGGTCCACCAGGGAAAGAAAGGCTCCCGACCGCCTCACCTTGTAAATAGTTTTCACTTTGACTTTGGGGGTGGAGTGATGTTGTGTATCTGTAAAGCATGCACTCCCAGGGAGCTCATCCCCTGAAGTCCCAAGGGATCCCAGCATCTCTTGGGAGCACTGTATATAAGCCGGCCCCTAAGGCCTGTTCCTCACTCTGGAGTATTAAAGACTGAGGTGACTGTTACTTTAACCTCCTTGTGTTCGGAACACAATAGGTGGTAGTTTGTAAGGACGGCGAGATCAAGGATTGTTTTTTTGAGGAGAATGGTGATGACGGCAGATTTGAAGGAGAGGGGGACAGTACCTGAAGAGAGTTGGGTGGTCAGTAGTTTAGTCGGAATAGGATCGAGGGAGCAGGAAGTGAATCTCATGGACAAGGTGAGCGCAGAGAGAGCATGAGGGGAGATTGGAGGGAAACTGGTGAAAGATGCGAATTCAGGGCGAGGGCACAGTGGTAACTGTTGTGTATGGAGAAATAGTCAGACTGAACACTGTGAGCTCAAAGTAAAGTGTGACCGTAGTCTTTTATTGCAGGTCTTCAGAGTGCCTCTCCAACCTGTAAAGCCTCCTTAAATATCTGTGCTCCCAAGGGATTATGGGATCCCTTGGGACTCCAGGGGGTGAGCCCTCTGGTGGCTGTACAGAGTAAATAAAAGTATACATCTATAACAACACTCCCCCCCATCCCGCCCCACCCCAAAGTCAATAGTGTAACTATTTACAATGTGAGTTGATCTGTGGCCCTTATTGCCCTGGTTGATTGTCTCGGTGTGAAAGCTGGTGTTGTTGAATCATTTGTTGAGCCCTCGCTGGGCTGCTGTGTGAGCCTGGCCTTGCTGGGCTGTTGGGCGTGATGGGTTCGATTTCCTGGTCCGGGGTGGTGTCGTTGATCCTTTGGGTGTGTGTTGTGGGCTCGAAAAAGGTGGTGTCTGCTGTGGGTTGTTCAGGGCAGTCTGTGAACCGCAGTCTCGTTTGGTCCAGGTGCTTTCTGCAAATTTGTCCATTGTCTAGTTTGACTACAAACACCCTACTCCCTTCTTTAGTTATCACCGTGCCCGCGATCCACTTGGGCCATGTCCATAGTTTAGCACATACACAGGGTCATTCAGATCAATTTCCCGTGACACAGTGGCGCGACCATCGTTTACATTTTTTTGCTGCCGCCTGCTCTCTACCTGATCATGCAGGTTGGGGTGAACCAGCGAGAGTCTGGTTTTAAGTGTCCTTTTCATGAGTAACTCAGCCGGGGGCACCCCTTTGAGTGAGTGGGGTCTCGTGCGGTAGCTGAGCAGTACTCGGAACAGGAGGATTTGGAGTGAGCCTTCTGTGACTCGTTTAAGGCTCTGTTTGATTGTTTGTACTGCCCGCTCTGCCTGCCCATTGGAGGCTGGTTTAAACGGGGTCGAGGTGACATGTTTGATCCCATTGCGGGTCATGAATTCTTTAAATTCGGTACTGGTGAAACATGCCCCGTTGTCACTGACCAGTATGTCAGGCAGGCCGTGGGTGGCAAACATGGTCCTCAGGCTTTCAATGGTGGTGGTGGCGGTGCTTCCCGACATTATTTCACATTCAACCCATTTTGAAAAAGCATCCACCACCACAAGAAACATTTTGCCGAGAAACGGGCCCGCAAAGTCGACATGGATCCTCGACCATGGTCTGGAGGGCCAGGACCACAATTTTAGTGGTGCTTCTCTGGGCGTGTTGCTCAACTGAGCACACATGCTGCATTGCCGTACACAGGACTCTAAGTTAGAGTTGATACCGGGCCACCACACGTGGGATCTGGCTATCGCTTTCATCATTACTATACCCGGGTGTGTGCTGTGGAGATCCGAGATGAACGTCTCCCTGCCCTTTTTTGGTAGCACTACGCGGTTACCCCACAACAGACAGTCTGCCTGAATGGACAGCTCGTCCTTTCGCCGCTGGAACGGCTTGATTGGCTCTTGCATTTCAACGGGAATGCTGGCCCAGCTCCCATGCAGTGCACAGTTTTTTTTACTAGGGACAGCAGAGGATCTTGGCTGGTCCAAGTCGTAAACTGGCGGGCCGTGACAGGTGATTTATAATTTTCAAACGCTTCCATGACCATGAACAAGTCTGCAGGCTGCGCCACCATCAACAAGTTTGCAGGCTGCGCCATTTCCACCCTCGTGGTGGGCAATGGTAGCCGACTGAGAGCATCCACACAGTTCTCGGTGCCTGGCCTGTGGCGGATGGTATAGTTATACGCTGATAGCGCGAGTGCCCACCTTTGTATGCAGGCTGAGGCATTAGTATTTATCCCCTTGTTTTCAGCGAATAGGGATGTAAGGGGTTTGTGATCGGTTTCAGCTCAAATTTGAGGTCAACCAGGTACTGATGCATTTTCTTTACCCCGAACACACACGCTAATGCCTCTTTCTCAATCATGCTGTAGGCCCTCTCGGCCTTAGACAAGCTCCTGGAAGCATAGGTGACAGATTGCAACTTCCCCGCAATGTTAACTTGTTGTAATACACACCCGACTCCATACGACGACGCATCACATGCTCGCACAGTCTTTTACACGGGTTATACAATACAAGCAGCTTGTTAGAGCATAAAATGTTTCTGGCTTTCTCAAAAGCAATTACTTGGTCTTTTCCCCATACCCAGTTCTCACCTTTGTGCAATAACACATGTAGGGGCTCTAAGAGGGTGCTTAACCCCGGTAGAAAGTTACCAAAATAGTTGAGGAGTCCCAGGAACGACTGCAGCTCCGTGACGTTCTGTGGCCTGAGCGCATTCCTGATAGCCTCGGTCTTGGCATCTGTGGGCCGAATGCCATCCGTTGCGATCTTTCTCCCCAAAAACTCAATTTCTGTTGCCATGAAGACGCATTTCGACCTCTTCAGCCGCAGCCCTATGCGATCCAGTCGCTGGAGGACTTCCTCCATGTTTTGTAGGTGCTCGGGCGGTGTCCCAACCCGTGATCAATATGTCGTCCTGAAAGACCACCGTGTGTGGTACCGACTTGAGTAGGCTCTACCATGTTTCGCTGGAAGATCGCTGCAGCCGACCGAATTCCAAATGGGCATCTGTTGTAGATGAACAGTCCCTTGTGTGTGTTGATGCAAGTGAGGCCCTTCGAAGACTCCTCCAGCTCCTGTGTCATGAAGGCCGAAGTCAGGTCGAGCTTGGTGAACGTCTTGTCTCCTGCCAGTGTCGCAAATAGGTCGTCTGCCTTAGGTAGTGTGTATTGGTCCTGTAGTGGGAAACGATTAATAGTTACTTTATAATCGCCGCAAATCCTGACCGTGCCATCACTTTTGAGTACTGGAACAATCGGGCTGGCCCATTCGCTGAATTTCACTGGGGAGATGATGCCCTCGTGTTGCAGCCTGTCCAGCTCGATTTCCACTCTCTCCCTCATCATGTGAGGTACCGATTGCGTCTTGTGGTGAAAGGGTCATGCCTCTGGGACCAAGAGGATCCGCACCTTCGCTCCGGAAAAGTTTCCAATGCCTGGCTCAAAAAGGGAAGGAAATTTGTTAAGAACCTGGGTACATGAGGCCTCATCGACATGTGATAGCGCTTGGATGTCATCCCAGTTGCAGTGGATTTTGCCCAGCCAGCTCCTTCCAAGCAGTGTGGGACCATCGCCCGGGATAATCCAGAGTGGCAGTTTGTGCACTGTGCCCTTGTAGGTGACCTTAACCATGGCGATGCCCAGGACAGTGATAAGCTCTTTGGTGTACGTTCTCAGTTTCGTGTGGATGGGGCTCAGGGCTGGTCTGCATGCCTTGTTGCACCACAGTCTCTCAAACATCTTTTTACTCATGATGGATTGGCTTGCGCCAGTGTCTAGTTCCATCTCTGCGGGTAAGCCATTCAATTTTACGTTTAGCATTATAGGTGGATATTTCGTCGAAAATGTGTGCACCCCGTGTACTTCAGCATCTGCCTCCTCTCTCTGAGGCTGGAAATTGCTTTGATCCACCATGGACTGATCTTCCTCTGCCATGTGGTGGTTAGCAGGTTTTGCAGAGCTTGCAGCTCATTTGCAAGCTTGTTGGAGGTGCCCCATTGTTCCACAGCTCTTGCAAACATACCCTTTGAAGCGGCGTGAATAGGCTGAATGGAAGCCTCCATAAGGTCAACAAGGTGTGAATTGCCTTGCATTCATCCTTTGTTGGGGATTCTGAGTCATCTGGGTCACCCGAGGCCTGCTGGCAGTTGCAGACTCGTGGGTTCTGCCCTGTACATTTCTGCTCGCAAACACAGTTCCAGTTAATTTATGAACATTGCTAGCACTTGTGTGCTGAGAGATTTGTTTGGTGTTATTACTGGTGGACATAAACGCCTGTGCTATCGCAATGGCCTTACTGAGGGACGGTGTCTCTACAGTCAAAAGTTTTCATAGGATGGTCTTGTGGCCGATGCCCAGTACAAAAAACTCTCTGAGCATTTGCTCCAGGTAGTCATCGAACTCACATTGTCCTGCAAGTTGCCTTAGCTCGGCGACGTAGCTCGCCACTTCCTGACCTTCAGATCGCTGGCATGTGTTAAACCGATACCTCACCATCAGCACGCTCCCCCTCGGGTCAAGATGCTCCCGAACCAATGTACACAGCTCCTCATACGACTTATCTGTGGGTTTCACTGGAGCCAGAAGATTCTTCATGAGGCTGTAGGTCGGTGCCCCGCAGACTGTGAGGAGGACTGCTCTCCTTTTTGCAGCGGTTCCTTCTCCGTCCAGCTCGTTGGCTACAAAGCCGTTCAACATAGGCTTCCCAGTCCTCACCCCCCGAGAACTTCTCCAGAATGCCCACAGTTTGCTGCATCTTTGCATTGGATTTGTATTCTCGTCGCCAGTTATTGTGTTCCTAACACAGATGAGGCTGCACACAGGGAGGTTAAAGTAACAGTGACCTCAGTCTTTATTAAGACACTCCAGAGTGAGGAACAGAACTTAGGGGCCGGCTTATATACAGTGCTCCCAAGAGATGCTGGGATCCCTTGGGACTTCAGGGGATGAGCTCCCTGGTGGCGGAACATGGGAATGCATGCTTTACAGATACACAACACCACCCATCTCCAACCTCGCTTTCCTCTCCAAAGTCCTTGAACATGTTATCGCCTCCCAAATCCGTGCCCATCTTTCCCGGAACGCCATGTTTGAATCCCTCCAATCAGGTTTCCGCCCTTGCCGCAGTACTGAAATGGCTCTTATCAAAATCACAAATGGCATCCAATGTAACTGCGACAAAGGCAAACTATCCCTCCTCGTCCTTCTTGACTTGTCTGCAGCCTTTGACACGGTTGACCACTCTATCCTTCTCCAACGCCTCTCCACTCTCATCCAGCTGGGTGGGACTGCACTCGCCTGGTTCCATTCTTACCTATCTTAGCATAGCCAGAGAATCACCTGGCAATGGCTTCTCTTCCTGTTTCAGCACCATTACCTCTGCTTTCTCCCAAGGAACCATACTGATTCCCGGGATGGCGGGACTGACATATCAAGAAAGACTGGATCAACTGGGCTTGTATTCACTGAAGTTCAGAAGAATGAGAGGGGATCTCATAGAAACGTTTAAAATTCTGATGGGTTTAGACAGGTTAGATGCAGGAACAATGTTCCCAATGTTGGGGAAGTCCAGAACCAGGGGTCACAGTCTAATGATAATGGGTAAGCCATTTAGGACCGAGATGAGGAGAAACTTTTTCACCCAGAGAGTGGTAAACCTGTGGAATTCTCTACCACAGAAAGTTGTTGAGGCCAATTCACTAAATATATTCAAAAAGGAGTTAGATGTAGTCCTTACTACCAGGGGGATCAAGGGGTATGGCGAGAAAGCAGGAGTGGAGTACTGAGGTGAATGATCAGCCATGATCTTATTGAATGGTGGTGCAGGCTCGAAGAGCCGAATGGCCTACTCCTGCACCTATTGCCTATGTTTCTATCCTTGGACCCCTCCTATTTCTCATCTACAAGCTGCCAATCGGCGACATCATCCAAAACCACATCAGTTTCCACATCAACACACTGATGACACCCAGCTCCACCTCACCACCACCTCTCTTGACCCCTCCACTGTCTCTAAATTATCAGACTGCTTGTCCTAAATCCAGTACTGGATGAGCAGAAATTTTCACCAACTAAATATGAGGAAGACAGAAGCCATAGTTTTTGGTTCCCGCCACCAACTTTGTTCCCTAACCACCGACTCCATCCCTCTCCCTGGAAACTGTCTGAGGCTGAACCGGACTATTTGCAACCTTGGTATTATATTTGACCCCAAAATGAACTTCTGACCACCTATCTGCACCATCACTAAGGCCTCCTATTTCCACCTCCAGAACATCGCTCTACTCCACCCCTGCCTCAGCTCGTCTGCTGCTGAAAGCCTCATCCATGCGTTTGTTACCTCTAGACTTGGCTATTCCAAAGCACTCTTGGCCAGCCTCCCACTGCTCTACCCTCTGTAAACTTGAGGTCATCCAAAACTCTGCTGCCCGTGTCCTATGCACCCATCATCCCTGTGCTCGCTGGCCTACATTGGCTCCCAGTTAAGCAACGCCTCAATTTAAAAATTCTCATCCTTGTTTTCAAATCCCTCCATGGCCTCACCCATCCCTTGAATATCGAAGGTTAAGGGGTGATTTGTTTGAGATTTTTACTTGGCATATCTCTGACATCTCCTTCAGCCCATAACCCATCTGCGATATTTGCGCTCCTCTAATTCTGGCCTCTTGAGCATCCTTGATTTTAATCGCTCCACCATTGGTGGCCGAGCCTACAGCTGCCTGGGCCCTAAGCTCTGGAACTTCCTCCCTAAATCTCTCCCCCTTGCTACCTCTCCTTTCTCCTTTAAAACACTCCTTAAAACTGTA
Source organism: Pristiophorus japonicus (assembly GCF_044704955.1). Taxonomy (NCBI): domain Eukaryota; kingdom Metazoa; phylum Chordata; class Chondrichthyes; family Pristiophoridae; genus Pristiophorus; species Pristiophorus japonicus. The sequence continues at coordinate 116,347,090 of NC_091989.1, forward strand.
ATGTATGTATGCCTGGGTTTACCTGCCACCAGGGGGATGCGAATGTCGGAGGTCATTGGGCCACAGACACACACGTGCAGCCCTGATATATAAAGAAAGCCTCCATGTTTAATCCTCACTTTGAGAGCTAATAAAGTAGAGTCAGGTCGCACCTGACTGAGTTCACGGTACTAAGCCTATTGAGTTATTGCATACGCAACATTTGGCGAAGAGGCACAATACAAACTTTCACACACAAAACAAAAAAATGAGCACCGCTGGAATCCTGGAGCGATTCTTGGTGGGAGGATTTTACAAATCGCCTCGACCAGTACTTCGTGGTCAACAAGGTGGATGAAGACACTGACGCAGTTAGGTGCACAGCGGTTTTCCTCATGGTTTGTGGCCCAAATATCTATGGCCTCATAAAGAATCTGCTCTCACCTGCACGTCCAACGGAAAAGACCTATGAGGAATTGTGTGCTTTAATTCGGGACCATCTCAAACCTAAAGAAGGCATCATTATCTCGAGGTATCGCTTTTACAAGAATGTTCGTTCTGAGGGCCAGGACGTGGTGGAATTTGTTGTCGACCTGTGTCGGTTTGGAACCGCGTTGGAAGACATGTGCGCGACGTCTTTGGAATAGGCCTAAACCACGAGATGATCCTGCAGAAGCTGCTGGCTGCGGAGACGCTGGATCTGAGCAGGGCTATCACAATTGCCCAGGCTTGCCTGGCCACGGTCGATAGTACAAAGCAGATATCCTCGCAGAGTCGGAATTCCACGGCAAGTACTGTGCACCAGATTGTGTCGTCGGTTCGCAGAGCTGCATCTGGCAGGGCCTACCCGACTTTGTTTGCGAAACCTATAGCTGCTTGAAGTCTGCCATTGGGCACGAATCCGATTTCACCCTGTTGGCATTGTGGGGGCAATCATCAGCCTCATCAGTGCCGTTTCAAACAGTATATTTGTAGAGGCTGTGCGAAAATGTGGCACCTTCAGCGGATGTGTCCGCAGCTCAGCAAGCGTGTTGTGACACACCACGTGGATGATGATGACCGATCCGGAGCGGATCCGGCAATGCAACCCGAGATACCGAGGAGGAAGTGTATAGTGTACATTCATTCCTGACAAAGAGCTAACCGATAATGATTGAAGTAAAATTGAACGGCGTGCCGGTATCTATGGAATTAGATATGGGTGCGAGTCAGTCAATTATGAGCCAGAGGACTTTCGAAAACCTGTGGGACACCAAGGCCGTGAAACCCAAGCTGAGTTCAGTAAATGCAAAATTGCGTACCTACACCAAAGTGTTCATACCAGTGATTGGCAGTGAAGCAGTCAAGGTGTCGTACGATTGGATGGTTCATGATCTATCGCTGTGGATCGCTCCAGGCAGTGGTCCAACGCTGTTCGGCAGGAGTTGACTCGAAAAAATTAAGTGGAACTGGAACGATATGAAAGCTTTGTCATCAGTGGATGACGCTTCGTGTGCTCAAGTGCTGAGCAAATTTCCCTCGTTGTTTGAACCGGGCATCGGTAACTTCACGGGAGCCAAGGTACAGATCCACCTGGACTCGGATGCAAGACCCGTCCATCACAAAGCCCAGGCGGTCCCGTACATGATGAGGGAGAAGGTCGAAATCAAACTGGACAGACTCCAAGGTGAGGGGGTCATTTCACCAGTCGAATTTAACGAATGGGCTAATCCCATTGTTTCTGTGCTAAAGAGTGATGGCACTGTCAAGATTTGTGGAGCCTACAAGGTTACGATCAACTGAATTTCGAAACAGGATTAGTACCCATTACCAAAGGCTGATGACCTATTTGCAATGCTAGCCGGGGGAAAGTTGTTCACCAAATTGGATCTGACATCGGCCCATATGACACAGGAGCTTGTTGAATCATCGAAGAAACTTACATGCACCAATACGCATAAAGGGCTGTTCATTTACAACAGCTGTCCTTTCGGAATTTGCTCGGCTACAACCATATTTCAGAGAAACATGGAGAGTTTACTGAAGTCCGTCCCTAGAACCATGTTGTTCCAAGACAACATTCTGGTCACAGGTTGTGACACTGCCAGACACCTGCACAACCTGGAAGAGGTTCTACGTTGTCTGGACAAAGTGGGGGTCAGGTTGAAATGTTCAAAGTGCGACTTTATGGCACTGGAAGTCAAATTCCTGGGAAGGAAGATTGCTGCAGACGGCATCAGGCCTACGGACTCAAAAACAGAGGCCATCAAAAATGCACCCAGACCCCAGAATGTGACAGAGCTGCGTTCATTCCTTGGTCTTCTCAACTACTTCGGTAATTTCTTACTTAAATTGAGCACATTATTAGAGCCACTGCGCATGCTGCTCAGAAAAGGTGACAACTGGGTTTGGGGTGTATCTCAAGATCACAAGTTAGGACCTGGACCAGCCAGGATCCGATCTTATTGGTTGTAAAACGTTGCGTCCTTAGTGGTGATTGGTCGGCCATTCCCAGGGAAGTGTGTGATGAGACCAAACCTTACAACCGTTGCAAAGATGAACTATACATTCAATCTGATTGTTTGCTATGGGGTAATCGTGTTGTTGTGCCCAGGGAGAGATTTGTACGGGATTTACACAGTATCTATCCCGGTATTGTGATGATGAAGATCATTGCCAGATCTCATATTTGGTGGCCTGGCATTGACTCTGATTTGGAGTCATGTGTGCATCAGTGCAACACTTGCATGCAGTTAAGCAATGCACCAGTGGAATCTCCGCTAAGTCTGTGGTCGTGGCCATCCAAACCGTGGTTGAGGATCCACATCGACTATGTGGGTCCTTTCCTGAGCAAAATGTTTTTGGTGGTGGTGGATGCGTATTCCAAATGGATAGAATGTGTAATCATGTCATCCAGCACATCCACAGCCATCATTGAGAGCCATCGTGCCATGTTCGCCACTCATGGTCTGCCTGACATCATTGTGAGCAACAACAGATCGTGCTTCACAAGTTTGGAGTTTCAAGCGTTTATGAGACTCAATGATATCAAGCATGTAAAATCAGCACCACTCAAATCCACTTCCAATGGGCAAGCGGAGCGGGCCGTCCAAACCATCAAGCAGAGCCTGAAACACGTAACTCACGGTTCTTTGCAGACTCGCTTGTCACGCATACTGCTTAGTTACAGGACGAGGCCTCACACGCTTACCAGGGTCCCCCCGCTGAACTGTTGATGAAGAGAAGTCTCAAGATCAGGCTCTCGCTTGTCCACCCTGATCTTAATGATCACGTTGAAAACAGCCGTCAACATCAGCAGTGGTATCATGATCGCACTGCCGTGTCACGCGACATCTCTATTAATGATCCTGTGGATGTGCCAAATTATGGTCAAGGCCCCAAGTGGGTCACTGACACTGTTACAGCCAAGGAGAGTAACAGGGTGCTTATTGTCAGGCTCACTAATGGGCAAACATGCAGGAGTCACATTGATCAGACAAAATTGCGGCACACAGACGAACCGGAACAGCTTGAAGAAGACACTATCAATGACCAACTGATTCATATTCAGCCATCAGAAGACCCTGCTGTTGTCAATGAATTTGGACCAGCAATCCCCGACATGGATACTGCCACTCCCATTAGATCGGCTATCCAGCCTCAAGTCATGAATGACTCGGAGAGCTCACCCAGATCTCGAATTGAACTGAGACGATCAACTAGGGAGCGGAAAGCCCCGGATCGTCTCAATTTGTAAATAGGACTGATACCAAGATCTTGAGGGGGGAATGATGTAATGTATGTATGCCTGGGTTTACCTGCCACCAGGGGGAGTGACCATCGGAGGTCATTGGGCCACAGACACATACGTGCAGCCCTTATATATAAAGAAAGCATCCATGTTTAATCCTCACTTTGAGAGCTAATAAACTAGAGTCAGGTCGCACCTGATTGAGTTCACGGTACTAAGCCTATTGAGTTATTGCATATGCAACAAAAACCTACCTCGTTGACCTGCCCTCATTTCTCCTTATGCTCGGTGTCAAATTGTGTTTTATAACGCTCCTGTGAAGCACCTTGGGACGTTTTACTACATTAAAGGCGCTATATAAATATAAGTTGTTTGTACTGAAGCCCACTGTGCAATTGCTTCTCCATTATAGTTGCTATCAACATAGCCCCACATTGTGTGGTGGCTCTTAAAGTCTCTGAGATGGATGTTGATGAGGAGAGAACGGTGTGTCAGGCCACTGTACGAGCAGTGGTTTGTAGATATTGGAGACTGTTAGTTCTCCTACATGTATTTCTGTGGTGAAAACTCTGGCAGTACTGGTATGGTTGAGTTCAGTGCAGCTTTCGATGCCTTATTTGACATAGCACGCCAGATCATATTTAGAATGGTTATTGCAAGCGATTAGGTCAAAACCTGTAATGCGCCCTCTTGTGTCAACTGGTGGATGTATTTAATGTGTGTGTTTTCCAAAACCAGGACATCAACGCTGTGTTTCTTGAGTAACATTTCGAGATTCTCATACTTTGAGCGAGAGATGCCTTCGATATTAAGCTGGCATATTCAGATGGTTGGGCCTACTTGTAGTTTTCTTTGGTCCTGAAGAAGACCGTTTGATTTGCTACTCTCGTCGGACGGTTGATTTAACAACAAGTTTGGTGTCCTTTGAGAAGATCACATAAAAGGGTGGGTGGTTATAATCCACCCGCATAATCCATAAGCTAGGCTTCTATTCCTTTGAATATAGAAGGTTAAGTAGTGATTTGATTGAGATTTTTAGGATTGTGAAAGTCATTGATAGGATAGAAACTTTATTCTGCTGGTGAGCGAGTTTGGAACAAGGGGACATAACCTTAAAATCAGAGCCAGGTTATTCAGGAGAGAAGTTAGGAAATTTAGGTACACAGAGCATAGTTTACAGATGACACAAAACTCAGAAATGTACTAAAAAGTGAGCAGGATAGCAACAGACTTCAGGAGAACATAGACAAACTGGTGAAATGGGCAGACATGGCAGATGAAATTTAACACAGAGAAATGTGAAGTGATTCACTTTGCTGGAAGAATGAGGAGAGGCAATATAAACAAAATGGTACAATTTTAAAGGGGTATAGGAACAGAGGTGTCGGTACACAAGTCTTTGAAAGTGGCAGGTCAAGTTGAGAAGGCTGTTAAAAAGGTATACAGGATCCTTGGCTTTATAAATAGAGGCATAGAGTACAAAAGGAAGAAAGCTATGCTAAATCTTTATAAAATACTGGTTAGGCCCTAGCTGGAGTATAGTGGCCAATTCTGCGCACCAACATTTAGGAAGGAAATCAAGGCCTTGGAGAGGGTGCAGAGGAGATTTACTAGAATGATACCAGGGATGAAACTCCTGAGAGTGGAGAAGGTTATGGAGAGATTTGATAGAGGTCTTCAAAATCATAATGGGTTTTGATAGAGTAAATAAGAAGCAACAATTTCCAGTGGCAGAAGGGTCAGTAACCAGAGGACACAGGTTTAAGGTGATTGGCAAAAGAACCAGAGGCGACATGGGGAAACATTTTTTAACAGTGAGTTGTTATGATGTGGAATGCACTGTCTGAAAGAGTATTGGAAGCAGGTTCAATAGTGACATTCAAAAGAGAATTGGATTAATACTCAAAAAGGAAAAATGTGCAGGGCTATGGGGAATGAGCAGGGAGTGGGACTAATTGGATAGCTCTTTCAAAGAGCTGGCACAGGTACGATGGGCTGAATGACTTCCTTCCGTGCTGTATCATTTTATGATTCTATATGACTTCTTCACGCAGTTCTGAAGAAAGGTCACTGACCTGAAACGTTAACTCTATTTTTCTCTCCACAGATGCTGCCTGACTTGCTGAGTATTTCCAGCATTTTCTGTTTATGTAGCCAGTCTAATATGTGAGGGCTTGTGCTGAGGGAGATGTCTCCAGGCAGCTGTGGAGCTGATTGGATCGTGGTGGTTAAAGACCAGGCTAGGAGCCAGCAGAGGTGCAGAGTTCAGTTCAGGAGCCAGAAAAGGAGTAGGGTTTGAACCAGGTGCTGTCAGAGAAACTGGTTATGGAGCAGGAGCCAATGGAAGTTGATCAGCATTTTCTGTTTTTATTTCAGATTTCCAGCACCTGATATATTTTGCTTTTGTAAGGAGTTATCAGGACAGTTTGGTCAAAGAGGCAGGTTTTAAAGAGGATAGAGCGGTGGGAGTAAATTCCAGAGTTTAGGGCCTTGGCACAGCCATCAAGGGAGGAATGCAAGAGGCTAGAATTGGTGGAGCTCAGAGAACCCAGAGGGTTAGAGCTGGAGGAGGTTACAGAGATAGCGAGTAGCGAGGTCATGGAGGGATTTGAAAACAAGAATGCGAATTAAAAAGGAGGTTCGTAGGGTCTTCTGTTGGGCCAGCTCATGAAAGGAAGAGGCACTCTTTCCTTGTCACAGGGGTCAGGAATCACTCCTGAACTCCAGTCCCAACACCTTGAGATAGCAGGCAATGGGGAGTGTCTCGGGTTCAGGGAATCCAAATCATGTTTGATGCGGTGCAGTCTGACTTCAAAGATCTACATAGTAACGTTGCATCTTTGCATCATATGATACCTTGACCGGAAGAGATGAGAATAAATGAATTCTCTTAAAACACTCTCGCATGCCTACCTTACGCTGCAGTTCAGTAATTGACATTCACAGGGATCCATGGTACGGGTGGATATAAAGGCAAGGCTTAAAGGTCTGCTAACCCACTTTACTGCCAAGTTCCTGTGTAGAATAAATGTTAAAATGATTTAAAAAACCTAAATATTCCTCAAATAGTGGTAGAAAAATTCCATATAGTTAAGGTAGAATTTCTGATAATTGATTGGAAATTTTAAATAAATTTACAGGAATGTCATAATTTTTAACGTTCACATAAGATTATCACACATCAAGGCCATAGAATATGTTCCCTAATGTTTCAGTAAACTACCTGATGTTGACTGAGCCATTCACACCCAGATTATCCTCAGTTCGATCCCTGACTTGCGCTGATCTCACGCAGGGTAGTGGGGCTGGGAGCACTGCAATCTGGTTGTGCCACTGGGTTAAGAAGGAAAATACATGGCTATGGTTCCCATCTTGATCGATACTACCAATTCCTGCTGGAGATATACTAAGTGCCTTTGTGAGAATATTGGCTGAGGACAAGATTAGGCTCAGCTGTGATGGCTTTCATGGTTCAATGCCTGGATTCACACAGAAATAATACAACTTGGATGAGGGCTGACTGCACCCTCAGAGTTTACCCAAGCAGCCAGTGAATTTGAAATATTATCTATTTTGAAATCAAATTGACGTGATGTAAAAAAGTATGATAGAAGAAAAGGCCACAGGCCCATTACACCTGTTTGTCCACAGACCATGTAAGAGCCCCTCGGCCATGGACTAAATTGGGGATGTTCAAGATGCAGAACATGGGCCACGAACACCTGTTAGCCAACCCATGGATCCTTTCAGCTTTATGCATTAGTATGCTCGGCTAGTAACACTGTGAGCTTGCTAATCTTTGCCCAGGTTTTGTTAACACTTTTTAAAAAAGGAGGGAAGAGAGAAAACAGGGAATTATAGACCGGTCAGCCTGACATCGGTAGTGGGTAAAATGATGGAATCAATTATTAAGGATGTCATAGCAGTGCATTTGAAAAGAGGTGATATGATAGGTCCAAGTCAGCATGGATTTGTGAAAGGGAAATCATGCTTGACAAATCTTCTGGAATTTTTTGAGAATGTTTCCAGTAAAGTGGACAAGGGAGAACCAGTTGATGTGGTATATTTGGACTTTCAGAAGGCTTTCGACAAGGTCCCACACAAGAGATTAATGTGCAAAGTTAAAGCACATGGGATTGGGGGTAGTGTGCTGACATGTATTGAGAACTGGTTGTCAGACAGGAAGCAAAGAGTAGGAGTAAATGGGGACTTTTCAGAATGGCAGGCAGTGACTAGTGGGGTACCGCAAGGTTCTGTGCTGGGGCCCCAGCTGTTTACACTGTACATTAATGATATAGACGAGGGGATTAAATGTAGTATCTCCAAATTTGCGGATGACACTAAGATGGGTGGCAGTGTGAGATGCGAGGAGGATGCTATGAGGCTGCAGAGCGACTTGGATAGGTTAGGTGAGTATAATGTGGATAAATGTGAGGTTATCCACTTTGGTGGTAAAAACAGAGAGACAATTATCTGAATGGTGACAGATTAGGAAAAGGGGAGGTGCAACGAGACCTGGGTGTCATGGTACATCAGTCATTGAAGGTTGGCATGCAGGTACAGCAGGCGGTTAAGAAAGCAAATGGCATGTTGGCCTTCATAGCGAGGGGATTTGAGTACAGGGACAGGGAGGTGTTGCTACAGTTGTACAGGGCCTTGGTGAGGCCACACCTGGAGTATTGTGTACAGTTTTGGTCTCCAAACCTGAGGAAGGACATTCTTGCTATTGAGGGAGTGCAGCGAAGGTTCACCAGACTGATTCCCGGGATGGTGGGACTGACCTATCAAGAAAGACTGGATCAACTGGGCTTGTATTCACTGGAGTTCAGAAGAATGAGAGGGGACCTCATAGAAACGTTTAAAATTCTGACGGGGTTAGACAGGTTAGATGCAGGAAGAATGTTCCCAATGTTGGGGAAGTCCAGAACCAGGGGACACAGTCTAAGGATAAGGGGTAAGCCATTTAGGACCGAGATGAGGAGAAACTTCTTCACCCAGAGAGTGGTGAACCTGTGGAATTCTCTACCACAGAAAGTTGTTGAGGCCAATTCACTAAATATATTCAAAAAGGAATTCGATGAAGTCCTTACTACTAGGGGGATCAAGGGGTATAGCGAGAAAGCAGGAATGGGGTACTGAAGTTGCATGTTCAGCCATGAACTCATTGAATGGCGGTGCAGGCTAGAAGGGCCGAATGGCCTACACCTGCACCTATTTTCTATGTTTCTATGTTTCTATAACCTAGAATTTATAACAGTCTGTTCGAATGGGTGTACAAGTTCAGTGCTACTGGCTCAGTTGAGCCCAGCTAAATTTTATATTAGCTGTTTGGCATGCTTAAAAACCTTTTGAAAAATAAGTAATTTTCTGAGCAATATTTCCACATTGTGTGTGTGTGTAGACCCTATGTGCCATTGCATGCCCTAGCCACTTTTGACTCTGGTTTTCTATGTATTCCTGCTCTCTGCCATTCCACTATGTGGCAGGAGCTTCAGCCACCAGAGACAAAATCCTGTCTGTGATTGAATGGGCCCTGCAACTTCATTAACGATGCAATCTGTGGTGTGAGTTTACTACTTTCAGAGGTATATTCCATATTCCTAGAGGTTTCACTCGGAGTGGTGAGAAATCATGGGCATAAACCTAAATTCTGCCATTCCAAGTGACTCTATTTTTATACTTATTTCAAAAATCTGTACCTAGTTGGTTATAAGAATAACAGGATAAGAGGGGAATTTATTTTATGCAGCAATTTGTTACGATCTGGAATGCACTGACTGAAAGAGTGAAGGAAGTAGATTCGATAGTAACTTTAAAAAGAGAATTGAATATATACTTGAAAAGGTGAATATTGTAAGGCTATGTGGAAAGAGCAGGGGAGTGGGATTAATTGGATAGCTCTTTCAAAGAACCGGCACAGGCACAATGGGCTGAATGGCCTCCATCTAAGAACATAACAAAATCAGGAGTAGGTCATATGGCCCTTCAAGCCTGCTCCGCCATTTAATACGATCAATGCTGATCCGATCATGGACTCAGGTCCACTTCCTGCCTGCACCCCAGAACCCTTTATTCCCTTATCGGTTAAGAAATCTGTGCTGTATGATTCTATATGAGCACTTCTTAATAAGAACATAAGAAATAGGAGCAGGAGTAGGATATGCAGCCCCTCGAGCCTGCTCCGCCATTTAATACGATCATGGCTGATCTGATCATGGACTCAGGTCCACTTCCCTGCCCGCTCTCCATAACCCCTTATTCCGTTATCATTTAAGAAACTGTCTATTTCTGTCTTAAATTTATTCAATGTCCCAGCTTCTACAGCTCTCTGAGGCAGCGAATTCCACAGATCCACATTCTCTGAGAGAAGAAATGTGTCCTCATTTCAGTTTTAAATGGGCGGCCCCTTATTCTAAGATCGTGACCACTAGTTCTAGTCTCCCCCATCAGTGGAAACATCCTCTCTGCATCCACCTTGTCAAGTCCCCTCATAATCTTATACATTTTGATAAGATCACCTCTCATTCTTCTGAATTCCAATGAGTAGAGGCCCAACCTACTCAACCTTTCCTCATAAGTCAACCCCCTCATCCCTGGAATCAATCTAGTGAACCTTCTCTGAACTGCCTCCAAAGCAAGTATATCCTTTCGTAAATATGGAAACCAAAACTGCACGCATATTCCAAGTGTGGCCTCACCAATACCCTGTACAACTGTAGCAAGACTTCACTGCTTTTATACTCCATCCCCTTTGCAATAAAGGCCAAGATTCCATTGGCCTTCCTAATCACTTGCTGTATCTGCACACTATCCTTTTGTGTTTCATGCACAAGTACCCCCAGGTCCCGCTGTACTGCAGCACTTTGCAATCATTCCCCATTAAAATAATAACTTGCTCTTTGATTTTTTTCTGCCAAAGTGCATGACCTCACACTTTCAAACATTATACTCCATCTGTCAAATTTTTGCCCACTCACTTATCCTTTTGCAGATTTTTTGTGGGTCCTCCTCACACATTGCTTTTCCTCCCATCTTTGTATCATCAGCAAACTTGGCTACGTTACACTCGGTCCCTTCTTCCAAGTTGTTAATATAGATTGTAAATAGTTGGGGTCCCAGCACTGATCCCTGAGGCACCCCACTGGTTACTGATTTCCAACCCGAGAATGAACCATTTATCCTGAATCTCTGTTTTCTGTTCGTTAGCCAATCCTCTATCCATGCTAATATATTATCCCTAACCCTATGAACTTTTGTCTTGTGCAGTAACCTTTTATGTGGCACCTTGTCAAATGCTTTCTGGAAATCCAAATACACCACATCCACTGGTTCCCCTTTATCCACCCTGTTCGTTACATCCTCAAAGAATTCCAGCAAATTTGTCAAACATGACTTCCCCTTCATAAATCCATGTTGACTCTGTCTGACCGAATTTTGCTTTTTCAAATGTCCTGCTACTGCTTCTTTAATAATGGACTGCAGCATTTTCCCAACCACAGATGTTAGGCTAACTGGTCTATAATTTCCTGCTTTTTGTCTGCCTCCTTTTTTAAATAGGGGCATTACATTTGCAGTTTTCCAATCTGCTGGGACCTCCCCAGAATCTAAGGAATTTTGGTAAATTACAACCAATGCATCCACAATCCCTGCCGCTACTTCTCTTAAAACCCTATGATGCATGCCATCAGGTCCAGGGGATTTATCCATCTTTAGTCCCATTATCTTACTGAGTACCACCTCCTTAGTGATTGTGATTGTGTTAAGTTCCTCCCCCGCTATAGCCCCTTGACTATCCACTATTGGAATATTGTTAGTGTCCTCTACTGTAAAGACTGATACAAAATATTTGTTCAGAGTTTCTGCCATCTCCATGTTCCCCATTACTAATTCCCCGGTCTCGTCCTCTAAAGGACCAACATTTGCTTTAGCCACTCTTTTCCTTTTTATATACTTAATATATTAACACGCATACAAAACCTGCTATTAATTTGTAATGTTTCTCATTATTTGTCAAATATTATCGATATATTCCCTATATTTAATATATGTTAATAATTGTGGGTTTATCAACTACATTTGAGTAACAAAAGAAAAATGTAATGTCAGAAGTGGGATTCGAACCCACGCCTCCAGAGGAGACTGCGACCTGAACGCAGCGCCTTAGACCGCTCGGCCATCCTGACTTACGATAACAACCTTTTTGGAAATCAATTGAGAAAAGCAAACCGGAACCATTTCACAGCGGGAGCTGAAGAATGAATTGTAAAACCATGACACATAGAAAGCAACGTGTAACCCACCATCTACCGCTGATTCTAGTTTATTAAAAAAAAATGCTACATTGGATATTGGTTGTTTGGCGGGCTTTAAAAAAAAAACTTTTGAAAATAAGTAATTTCCTGAGCAGTATTTCCACATTGTATGTGTGTGTTTATTTTTTAAAAATATAATGACGAGTCCTTTCTAACAGTGCAACGTATCTGTCATTGCAAATAATATGAGTTGCCTCGCCAGCTTTGTGTTTACAGGGCTATGAGGAAGGAAGGTGGAGCAGGACACATACGGTCGCCACCCACCGCGTTACTCTGCTGTCGGAACGCGGCGGCGCGGCCGGGCAACGTTCGAATGGAACGTCCCTCCATTGTCGCGAGTGAGCGTGGCCCGGGAATGGAACCCCGGCGCGCGGCCACTCCGTGTCCCTGAAGCGCTGTGGGGGATCTCCCGGGGGCAGTCAATGCACGCTGTCTCTTCTCGGTTGGCAGAAAACGAGCAAGTAGCGGATCTGGCGAATTTGTCCCTTGTGCAATCGGCGAAAGGGATTTAAAGAAATCCAAGACTGCAAAAAAAAAGGGAGGGAGCCAACAACAACAATGCTGGCATTCGGCAGGTTGTCCTGGGAGATCCGCGTGACATTGGGCGCTGCTGTGGTCTTTTTCTCCATGGTCATCTCCAGGAGCATGAGAGACTATTTCGATCAACCAACTCTGTTGAAGTTGTTCCGGGTCCAGTTTCTGCTCTTTATCAACACGCTCATGTCAATCGGATCGCGCTACATCTGGAAGCGGACAGTGTGGAACCTGCAGACTTTGTGCATCGTCTCCTGTAACAGCTCCAGGTGTTTCACCGGCTGGAAGATCATTATTGCCCTTTTTCTACTTCTGGCTCATTCCAGTTTCATTTCACTGCTGACTTTGGTGTCGGAAGAACCTCACATCTTTTCTTTGGTCTCCTACACCTGCCTAGGAATGTACATTTTCCTCATTTTCAGTCTTGTTGTTTTAGGGCTTGTGGAAAAGGCCCAGAAGCTGATCACCTGCAGCCGGGCGGCGGCATCCAATCACAATCGGAACGCGATCAAAGTTATCCTGGCCCTCCTGTTCACTCTCGCCTGCACAGTTGTGGGGCTCCTCAATGCACTGCAGCCTCCTCTGGTCAAACGGTTGGAAATCCCTATCCACAAGCTGCCACCGTCATTCCAAAATTTGAGGATGGTTTTATTGGCTGATATTCACTTAGGGCCTACAGTAGGAAGGACCAAACTTGAAATGGTTGTGAAGATAGTTACTGATCTAAACCCAGGTAGGTTACATGATTGACTCCAGCCTTAAGCGAGCCAAAGGGTGCAAAGCCCCACTTGTCAATCACCCGCCCCCGAAATCTGAGTCATGATGCTTAATATGACATGGTATGTGCCCTCTTGCTTCACCATAAACAAATAAGAACATAATGTTATGTATGGAGAAAGAGTCAGACTGAACACTGTGAGCTCACAGTAACGTGTGACCGTAGTCTTTTATTGCAGGTCTCAAACCTGTGAGGCCTCCTTAAATACCTCCCAAGGGATTATGGGATCCAGGAGATGAGCCCTCTGGTGGCTGTACAGAGTAAATACAAGTTAACATATATAACAACACTCCCCCGCCACCCTCCCCCAAGTTAATAGTGTAACTATTTACAATATGAGTCGATCTGAGGGCCTTCTTGCCCTGGTTGATCGTCTCGGTGTGAAAGCTGGCATTGTTGGATCATTTGTTGAGCCCTCGCTGGGCTGCTATGCAGCTGGCCTTGCTGGGCTGGCTGGTGTGGATGATGCGTTCTGCTTCGTAGTCAACTGTAGTGCCGGTTGCCACTGGTGTGTATGTTGGGGGATCAAAAAAGGTAGGGTCCAAGGTGGGTTGCTCAGGATAGTCTGTGAATCTGAGTTTGATTTGGTCCAAGTGTTTCCGGTGAATGAGTCCATTTGAAAGTTTGACCCGAAACACCCTGCTCCCCTCTTTGGCCACGACAGTGCCGGGAAGCCACTTGGGACCTTGTCTATAATTCAATACAAATACAGGATCATTGATTTCAATCTCGCGTGACACATTTGCGCTATCATGGTATGTACTTTGTTGAAGTCGCCTGCTCTCCACCTGTTCATGTAGATCAGGGTGAACTAACGAGAGCCTTGTCTTAACCCCTCTTTTCATGAGCAATTCAGCAGGTGGGATCCCAGTGAGCGAGTGGGGTCTCGTGCGGTAGCTAAGCAGGACTCGGGATAGGCGAGTCTGCAGTGAGCCTTCAGTTACCCTCTTCAAGTCTTGCTTGATGGTTTGTACTGCTCTCTCTGCCTGACCATTGGACGCTGGTTTAAACGGGGCCGATGTGACATGTTTGATCCCGTTACGGGTCATGAATTCTTTGAACTCAGCACTGGTAAAACATGGCCCGTTGTCGCTCACCAGGACATCGGGTAGGCCGTGTGTGGCAAACATGACCCGCAGGCTTTCAGTAGTGGCAGCGGACGTGCTAGCCGACATTATCTCACATTCAATCCACTTGGAGTACGCGTCTACAACCACAAGGAACATTTTTTTTTCCACAAAGGGTTTATTGTGGTTAATTCACCTTACAATCACACTTAGAATTTCTGGAACTGTTTCTTGGCTCCAGCAGCCTTGGTGACTTTGAGGACATTGAAGTGCACGGCCTTGCTGAGGGGCCAACACTCCCCCACAGCCACACTGTCTCCATTCTGCACATCCCTGAAGCAGGGGGACAGGTGCACAGACATGTTCTTGTGTCGCTTCTCAAAGTTGTTGTATTTCCTGATGTAATGCAGATAGTCCCTGCGGATCACGATGGTCCGCTGCATCTTCATCTTGGTCACAACACCTGACAGGATCCGTCCTCGGATCGACACGATCCCGGTGAACGGACACTTCTTGTCAATATAGGTTCCATCGATGGCCTCTCGCGGAGTCTTGAAGCCCAGGCCCACATTGTGATAGTAGCAAGGAAGCTTGTCCTTGCTGCCCTCCCCCACCAGTGCTCGCTTCTTGTTCTGGAAGATGGTGGGCTGCTTCTGGTAAGCTCGCTCGGTCTGGGTGTCCGCCATGTTGTTGTTACCCAAGAACGGGCCTGCATAGTCGACATGTACCCTAGAACACTGTTTGGAGGACCAAGACCATAAACTTAGCGGCGCCTCCCTGAGTACGTTGCTTAACTGCGAGCATGTATTACATCTGTGAACGCAGGACTCTAAGTCCGCATCGATACCGGGCCACCACACGTGGGATTGGCTATCACTTTCATCATTATGATGCCTGGGTGGGTATTGTGGAGGTCATTGATGAAGGTGTCTCTGCCCTTCTTGGGGACCACGACTCGATTGCCCCACAGAAGGCAGTCTGCCTGTAAAGACATTCATCTTTGCGTCGCTGGAACGGCTTGATCTCTTCCTGCATTTCCACTGGGACACGCGACCAGCTCCCGTGAAGGGGTCCTGGTTCGTCGAGGTTTTGATCTGCTGGGCAGTGACGGGTGATTGCTCACTCTCAAATGCTTCCATAACCATGGCTAAATCTGCGGGCTGCGCCATTTCCATTCCCGTGTGGGCAATCGCAGCCTACTGAGAGCAGTTTTCTGTGCCTGGCCTGTGGCGGATGGCGTAGTTATATGCGGACAACTTGAGTGACCATCTCTGGATGCGGGGCGATGCGTTGGTATTTATCCCTTTACTCTCGGAAAACAGGGATATAAGTGGCTTATGGTCAGTTTCCAATTCGAATTTTAGCCCAAACAGGTATTGATGCATTCTCTTTACCCCATAGACTCACACTAACGCTTCTTTTTCAATTATACTGTAGGCTCTCTCAGCCTGAGACAGACTCCTGGATGCATAAGCAACCGGTTGCAGTTTCCCCAAATCATTAGCTGTTGCAATACACACCCGACGCCATATGACGACGCATCACATGCTAGTACCAAACGCTTACATGGATCATACAACACAAGCAATTTGTTTGAGCATAACAGTTTTCTCGCTTTTACAAAGGCATTTTCTTGGCTTTTGCCCCAAACCCATTCGTCCCCTTTTCGTAGTAAGACATGCAGTGGTTCTAACAGTGTGCTGAGACCCAGTAAGAAGTTACCCAAAGTAGTTCAGGAGTCCCAGAAACGACCGCAGCTCCGTCACGTTCTGTGGCCTCAGTGCGTTCTCGATTGCCTCCGTCTTCGCGTTGGTGGGCCTGTTGCCGTCCGCCGCAATCCTCCTTCCCAAGAACTCCACTTCAGGCGCCAGCAAAATACGCTTTGAGCGTTTTAACCTGAGCCCCACGCAGTTGAGTTGACTCTGAACCTCCTCCATGTTCTGCAGATGCTCGACTGTGTTCCTACCTATGACCAAGATGTCGTCCTGGAAGACCACGGTGTGCGGGACCGACTTCAGTAAGCTTTCCATGTTTCTCTGGAATATCGCCGCCGCTGATCGAATTCCAAATGGGCATCTGTTATAAATAAAAAGACCTTTGTGCATTTGATGCAGGTGAGGCCCTGCGATGATTCCTCCAGTTCCTGCGTCATGTAGGCTGAAGTCAGATCCAGCTTCGTGAACGTCTTTCCTCCCGCCAGCGTTGCAAAGAGGTCGTTGGCCTTTGGTAGTGGGTCCTGGTCCTGCAGGGAGAAACGATTGATAGTTACTTTGTAATCGCCACAGATTCTGACGGTGCTGTAGGACTGGGGCAATAGGACTGGCCCACTCGTGAAATGATGCCCTCTCTTTGCAGCTGGTCTAGCTCGATCTCTACCCTTTCTCTCATCATGTACGGAACGGCTCTCGCCTTGTGATGGATGGGTCGCGCCCCCGGAATTAGGTGAATCTGCACTTTTGCTCCTTGGAATTTCCCGATGTCTGGTTCGAACAGCAAAGGAAATTTGTTTAAGACCTGGGCACACGAAGTGTCGTCAGCGGGCGATAGTGTTCGGACGTCGTCCCAGTTCCAGTGTATCTTTCCCAGCCAGCTCCTGCCAAGCATCGCCCGGTACCACCCAGAGTGGTAGCTTGTGCACCGCTCCATCATAGGAGACTTTTACAACAGCACTGACGATTACGGGAATCAGTTCTTTTGTGTAAGTTCTTAGTTTAGTGCGAACTGGAGTTAAGACTGGCCTTGAGGCCTTGTTGCACCACATTCTTTCAAAAGTCTTTTTGCCGATGATGGACTGGTTCGCGCCTGTGTCCAGCTCCATTGACACCGGGAGTCCATTGAGTTCAACATTCAGCATTATCAGGGGACAATTCGTGGTGAATGTGTGCACCCTATGTACCTCTGCCTCCTCGATCTGAGGCTCTGGTTCTTCATGATCCTCCGTGGATCGGTCCTCCTCTGCAACATGGTGGTTTGCAAGTTTAACAGGATTTGCAGCTCGTCTGCACATACGTTGGAGGTATCACATTGTTCCACAGTCCTTGCAAATGCATCCTTTGAATTGGCATGAATGGAAATGATGATCACCCCCGCAGCGTCAACAAGATGTTAATGGCCTTGCATTCATCACCCTTGATGGTGGACTCTGAGACATCTGTGGACGTGCAGCTGCAGGCATGTGTGACCTGCACTGTACGTTGCGATTCGAAAACAACATCACTTTGTTCACAGTACTTGTAGCAGCACTTGTGTGCTGAGAGATTTGCTTCATATTGTCACCGGTGGCAATGAATGCCTAGGCTATCGCTATGGCCTTACTCAAGGTTGGGGTCTCTACAGTCAAAAGTTTGCGAAGTATGGTTCCGTGGCTAATGCCAAGTACAAAAAAGTCTCTGAGCATGTGCTCCAAATGTTCTTCAAATTCGCAATGTCCTGCAAGGCGTCTTAGCTTGGTGACATAACTCGCCACTTCCTGGCCTTCAGACCTTTTGTAGGTGTAGAACCGGTACCTCGCCATCAGAACGCTTTCCTTCGGATCCAAATGCTCTCGGGCCACTGTGCACAAATCATCGTATGATTTCTCCGTGGGTTTCGCTGGAGTGAGCAGATTCTTCATGAGACCATACGTTGGTGCCCCACAGACGGTGAGGAGGATCGCCCTTCATTTGGCAGCATTCTCTTCCTCATCTCGCTCGTTGGCCATGAAGTATTGGTCGAGTCACTCCACAAAGGTTTCCCAATCATCTCCCTCCGAGAATTTCTCCAGGATGCCCACTGTTCTCTGCATCTTTGGGTTTGTTTTCTGTATCTCGTCGCCAGTTGTTATGTATGGAGAAAGAGTCAAGCCGAACACTGTGAGCTCAAAGTAAAGTGTGACCGTAGTCTTTTATTGCAGGTCTCCAGAGTGCCTCTCCAACCTGTAAGAACTCCTTAAATACCTGTGCTCCCATGGGATTGTGGGATCCCTTGAAACTCCAGGGGATGAGCCCTTTGGTGGCTGTACAGAGTAAATACAAGTTTACATATATAACACATAATATTTTGTATCTGTCTTGACAGTAGAAGATGCAAAAGCATATCTAAAATGGTGGAGAACCAAGGGTCTAATGAGGATGAGGAACTTAATGTATTTCATATAAGTAGAGAAAAAGTACTGGTGAAACTAATAGGACTAAAAGCCAACAAATCCCCTGGACCTGATGGCCTATAACTATTTTGTAAAAAACAAATAATCAAGTGCCCCCTGATTAAAGTGGGGGGGCGGGGGGAGCACACTCCAAAATCTTTTCAAGTGCCTCCCTTTTTTTGGTTTTCTATTTTTTTTTGAGGGCCTAAAGCACCGATTATACAAGTCTCCCTGGCTAAAAGGGGCGGTGGAGGGGGTGGCACTAAAACCGACAACTTAAACAAATTAAACTTTAGACGTTAAAATCAAATTAAAATTGCCGGGGGTGATGATGCACTCCTGTCCCTCCGGCGCCCATCTCTCGTGGAAAGCCGCAAGTGTACCGGTGGACACCGCGTGTTCCATCTCCAGGGACACCCTGGCTCGGATGTGACCGCAGAAGAGAGGCAGACAGTCGGGCTGAACGACCCCCTCGACCGCCCGCTGCCTGGGTCTGATGGCCCCTTGGCCATGCCCAGGAGCAGTCCTACGAGGAGGCCTTCCCCTGATGGCCTACATCCTAGGGTTCTAAAAGAGGTGGCTGCAGAGATAGTGGATGCATTGGTTTTGATCTTTCAAAGTTCCCTAGATTCTAGAACAATCCCAGTGGATTGGAAGGTAGCAAATGTAACACCGCTATTCAAGAAAGGAGGGAGAGAAAAAACAGGGAACTACAGGCCAGTTAGCCTGACATCAGTCGTTGGGAAAATGCTGGAATCCATTGTTAAGGAAGTGGTATCTGGGAACTTAGAAAATCATAACATGATTAGGCAGAGTAAACATGGTTTTATAAAAAGGAAATAGTGTTTGATAAATTTATTAAAGTTTTTTGAGGATGTAACTGGTAGAGTAGATAAAGGGGAACAAAATGTAGTATATTTGGATTTCCAAAAGGCATTTAATAAGGTGTCAAATAAAAGGTTATTATACAAGATAAGGGCTCATGGGATTGGAGGTAATGTATTAGCATGGATAGAGGATTGATTAAGGGACAGAAAACAGAGTAGGGATAAACGGGTCTTTTTCAGGTTGGCAGGCTGTAACTAGTGGGGTGCCGCTAGGATCAGTGCTGGGGCCTCAGCTATTTACAATCTATATTAATGATCTAGATAAAGGAACCGAGTGTAATGTATCCAAGTTTGCTGATGATACAAAGCTAGGTGGGACAGTAAGCTGTGAGGAGAACACAAAATGTCTGCAAAGGGAAATAGATAGACTAAGTGAGTGGGCAGTAAGGTGGCAGATGGAGTATAATTTAGGGAAATGTGAGGTTATTCACTTTGGTAGGAAGAATAGAAAAACAGAATATTTTTTAAATGGTGAGAAACTTTTAAATGTTGTGTTCAGAGAGATTTGGGTGTCCTTGTGCAAGAAACACAGAAAGCGAGCATGCAGGTACAGCAAACAATAAAGAAAGCAAATGGCATGTTGTTCTTTTATTGCAAGGGGGTTGGAGTATAAGAGTAAGGAAGTCTTGCTACAATTGTACAGGGCCTTGCTGAGACCACACCTGGAATACAATGCACAGTTTTGGTCTCCTTATCTAAGAAAGGATATACTTGCCTTGGAGGCGGTGCAGTGGGGGTTCACTAGATTGATTCCTGGGATGAGAGGGCTGTCTTATGATAAGAGATTGAATAGAATGGGCCTTTACTCTCTGGAGTTTAGAAGAATGAGAGGGGATCTTATTGAAACATACAAGATTCTGAAGGGGATTGACAGGGTAGATGCTGAGAGGTTGTTTCCCCTGGCTGGAGTGTCTAGAACTAGGGGGCACAGTCTCAGGATAAAGGGTAGGCCATTTATTACAGAGATGATGAGGAATTTCTTCACTCAGAGGGTTTTAAATCTTTGGAATTCTCTGCCCCAGAGGGCTGTGGACACTGAGTCTCTCAATATATTCAAGGCTGAGATGGATAGATTTTTGGGGTCTAGGAGAATCAAAAGATACAGAAATCGGGCAGGAAAGTAGAGTTGAGGTCAATGATCAGCCATGATCTTATTAAATGGCGGAGCAAGCTTAAGAGGCTGTATGGCCTACTCCTGCTCCTATTTCTTATGTTTTTATGTCTCTTGACCACTACTTCAAGTCCACCTGGCTGTGGGATGTTGGTCCAGTTACAATTTAAGGCTGCACTCTCTATATGTAATCCTAGATGGGAAGTAGGCCATTCAACACAGTTGGTGGGGGGGGTGGGTACAAGAAACTAAATAATCCCTGTCCACACCTGTCATCCACACACCTGCATTTTTGTGATGTTTTTGCCTTCCTCCATTGTTACGGTGCACTGCAGCCAATTGTAGTGCTTCTACAGTTGCCCTTGTTGAGATCAATTACTCAACTAACTCAGCACAGATCAGGGATCAAACCTGGGACCATCCTGGCCTGTATGACTCAGTTCTACTCTGATTTAGAATAGAGGGCAAGAGAAACTTCTTAGCACAGAGTTGTGAGGCTATGGAATTCACTTCTCGGGTTAGTTGTTGAGGTAGAAACCCATGTCAACATTCAATATCAGAGTGGATAGGTGAATGAAGGGATATGGGAACAGAGTGAGTAAATGTGATTGGGATTATTTTCTCATGGGGAGGTGGGTAAATGCCACCATGGACTGGTTGGGCTGAATGGCCTGTTTCATTGTTGTACTTTCCATATCTAACTGGGAAGTCAAGTAAAGTGAAAATAATGAAGGTGTTATCCAGTTCTCTTGACACATTTTGCAGTAAATAGAGTATTATTTAGATTGTCAATTTTACGCTTGTGATAAAGCAAACATTATCTAAATAATTTCATGATTTTCAGATATCATTGTGATTGTTGGTGACCTCACAGACTCTCAGGTGGTCAACCTCCAAACAGCCATAGAGCCACTAAGAGAGCTGACGCCAAAATTGGGGACATACTTTGTTACAGGTAAAAGTTCTCTTTATTTAATAAGTGACAGCCATGTAACCACATATGTGTAAACTTGATAAAGGCGAATCCTTGGTAATGTACGAATTAAGCATATGGATCATTATTTTCAATGTCATAGTACGCAAGATGAAAACTTGCAAAATCAGTTAGTCCTGGACAGCAGAACATTCCCTGAACCTGCCAGCAGTCTAAGGGTTAATCATACTCAAATCCCTACTCACCAATCAGTGAGTAATTTGTAAAACATTTTTCCATACAGGTGTGTTGTAACTATATAAAAACTCGAAGCATACGGTATGGATTCTACAATGTAAATCAAATAGCTAATGTTAATTACTACTAAGGAAGAATGATTACCAGTAAAAGGTGTTTGGCACTGGGAGGAAACTTTCATCCAGAAAAATAAAGCTGATGAAAACCCTACAGGCCTCTATGTTTCCACTGTTAGGGTAGCCATGGTTTAGCACTTTGCTGTTTGATTACTGCAACAACTGCGGCGAATGTGTCAAGTGACCCGGAAGTCAACATGCAAGCTTACAAATGCAATTTTGGGCTCTGTCTAGTTAACATTGACCTGCGTGAATTTGGAATTGCTTGCTACACTTGATGACCATCTAAACGAACCTATTTTCATGCAGCTAGCCCCAGGGGCCAGTGACCCGAAAAATGTTTGTCTTCCACTTAGAATCTTTCCTGACTGTTCCAAAATAAATAGAAGCTTATGGAATTAACATTCACAATAGCCTGTCTTTCGGAGTGTGTAATGTGCTCTTGGATGTCAGGCATCATGCCTGTTTCAGCTTTTGAGTTTTCTTCAACCTGTAGGATAGTATATAATATAACAAGTTAACAGTTTGATATGGGTAAGTGAGTATCATGGGTTAACTAGTATAGGGGGCTATAGTGAATGTGTAGACGGGGTTGGGAGGGGGCGAGAGAGAGAGAATGAATCAATCTGAAAGCCATAGATATATCTGTGCCAAAACAAACCACTTGAGCAAGGGTTAAATGCAGCTGTGTAGATGTAGGGAAATAAAGCGCTCACAAGGATCAAAAAAGACACTGCTTTTCATCTTACTATTTTACTAATAAATTCACAAAAAACTTAAACTCCACTTGGATATGTCAGGTAAATATGAGTATTGGATGATGCCTGTTACTCATTTTTTAAATTCACTAATCAGTGAGTAATTCGCCATATCTAGATTCCCAATGAGCCACATGTGGCTAATGTATTGGGCAACACTGCACTAGGTGGCTGTTCCGTCCTAGAACTCCAATTGCAGTAATTAACTTTTAGGCTGGATATATGCTGCAAGCTTTGAAAACTCCTGGAGGGGGTATCACAACTCCGGGCTTTAGTACTGGTGGCAGAGTCTGGCACTTACTGCCACTTTTGCAATGATGTCCACCCAAAGCCACTTTGCATCTATGTAAGAAAGGCACTATAGCTGCAACTTTAAGCAATCCTATCAATTTCGCAAATAGCCGTTCAACCTACTGGAGATCTCTTTACTGTGGGCTCCTAATATTAAAGGATTGCACACAAAGAGCTGGGAGATTAGTTCTGTATTTTGTCAAATTGACATACAAGTTCCTATAAGCTTTACTTTTAAAATAAAGGGCAGCACTTTATTGTAAATCTACCTGGAAACACCAGAAGGACCTTGCTGATTAAGTTGAATGAAAATGCTTCATTTTTCAATTGAAATCATTACCGGCCTTTCTTTTCTGAGTCATTTATTCCTACAATTATATTTTCCTTTTCATTTGAAAAGTATTTAGTTGTTGAATGATACCACTGACAGATCGAGATTGTTATGCAATGACCTGAAACTGACCAATATGCAGTTAGCTCTGCCTCTCATTTATACTTCCCTTCATTTTTGGGTTATTGAGAGATAGTGAGACGATGCACAAATTAGTAGGGTTTGACATTTTGTCTGTATCCATGTTTGCTGTGCATTTCTTGTTAATCGTATAAATCCCCACAGTTCCTTGTAGTGAGTGATGTTTAGTATTTAACCATGTGAATCTCCATAGCACCGAGCATATACTAAATGTATGAATCACTGTAACACTGGGTATATAACCAAATGAGGGAATCCCCATAAAACTGGGTGTATACTAAACATGGGATCCCCTTAACACTGGGTGTAAACTAAATAAAGCGATCCTCTTAACATTGGGTGTATACTAAACAAGTGAATCCCCTTAACACTGGATGGATACTAAACGTGGGGATCTCCATAACACGGTGTGTACTAAACTGGGGATCACTGTAACAATTGGTGTATACTAAACGAGTGAATCCTCTTAACACTAGATGTATACTTAACACTGGGTGTATACTAAACAACAACAACTTGTATTTATATAGTGCCTTTAACGTAGTAAAAGGTGCCACGGCGCATCACAGGAGCGTTATAAGACAAAACAAATAAATTTGACACCGAGCCACATAAGAACAAATTACGGCAGATGACGAAAAACTTGGTCAAAGAGGTAGGTTTTAAGGAGCGTCTTAAAGGAGGAAAGAGAAGCAGAAAAGTTTTGGGAGGGAGTTCCAGAGCTTCGGGTCCAGGCAGCTGACGCATGGCCACCAATGGTTCAGCAGCTATAATCGGGGATGCTCAAGAGGGCAGAATTTGAGGAGCACAGACATCTCAGAGGTTGGGGAAGGGGGTGGGTGAGGCTGAAGAAGATGGGGAGGGGCGAGGCCATGGAGGGATTTGTAAATGGGGATAAGAATTTTGAAATTGAGGCATTACTTAACCGGGAACCAATGTAGATCAACGAGCACAGGGGTAATGGGTGAGTGGGGCTTGGTGCAAGTTAGGACACGGAAGGAAAAAAACAAGAGTATCCCCGTAACACTGGTAAATGAGTGAATCCCCTTAACACTGGGTGTATACTAAATGAGGGAATCCCCTTAACACTTGGTGTATACTAAACATGGGGTTCTCCGTAACACTGCTTGTATACTAAACGTAGGGATCTTGGTAACACTGCGTGTATACTAAACTGGGGATCACTGTAACACTGGGTGTATAATATGAATCCCTGTGAATTTGGGAATACCATGTATGTGCTGAATATGCAAATCCTTATAGCACTGTGTTTATACTGAACTTTAATTCCACAGATCTCTGTAGCATTGGATTTATATGCTTAGTGTACCTGTCAGACTGGAAGTAGAATCCGAGTAATTATACCCATCAGTCGCTGAATATGACAATTTTATCAGTGAAAACCCTTAAATTTATTAAAATTCAAATTCTAAACGTGAAACTTCATAAAATCCACAAGTCAGGAGGGCCTTTATATTATGAAGACACAATACAGGTACAACATCTCAAATCCAGCTGTCCGAAAATCGAAATTGTCCAAAAACAGATATTTTTGAGAAAATCCCATTTGATAATCAGTAAAATAAAATCCGGAATTATTGTCTAAAAACCGACGGGCTGGACTAGTTATCGGCTTCGCTGCTATATTTTAAATGGCGCATGATCGGTCCAAGCCTTGCCAAATGATCCTCGACTAGTCCCGACCCGACTTTGTCTGTCTCAGTGGTATACGTACGCTCTTGATTTTCAAAATCCGTAAAAATCCAAAAATTGGCACTGTCTCGGTCCCAAGGGTGCCGGACTTGAGACATTGTACCTGTATTATAGAATCAGAGGGCCCAAGTTTCGGCCTCAGTTGCTCCTGATTTTTTGGAGCAACTGGTGTAGAACGGAGTATCTTAGAAATTCAAATTCTCGGCATTTAGTTTGCTCCAGTTCTAGTCAGTTGGAACAGTTTCACTTTGGAACAGAATCTTTTTTTCAAAAGGGGGCGTGTCCGGCCACTTACGCCTGTTTTCAAAGTTTCGGCAGTGAAAACTTACTCCAAACCAGCTTAGAATGGTGTAAGTGAAGATTTTTGTACGCTCGAAAAAACCTTGTCTACACTTTAGAAAATCAGGCGTAGGTTACAAATCAGGCGTAGAGATTGGGGAGGGGGGTGATTTAAAGGGAAGTTTACAAACATTAAACACTTCAGTTTTACAAATAAAGAGCCATCATCAATAATAAATGATAAAAACATCAATAAATCAACCAATAAATCAATCAAAAAAAATTAATAAGAAATATTTTTTTTAAAAAATCAATAAATAAAACATTTTCTACTTACCGATTGCAGCACCGGGAGCCCTCCAACAGCGTGCTGGGATGCCCCCCCCCCCCACAGTGTGTCTCTGTCAGTGTCTCTATCTCTCTGTCTGTCTGTCTGTCTGTGTCTCTCACTCTCTGTCTGTCAGTGTCTGTGTTTCTGACAGTGAGGGGAGAGGGAGGAGGGGGGTAGAGGGAGAGAGGGGGGGCATGGGGAGAGGAGGGGGGGAGAAGGGGGAATGGGGGAGAGAAGAGGGGGGAGAAGGGGAAGGGGGGAAGGGGGCGGAGGAGGAGAAGGGGAAGGGGGGAGGAGGAGAAGGGGAAGGGGGGGAGGAGAAGAAGGGAGGGGAAGGGGGGAAAGGAGAAGGGGGGGGGAGACTGAATGGGCAGGGCCCGTCCCCAGCACCAGATTTACAGGTAGGTGGCGTTGGGTCGGGTCGGGTCCGGGGGGGGGGGGGGTGGGGGGTGGCGGTCGGGAGCACGGGTCGGGTCGGTGGGGGGAGGAGGGAGGGAGGTTCGTGTCGGGGGCGGGGGGAGGGAGGTCAGGTTGGGTCGGGTCCGGGTGGGGGGGTGGGTGGGTCGGGAGCACGGGTCAGGTCGGGGGGGTGTTGGGAGGGAGGTCGGTTCGGTTCGGTTCGGGGTCGGGGGTGGGGGGGTGGGGGAGGAGCGTGGGTCGGATCCAGTCCGGAGTGTCGGATCAGGTCCGGTCCGGGGGTCAGGGGGAAGCGGGAGTTGGGTCGGTGTCGCGGTCGGGTCCGGTCCGGGGGCGGGGGTGGTGGGGGTACGGGGGAGCGGGAGTCGAGTCGGGTCGGGAGGAAGCAGGAGCTGGGTGTGGGAGGAGCCTTATTCACGCAGCCCCAGTGAGGCCATTCGGCCAGGGCTAAGGGCTGCGTGCTTTGGGCCCCTCCCACACAGTTTTGGGCGCCTGGAGCTACTGCACATGCGCGCCCACTGTAGCGCGCATGTGCAGAGCTGGGCGCGCATGTGCAGAGGTCCCGGCACTGTTTTCAGCGCAGGGACCTAGCTCCGCCCCCTACAGCTCGTGCTGCACCGCGCCAAGGGCCAGAGGACCAGCAGGGAGCCGGAGAATCTGGAAGTTTTTTTTAGGCGCACTTTGTGGCGCGAAAAATGGGCGTCCAGGTCCGCGGCCCGAAACTTGGGCCCATACAGTACAGCACAGAAGGAGACCATTCAGCGCATTGCATCTGTGCCGGCTCTTTTGAAGAGCAATCCAGTTAGTCCCACTCCCCCGTTCTTTCCCCATGTAATATTTATCCAATTCCTACTATTGAATCTGTATCCATCCCCTATCAGGCATTGCCTTCCAAATCCTAACCACTCGTTGCAGAAAAAAGTTTTTCCTCATGTCGCCTCTGGTTTTTTTGGCAATCACCTTAAATATGTGCCCTCTGGTTATCGACCCTTCAGCCATTGGAAACAGCTTCTCTTTTTATTTACTCTATCTAAACCCTTTATGATTTTAAACACCTCTATCAAATCTCCACTTGGTCTTCTCTGCTCTAAGGAGAACAACCCCACCTTCTTGTATTCACTGGAGTTCAGAAGAATGAGAGGGGACCTCATAGAAACATATAAAATTCTGACGGGGTTAGACAGGTTAGATGCAGGAAGAATGTTCCCAATGTTGGGGAAGTCCAGAACCAGAGGTCACAGTCTAAGAATAAGGGGTAAGCCATTTAGGACCGAGATGCGGAGGAACTTCTTCACCCAGAGAGTGGTGAACCTGTGGAATTCTCTACCACAGAAAGTTGTTGAGGCCAATTCACTAAATATATTCAAAAAGGAGTTAGATGAGGTCCTTACTACTAGGGGGATCAAGGGGTATGGCGAGAAAGCAGGAATGGGGTACTGAAGTTGAATGTTCAGCCATGAACTCATTGAATGGCGGTGCAGGCTAGAAGGGCCGAATGGCCTACTCCTGCACCTATTTTCTATGTTTCTATGTTTCTATGTTTCTCCAGTCTATTCACGTAACTGTAATCCCTCATCCCTGGAACCATTCTGTTCCTTCTCCAAAGCCTTCACATCCTTCCTAATGTGTGGTGCCCAGAATTGGACATAATACTCCAGCTAGGGCCGAACTAGAGTTTAATAAAGGTTTAGCATAACCTCCAGGCTTTTGTATTCTATGCCTCTATTTATAAAGCCCAGAATCCCATATGCTTTATTAACTGCTTTGTTAACCTGTCCTGCCTCCTTCAAAGATTTGTGCACAAACACCCACAGGTTTCTCTGTTCTTGCACCCCGTTTAAAATTGTCAGTGTATTTTTCTTCCACGTAACTCCTCATCCTATATTGCTGTATGTTAATGGTGTCCCATTGCTTTGGACTGTTGTAGACCTCCATTTGACTTCGATGGAAGGTTTCCCTTTCTTACCATCAGAATGATCAGTGGCGGTCTGTATAAGGGGCGATCGACCCATGATACCCGTGTTACACCTGCAAGTTGGAAAATCTACCCAAGTAATTACATAAGAAATAGGAGCAGGAGTAGGCCATACGGTCCCTCGAGCCTGCTCCGCACTTTGCAATCTTTCTCCATTTAAATAATAACTTGCTCTTTGATTTTTTTTCTGCCAAAGTGCATGACCTCACACTTTCCAACATTATACTCCATCTGCCAAATTTTTTACCCACTCACTTAGCCTGTCTATGTCCTTTTGCAGATTTTTTGTGTCCTCCTCACACATTGCTTTTCCTCCCATCTTTGTATCGTCAACAAACTTGGCTACGTTACACTCAGTCCCTTCTTCCAAGTTGTTAATATAGATTGTAAATAGTTGGGGTCCCAGCACTGATCCCTGCGGCACCCCATTAGTTACTGATTGCCAACCAGAGAATGAACCATTTATCCCGACTTTCTGTTTTCTGTTAGTTAGCCAATCCTCTATCCATGCTAATATATTATTCCCAACCCCGTGAACTTTTATCTTTTGTAGTAACCTTTTGTGTGGTACCATGTCAAATGTCTTCTGGAAGTCCAAATACACCACATCCACTGGTTCCCCTTTATCCACCCTGTTCGTTACATCCTCAAAGAATTCCAGCAAATTTGTCAAACATGACTTCTCCTTCATAAATCCATGCCGACTCTGCCTGACCGAATTTTGCTTTTTCAAATGTTCTGCTACTGCTTCTTTAATCATGGACTCCAACATTTTCCCAGCCACAGATGTTAGGCCAACTGTCTATAGTTTCCTGCTTTTTGTCTGCCTCCTTTTTTAAATAGGTGCATTACATTTGCAGTTTTCCAATCTGCTGGGACCTCTCCAGAATCCAGGGAATTTTGGTAAATTACAACCAATGCATCCACAATCCCTGTTGCTATTTCTCTTAAGACCCTAGGATGCTAGCCATCAGGTCCAGGGGATTTACCTGCCTTTAGTCCCATTATCTTACTGAGTAATTCTTTAGTGAGGAGAAAATTCTTCACTCAGAGAGTTGTTAACCTGTGGAATTCCCTACCGCAGGGAGTTGTTGATGCCAGTTCATTGGATATATTCAAGAGAGAGTTAGATATGGCCCTTACGGCTAAAGGGATCAAGGAGTATGGAGAGAAAGTGGGAAATGATCAGCCATGATCTTATTGAATGGTGGTGCAGGCTCGAAGGGCCAAATGGCCTACTCCTGCACCTATTTTCTATGTTTCTAGTGCCTGACCCGATGTTGACACCGGAACAGAATTGGGATCGAGAAGCCGAGAAATGGAGAGGGAAAGGAGGATGTGAGCATGCAGCTTGCAGCTCTTTGTGCCATGGTTAATGCTGTTAGAAATTGGAGAGGAAATGTACAACTGTTTTTTTCCATTTTTTTATGTCTTTAAAGTAGAGTTTTAATTAGCTCCATAAGGTAACATAATAATACCATTAATATGTAAATGGTTTTGTCACTGAATGTAGCCACAGAGGATAGTTGCACTTTTTAATCATTTACTGATAATGCTTGGTGAATAGTGATATTATCGGAGTGTTGCACAAAGAATTAAGTTCTGCCAGAGGGCGACGCAGAGCAAAAGATTTCTCTGGCAAGGAGAGAGGGACAAACAATGGGGAAGTCACTTCACTCACTCCCCACAGCTCTTGGCATCTGGACCGGGAAACAGGTTGCTTGGTGTGTGATGCGAGGAGAAAATTAAATGTCTTTAAAGATGGGAGAACATTTACATTTAGCAATTTAATTTAAAGATTAATGTTTTCTATTTATTATAAAGGCAGAAGAAATGCTGGAAATACATAGCAGGTCAGTCAACATATGTAGGACTCAACACTTCAAGTGGAACCCTTTATCAGAACAAATGAATGTTCCTATCCGAAACGTTAACCTGCCCTGTTTTTCCCCGCCAATGCTCAACGACCTGCTATATATTCCCATCCTGTTCTGTTGTTATTTCAGATTTTGGTGTATTCACAGGTATTTTCTCCCCCTTTATATCTCTGGCGTTCTGACCTAGTTAATTTGAAGCGGTTTATGGAAGTGTGGCTGAACAAGCAGTAGTAATGTGCCTACCATCTTTCTGAATGACTCCCAGGTAACCACGACTATTACAGCGCCGACATCGCCAACTGGTTTAAGCATCTGCTGACATTAAATATCCGGCCGCTCCACAATGAACACGTCAAGATTTACAGCCCCACCGAGAACAAGAGCTGGTTCTGTCTGGCTGGGGTTGATGACATCGAAGCAGAGATGTTGCGGTAAGTTCTTCATTTTTCCACCCTGGCACTGTGTACTCAGCCCTTGTGGAATGTGTTCCAAAGGCTTGGAATGTAACAGCTTTTCTGAGAAAGTCAAACACTCTGGCACAGGGTAGCTGTCCTCCTCCCTCCCCTGAGCGACCAAAGAGTAACATATAAAAAGCAAATGGGAACCGTTTATCATTTTCCCTTTTCCCAGTCACTTGTTCACTGAACCTCGATGGAGGATTGTGTAAGGACAATCAGAGTTTTGTAAAAGTGGAATTTTGTAGATGTCCTTTTCTTGACTGATGAGGTTTAAGCCATAGGCTTTATATTTATTCCATTATGATTCAGACCTCCTACTTTGAAAAAAAATGCACAACTTTGGGGGTTCTGCTAATATTTTTTTCTGAGAGAGTGGTTAAGAGGACAGGCATAGTGCCATTAACCCACAGGTTGGAGTGGAAATAGAAAGCATTGAGGTGAAAAAGCACAGGCCACAAAGTGTTGTGTCCCAAATTATAGCTGCACGTGTGGTTGCTGTTTGGTTATTCAAGTGAGGATGCATTATATTCCATTCTGAGTGTGAGACGTTCTGAGGGAATTTGGAGCTGATTCAATTCTAAAAAAAATCTTGTGTAAATACGGCTGACCTTTCAGTTTGAAATTTGACCCCAAAAATGGTTGGGAATTTTGTACTTCCAGTGTGTTAACCATTGAAAATAATATTTAAAAAAGAATCCTATGAGTATCGGGTCACTCTGAAACCATGCGATAATATTGCATAAAAACACAGAAATCAGATTGATGTGAAACATAGAAACTATGGCCCCAAGTTTCCACATGATTTGCTCCTGATTTTTAGGAGCAACTGGTGGAGAACGGACTATCTTAGAAATCGCAATTCTCCACATTTAAGTTTTCTGCAGTTCTAGTCATGTAGAACAGTTTCACTTTGGAACAGAATTTTTTTTTCAAAAGGGGGCGTGTCCAGCCACTGACGCCTGATTTGAAAGTTTCCACAGTGAAAACGTACTCCAAACTAACTTAGAATGGAGCAAGTGAAGATTTTTGTAGGCCTGAAAAAACCTTCTCTACACATTAAAAAATCAGGCGCAGGTTACAAATTAGGCGTCCGGAACGAGGTGGGGGCGGGGGAGGGAAGTCATTACATTCTACAATAAATCCTTAGTTATACTTATACAAATATTATACAAATAATTCCAACCTGAATAAAAATTGATAAGCAAAGAAAAGATTAAATAAACCATGTTCCTACCTGTGTGAAAGTGCTTCAGGCAGGGAGAAGGCTGCAGGAAGCCTCACAAGTTGAGGCAGCCGTTCCCGACGGCAGCGGGGGAGGAGGCAGCTGTTCCCGACGGCAGTGGGGGGGGGGGGGGAGGAGGCAGTGAGGGCCCGACCGACGGCAGCGGGGGGGAGGCAGGGAGGAGGCAGCTGTTCACGACGGCGGGGGTGGGGGAGGAGGCAGTGAGGGCCCGACCGACAGCAGCGGGGGGGAGGCAGGGAGGAGGCAGCCGTTCCAGACGGCAGTGGGGGGGGGGAGGCAGTGAGAGGCTGCAGGAAGCCTCAGAAGTTGAGGCAGCCATTCCCGACGGCCGGCGGGGGCGGGGGGGGGGAGCCCGTCGGGAAACGGCTGCCTCAACTTCTGAGGCTTCCTGCAGCCTTCTCACTGCTGCAAGAAGCCTCAGTGCTGATCATGGAAGGGCAATGTGGTTTTATTAAAAAATGTTTAAAATTGAACATCTACGAAGAACTACAAAAATGGCCGAGTGCCAATGTTTCCTTCACACTGCGCGTGCGCGAACGCTCCAACGCGCACGCGCAGGGTTGCCGGCACGAAAAAAACTCATTTAAATGGTACCCGCCCCCTCCTACTTACAAAATCGGCGCGAGTGGTAGGCTCCGCCCCCTGGGCGCCGCACCAAGCACACATCGAGCTGCAAAGCGCTCGAGAATAGCGCGTTTTTTTTCAGGCGCCGTTTCCGTGGAAACTTGGGGCCATAGAAAATAGGTGCAGGAGTAGGCCATTCGGCACTTTGAGCCTGCACCACCATTCAATATGATCGTGGCTGATCATTCCCTCAGTATCCCTTTCCCGCTTTCTCTCCATACCCCTTGATCCCTTTAGCCGTAAGGGCCATATCTAACTCCCTCTTGAATACATCCAATGAACTGGCATCGACAACTCTCTGTGGCTGGGAATTCCACAGGTTAACAAGTGAAGAAGTTTCTCCTCATCTCAGTCCTAAATGGCCTACCCCTTATCCTAAGACTGTGTCCCCTGCTTCTGGACTTCCCCAACATCAGGAACATTCTTCCTGCATTTAACCTGTTCCGTCCTGTCAGAAACTTATATGTTTCTATGAGATCCCCTCTCATTCTTCTAAACTCCAGTGTATCAAGGCCCAGTTGATCCAGTCTCTCCTCATATGTCAGTCCAGCCATCCCTGGAATCAGTTTGGTGAACCTTCGCTGCATTCCCTCAATAGCAAGAACGTCCTTCCTCAGATTAGGAGACCAAAACTGAACACAATATTCCAGGTGAGGCCTCAACAAGGCCCTGTACAATTGCAGTAAAACCTCCCTGCTCCTGTACTCAAATCCCCTAGCTATGAAGGCCAACATGCCATTTGCCTTCTTCACCGCCTGCTGTACCTGCATGCCAACTTTCAGTGACTGATGAACCATGACACCCAGGTCTCGTTGCACCTCCCCTTTTCCTAATCTGCCACCATTCAGAAAATATTCTGCCTTCGTGTTTTTGCCACCAAAGTGGATAACCTCACATTTATCCACATTATACTGCATCTGCCATGCATTTGCCTACTCACCTAACCTGTCCAAGTCACCCTGCAGCCTCTTAGCATCCTCCTCACAGCTCACATTGCCTCCCAGTTTAGTGTCATCTGCAAACTTGGAGATATTACACTCAATTCCTTCATCCAAATCATTGATGTATATTGTAAAGAGCAGGGTTCCCAGCACTGAGCCCTGCGGCACTCCACTAGTCACTGCCTCCCATTCCGAAAAGGACCCGTTTATCCTGACTCTCTGCTTCCTGTCTGCCAACCAATTCTCTATCCACGCTAGTACATTACCACCAATACCATGTGCTTTGATTTTGCACACCAATCTCTTATGTGGGACCTTGTCAAAGGCCTTTTGAAAGTCCAAATACACCACATCCACTGGTTTTCCCTTGTCCACTCTACTAGTTATATCCTCAAAAAATTCCAAAAGATTTGTCAAGCATGATTTCCCTTTCATAAATCCATGCTGACTTGGACTGATCCTGTCACTGCTTTCCAAATGCACTGCTATTTCATCCTTAATAATTGATTCCAACATTTTCCCCACTACTGATATCAGGCTAACCGGTCTATAATTACCCGTTTTCTCCTCTCCCTCCTTTTTTAAAAAGTGGTGTTACATTAGCTACCCTCCAGTCCATAGGAACTGATCCAGAGTCGATAGACTGTTGGAAAATGATCACCAATGCATCCACTATTTCTAGGGCCACTTCCTTAAGTACTCTGGGATGCAGACTATCAGGCCCAGGGGATTTATCGGCCTTCAATCCCATCAATTTCCCCAACACAATTTCCCGCCTAATTAGGATATCCTTCAATTCCTCCTTCTCACTAGACCCTCGGTGTTCTAGTACATCCGTTAGGTTATTTGTGTCTTCTTTCGTGAAGACAGAACCAAAGTATTTGTTCAATTGGTCTGCCATTTTTTTGTTCCCCATTATAAATTCACCAGAGTCCGACTGCACTACTCTTTTTCTCTTCAC
Organism: Pristiophorus japonicus; assembly: GCF_044704955.1. NCBI lineage: Eukaryota > Metazoa > Chordata > Chondrichthyes > Pristiophoridae > Pristiophorus > Pristiophorus japonicus. Next base: position 116,381,238 of record NC_091989.1, read on the forward strand.
ATTTCTATAAGAAGCTTTTGCTGTCAGTTTTTATGTTTCTATGTATGGTAGGGCCCTGTGTTGTAGTGCCAGTGTGCTTCATTCACTTTGGGGTACATGGATGCAGGTTTGATTGTCCCAGCCAGTTGAGTTTCTTATCTCAGCCATGGCATTGAACAATGGCTCAGGGGAGCCAGACCTGTCACCCCGGTGTAGTGAGTGTTGTACACTCCACCTCTGAGGATCAATTCAGAGCAGCAATGATATCGACCTGGGGCAGATTGGCAGCCTTCATGTTTCCATACCTGAATTGTCTGTGGAGAGGGGGAAATCGGGAAAATGAGAAGGTAATAAATAAATACTATGGGATTAACGACATGTTGTTTGGCCTGTACAGAAGGCTGTAATGTGCTTCTTTCTTTAAAGTACACAAGCGACTAGAAAGAACAAGATATCAGGAGAAAGTCTTTGCTTTCCACTAGACCAATCCGTGATCGACTTAGGCAAAATTCTAATGAAAATTTTTTTAAGTTTAAACAAAAGTTAGTATTTCAAAAGAACTAGAAAATGGAAAGCATGAAACTGACTCCGAAAGAACTGAGAGGTGATTAAACAAACACTGTACGTCTCTATCTCGCTTTCCTCCTTTAAGACGCTCCTTAAAACCTACCTCTTTTCTGTCGTAGTTTCTTCTTATGTGGCTCGGTGTCAAATTTATCTGTTTTGTCTTAAAACACTGTTGTGAAGCACCTTGGGACATTTTACGATGATAAAGGCGCTATATAAATAAATGTTGTTGTTGTACATCCTACAGTAGAAACACAGACACAAGAGCCGGCCAGATCACTCTACCCAGGTAATATTCATCACCTTCCTATAAGCTCACGGCCTGACTGTTGCTGTTTGCTGTGCAGGTATCCGGGACACGGTATGGACTTAAAGAAAGCGTTGGATGGCTGCAGCACCGAAGATGCTATCGTTCTGCTGGCACACCAGCCAGCAGCTGCTAAACGTGCCCTACAAAGCAGGCCGGACATCAGCCTGGTTCTCTCTGGTATGGACATCCTCCATTATTACCTGTTTAATTGTGCCCTTTACTGAAAAAATAGCTGATGTAACAATAGGAATTTGTTAAAACAACATCTAAAATAGTGTTTGTTAGAATCAGTATTAACCTTCAACCTCCAGGAATGCAAGTAGCAGCCATTTGAATGCTGTGATTTCTCTATCTGCTTCCAGTAACATTACTTTAAGGCAAAAAGCCTCCAGAAAGAGTTTTATATAACCTCCGGCTATGTTGTCATTCTCCATAAACATGTGACAAAGTTTTCATAAAGACTTTGGCACTTAAATTTACTTTGGCCCCATAAAGTTGTTAATGCTGTTGTCTGATATGGCCATTTAAATAGAGTGTGTTTTCTTCACACACAATCTCCATCTTTGTTCAGATGCTTATCGTTTTGATGCTGAAGTCCTGCTGTAGGACTTGAGTCCATCTCTGTGTTTGCCAAGCTGTCCACTTGAGTGCCTTCTGTTGTTTGTAGGCAGAATAAAAACGGCCCAGATTTTGCTTTAAGATTAACGGTGAGGCTATCGGCGCTGACAGCAACTTCCAGAGTCTGCACATGCACATTTAAATGCAGAAATCAGGAAGTTGCTGTACGATTTGCTCCACTCCTCCACAAGCTGCGCTCAATTGGTATCTCACTGAGAGACTCGGCATTGAAATCCAAGTTGCAGTACTTGCCCAATAGTTACCCACTGAACATATCAGAAAAGGTTAGGGCTGGTGCATTCAGTTGTATGTGAATTTTTAATGATGTGCGAAGTCTAAAGGCCTGAACTTGGTGGTCTTACTGCCCATTGCTGCCGGCTGCCGCCATGTTTTTTGAGTGGTCTCCCCTCGGTGCCATTTTTAAACTTTTTTGAGCGGCCTCATTAAGGGTACAACTCAACGTTGGCACAAATGGACGGAGCGTTGGTGATGCACGCATGCAATCAGGGTCCTATGTACACTATAAGACCCTGATTTTCATATTACAAGTGCCAACCCGCCTGAAACAGGCGGCAATTTTGGCCGCACTTCTCTGGACCCCACCCAAGATGGTGGCGGTCAGAGCGGCAGCATAAACCGGGTGGTAAATGACCCCAATGCCATTTTCAGGTCGCTACCTGCTGCCCTGTTTAATTCAGTCAGAGACACTTTGGCCCCAAGTTTCCACATGATTTGCGCCTGATTTTTAGGAGCAACTGGTGGAGAACGGACTATCTTAGAAATCGCAATTCTCCACATTTTTTTTTCTGCAGTTCCAATCAGTTAGAACAGTTTCACTTTGGAACTGAATTTATTCTTCAAAAGGAGGCGTGTCCGGCCACTGACGCCTGATTTCAAAGTTTCCACAGTGAAAACGTACTCCAAACTAACTTAGAATGGAGCAAGTGAAGATTTTTGTAGAACTGAAAAAACCTTGTCTACACATTAAAAAATCAGGCGCAGGTTACAAATTAGGCGTCCGGAACGAGGTAGGGGGGGGGGGGGGGAGGGAAGTCATCAAATTCTACAATAAATCCTTATTTATACTTATACAAATATTATACAAATAAATCCAACCTGAATAAAAATTTATAAGCAAAGAAAAGATTAAATAAACCATCTTCCTACCTGTGTGAAAGTGCTTCAGGCAGGGAGAATGCTGCAGGAAGCCTCACAAGTTGAGGCAGCCGTTCCCGACGGCGGGGGGGGGGGGCCGGGGGGAGGATGGAGTGAGGGCCCGACCGACCGCAGCGGGGGGGAGGCAGGGAGGAGGCAGCCGTTCCTGACGGCAGGGGGGCGGAAGAAGGCAGTGAGAAGGCTGCAGGAAGCCTCAGAAGTTCAAAAATTAAACAGCTACAAAGAACTACAAAAATGGCCGAGTGCCAATGTTTCCTTCACACTGCACGTGCGCGAACACTCCAACGTGCACGCGCAGGGTTGCCGGCACGAAAAAAATAATTTAAATGGTACCCGCCCCCTCCCACTTACAAAATTGGTGCGAGTGGTAGGCTCCGCCCCCTGGGCGCAACGCCAAGCTGCCATGGAGCTGCAGGGCGCTCCAGAATCACGCGTTTTTTTTCAGGTGCCGTTTTCGGCGCGAAAAACGGGCGCCCAGCTCGGAGGGACGCCCGTTTTGTAGCGTGTGGAAACTTGGGGCCTTAGTGTGTGAAGCCTTGCTCCTGGCATTTTATGCAGCTGCTTTACTCGCCTCTTGAGTCAGAAGGTTGTGGGTTCAAGTCCCACTCCAGGGACTTGAGCACATAAAACTAGGCTAACATTCCAGTGCTGAGGGAGTGCTGCACTGTCGGAGGTGCTGTCTTTCGGATGAGATGTTAAACTGAGGCCCCGTCTGCTCTCTCAGGTGGATGTAAAAGATTCCATGGCACTATTTCAAAGAAGAGCAGGGGAGTTATCTCCAGTGTCTTGGCCAATATTTATCCCTCAATCAACATAACAAAAAAACAGTTTATCAGATCATTATCACATTGCTGTTTGTGGGAGCTTGCTGTGCGCAAGTTGGCTTCCCCATCACAACAATAACTACACTCCAAAGGTACTTCATTGGCTGTAAAGCGCTTTGAGACGTCAGGTGGTCATGAGAGGCACTATATAAATGCAGGTCTTTCTTTCAGGGGCACACTGTTGCGGTATGTTCCTGGTATATCCAGAAACATCTGATTTAAGTGCCAGCAACTCTTGCTGTGCTGCCCCAGGCCACGTCTGTTTAGTGTTGGGGAGAGTGGACTTTGTTATGGAGTAGAAGACCTCACTGAATCCACACTTGCCGATGTGGCTTAGCACTATACTGAGTTCAGAAGAAACTGATGGATTTAGGTTACAGGCTGGAAGCAGGACTGCAGTGCTCTATCCCAGAGCAGATATAAGCTGTGTGAAGCATTGAAGCTATCAATAATGGCAAGTGTATCTTCTCTTCCATGCAGAGTCCTGCTTTTCCAGTCATCCTTGCAACTTGTTTAACAAATTAACAAATCAAGGGGCTCAGGGTCTGTGACTGAAGAGTTTATGTGCCTTGTGGTTTACAGGTGACTGCTTTTCTTTTGAATGTGGAGGAGGGGGACCTTTGTGAGAACGGGAACTAGGAGTGGAGGTAAATAAAATGTGCGGCAGAGAAGACCCGAGACCGGAGGAGGCGGACCTGTGCGAGAACGGGAGCTGGGAGCAACTCAACAGAGGCAGAACTTAAAAATAACATCACAGTATAAAAAGTGATGTCGGCACAATGGAAGGAGCTGATTGGTGAGTAGCTGGTGAGTGTTTTTTTTTAGGTTTTAGGTTTATTTCTGCTAAGTTAGTTCTTCGCCTATAAAATAGAGACATGGCAGAGTAGCTCAGTCCCGTGGAGTGCACATCCTGTGCCATGTGGGAAGTCCCGGATGCTTCTCGTGGCCTAGACGACCAGGTGTGCAGCAAATGTCGCCTGCTACGGCAGCTCGAGATCCGTGTTTCGGAGCTTGAGCGGCCGCTGGAGTCCCTGCAGTGCACCCGCGAAGCTGAGCACTTCATGGATAGTACATTTCTAGAAGTGATCAACCCGCAGCTTAAGACTGTGCCGGCAGAGAGGGAATGGGTGACCGCCAGACAGAAGGGGAGGACCAGGCAGGTAGTGCAGGAGTCCCCGGAGTGCATCACGCTCTCCAACCAGTATTCTGTTATGGTTCCTCTGGGGAGTGCAGCCAGAGCCAATTTCACAGCACCACAGGAGAGCGGGCAGCAGGAGAAGAGTGGAAGAGCAATAGTGGTAGGGGATTCAATAGTTAGGGGAGCAGACGGACTTAAACTAGCTTGGCAGGGGGATGGGAACCTGAGAGTAGATTCAGAAGGGAGAGAAGCAAAGCTGGAATTGGAAAGCAGAAAATTAGAAAGTGAATTTGGAAGGTAGAGGAAACAAAGGCTAGAAATAGACAACAAGGGAGTTTGGTAGTGCTAAATGGTGTATACTTCAATGCAAGAAGTCTAAGGAATAAGGCAGATGAGCTGAGAGCACAGATAGACACTTGGGAGTATGATATTATAGTTATTACTGAGACATGGCTGAAAGAAGGGCAGGTATAGCAGCTCAACATTCCTGGTTACAGGGTTTTCAGACGGGCTAGAGAGGGAGATAAAAAAGGAGGGGGGTTTTAAATAAATAATTACAGCTGTAAGGAGGGATGATATGTTAGAAAGATCATCAAATGAAGCCATATGGGTTGAATTGAAGAAAAAAAAGGGACGATCACACTGCTGGGCGTGTACTATAGACCCCCAAACAGTCAGAGGGAGTTAGAAGAGCAAATATGTAGACAAATATCTGAGAGATTCAAAAATTATAGGGCGGTAATAGGGGATTTCAACTACCCTAATGTTAACTGGGATAAAATTAGTGTGAAAGGTATAGAGGGTGCAGAAATCCTAAAATGCATTCAGGAGAATTTTTTTAGCCAGTATGTAGCAAGCCCAACAAGGGAGGAGACAGTTCTGGACTTAGTTTTAGGGAATGAAGCTGGGCAGGTGGAAAGGGTATCAGTGAGAGAGCATTTTGGTGCTCGTGATCATAATTCAGTTAGATTTAGGGTAGTTATAGAAAAGGACAAAGATAGACCAGGAATAAAAGTTCTCAATTGAGGGAAAGCCAATTTTACTAAGCTGAGATGTGATTTAGCTAAGGTGGACTGGAAACAGCTACTGGGAGGTAAATCAGTGTCCGAACAGTGAGAGACATGCATGGAGGAGATTGCGAGGGTTCAGAGCAAGTTTGTCCCTTTTAAAGAAAAAAGGTGGGACTAACCAAGCTAGAGCCCCTTGGATGTCAAGGGATATATAGGGTAGGATAAAGAAAAAAAAGAGAGGCTTATGACAGATACCGAGGACTCAATACTGCAGAAACCCTGGAGGAGTATAGAAAGTGCAAGGGTGAAATTAAAAAGGAAATTAGGAAAGCAAAGAGAGAGCATGAAAACATTTTGGCAAGTAAAATCAAGGAAAACCCAAAGATGTTTTTATAAATACCTGTACATTAAGACCAAGAGGACAACTAAAGAAAGATTAGGGCCTATTAGAGACCATAAAGGTAATCAGTGTGTGGAGGTGGAAGACATGGGTATGGTTCTTAATGAATACTTTGCGTCTGTTTTCACAAAAGAGAGGGGTGATGCAGGCATTGCAATCAGGGAGGAGGAGTGAGAAATATTAGATAAAATAAACATAGTGAGAGAGGATGAATTAAGGGGTTTAGCAGCTTTGAAAGTGGATAAAGCCCCAGGCCCGGATTAAATGTATCCCAGGCTGTTAAGAGAAGCAAAAGCGGAAATAGCAGAGGCTCTGACCATCATTTTCCAATCCTCTCTGGCTACTGGTGGTACTGGAGGACTGCTAACGTTGTACCGTTGTTTGAAAAGGGAGAAAGGGATAGACCGAGTAATTACAGGCCAGTCAGCCGAACCTCGGTGGTGGGAAAATTATTGGAAAAAATTCTGAGGGACAGGATAAATCTTCATTTAGAAGGACACAGATTAATCAAGAACACTCACCATAGATTTGTTAAGGAAAGGTCGTGTCTGACTAACTTGATTGAATTTTTTGAGGTAACAAGGAGGGTTGATGTAGTGTATATGGATTTTAGCAAGGCTTTTGATAAGGTCCCACATGGCAGACTGTTCACGAAAATAAAAGTCCATGGGATCCAAAGCAAAGTGGCAAGTTGGATTCAAAATTGGCTCAGAGCCAGGAAGTAATGGGTGATGGGTTTTTTTGTGACTGGAATGCTATTTTCAGTGGGGTTCCGTAGGGCTCAGTACTAGGTCCCTTGCTTTTTGTGGTAGATATCAATGATTTAGACTTGAAATATAAGGTGTATGAATAAGAAGTTTGCAGATGATACAAAAATTGGCTATTTGGTTGATAATGAAGAAGAAAGCTGTAGACTGCAGGAAGATATCAATTAACTTGTGAGGTGGGCAGAACAGTGGCAAATGGAATTCAATCGGGAGAAGTGTGAGGTAATGCATTTGGGGAGGGCTAACTATGCAAGGAAATACACATTAAGTGGTAGGACACTGAGAAGTGTAGAGGAACAAAGGGACCTTGGAGTGCATGTTCACAGACCCTGACAGTAGCAGGACAGGTAGATAAGGTAGTTAAGAAAGCATACAGAATACTTACCTTTATTAGCCAAGGCACAGAATACAAGAGAAGGGAGGTTATGCTTGAACTGTATAAAACACTAGTAGTTAGGCCACAGCTAGAGTACTGCGTGCAGTTCTGGTCACCACATTACAGGAAAGATATGATTGCACTAGAGCGGGTACAGAGGAGATTTACGAGGATGTTGCTGGCACTGGAGAATTTTAGCTATGAGGAAAGATTGGATAGGCTGGGATTGTTTTCTTTGGAACAGAGGAGGCTGAGGGGAGACCTTATTGAGTTGTATAAAATTATGAGGGGCTGAGATAAAGTGAATAGGAATGACCTATTTCCCTTTGCAGAGGGGTCAATCTAGATTTAAAGTAATTGGTAGGAGGTTTAGAGTGGATTTGAGGAGAACTTTTTTCATCCAGAGTGGGTGGGGGTCTGGAACTCACTGCCTGAAAGGGTGATAGAGGCAGAAACGTTCACCACATTTAAAAAGTACTTGTATGTACACTTGAAGTGCCATAACCTATAAGGCTATGGACCAAGAGCTGGAATGTGCTAGACTGGATAGCTCTTTGTCAGCTGACGTGGGCACGATGGGCTGAGGCGGCCTCCTTCCGTGCTGTGAATTTCTGTGCCACTTCTGGTGACACCCACTATTGCATCGGTGGTCATTGATCAGTTTGAGTTTTTCTCGGTATCCCGAAAAACTGATGAGGTACAAAGAGGCTGGAAGCACAGTGAGAGACCCAGAGCCCTTGCACAGTCCTTGACTTGATATCAAAGTGGAAAGGCCATCATGATAGTCGCAGGTTTAATTTGCTCTCCCCAGAATAATGTTGTGATGAGTGTTAAGGTGACTGGTGTACTTCTGTCAATGCAGACTAGTCACTGAGGAGGGCAAATGTTCAAGATCATTTAACAAGTGATCTTCAGAGTGTAGCCTTTCAGAGCAACAAGCATTTCCTGCAGGTGTTGTCACTTTTGTGAAGAGTGAGGGTCAGTTGTTGTATTTCACAAACTGTTTGTAGCTTTGAGTCATTTATTGAGTTTAGAAATATTAATTTTGAGCCAGTGGCAGTTAGGAAAGAATGTGGAGGGGAGAGAAAGGATCCCACTGCGGGTTTAAACAGCTTTATTTTAAAATAAAGTGTTCATTTCACTGGGACAAAGAGACTTCTTTTTGAGAAACCTAAGTTAAGGGACAAGACCCATAGTGCAGTACACCACAGTTAAAAAGAGTAGGAGAGAAGACAAAATAAATGTCGAAGTACTGGCTGAATGATGCCAAATTTGGGTTTATAAACATAGATTGTAGGGTAAAGGAAAGACTGAAGGAGGCGAGGAATTTCATATTTCAAGCTTCTAGGAAAGAATAAGTTATCATAGGAGTCAATGCAATGAGTCTTGATTTCAACAGAGGAGGAGGGAGAGCTTCAAGAATAGGGTATTTGGAACTTAAATTAGAGAGGAAGACCTGCTGTTAATCATGAGCTGTGTTCTGAAAATCAGACACTGAGGATGATATTTGTATGCCCATTGCCCTGTTATGCTGGAAAATGGGACAGTAGTCAGACAAACGTTTTTAAAAACCAAGACCCTTTCATTGGCCACCCAACACCCTCCTGACTCCATTTTCGAGCGGGCTTCAAAATGGGTGACCTTGCTCCTGCCTGAAACAAGTGAGAGCCTTATTTCAACACTTAAATTGGGCCCCTACGTGAATTCAGTGGACCAATTAGCGAGGCGTGCATCACACATGCCCTGCCCATTTGTCCCTGGTGTGGAGCAGGCGCAATCAGCAGTCCTTAAAGGGATCACTGCAGGCCACTCCTCAAACAGGCCAAATTAATTAAAATTGCCCCCTATATCTCCAATTCTCCCCATGATCCCCAACCGTCTTCCACTCAAAATGCTGATACTGGCTGTACCAGACTGCTGGGAATAGCCGCCTTGACTGGCAGTGGCCTCATGTTTAATAATAGAATCTAATAATGTCAGAATATTTCTATGCACTGAAATGTGACAGATACTATGGCGGGATTACATACTGCTGCTTACGTAGCGCTGATTTACAGATCCACTCCTCACACTGATTTCACACATACTGACATAATGACTTCTCTATGGTTGTCAGCATTCAGACACTAGCATCAAGTGCCTATTAAGCTAAAAATGACTCGAAGAACTGCACTCTTGTCCACCCATTCGGCCTATATTAAAGACTATAATTATGTTTCCACTATTGCTAAATAATCTATGCAACTAAAGATCTATTATTAATTCACCTCTTCCCCCATATTATAAAGGTTTAAATTTGGAAACGGGATTCAGCTGTCCCATTGTGCAGTTAGCAGGAAAATATATTGGCCCAGAAATTCCACTTTCTCCTTCCCTCGGGCATTCGACTAGATTTTAGAAAAAAGATGCCCACCTACCTGAAACTGTTGCGCACACGCGAGATCCCTCTCCTGACTGTGCGTTGGGACGTGCGCAGGCCTGGAGCTGGAGTCACATGTCTCTGGGCAGCCAATCAGGTGCAGTATATTCTCCTTCATTGTAATAGGAGTTTCGTAAGACTGAGTCAGTGGAGGCCTCAGGACCGGGATCTCTCGTGGGCCTAGCAGCTTCAGGTAAGTGCGCTTTTAAAAAATGTTCTCTCGATCCTCTCGCGGGAAGCAGCCGACCAGGATTTCTGGGCCATTATTTATGATGTGTAACTAGGAATGCCTGTAGATGCAGGAGCATTGCTCTCCTCCTGATTGGGAGTGCAGTGCTTTACTACTGGTGTTATTGGGCTCTTCTGCCCCCTGACCCCTGGGTTGGTTGATGTAGAATTTATGAACTTGACTAAATCATTAGTTTAATGTTGCATTTATATTAAAGCAAGAACTTGCATTTATATAGTGCCTTTCACAACCTTGGGACATCGCAAAGCGCTTCAGAGCCAATGAATTGTATTTTGAAATGTACTCACTGTTGTAATGTCGGAAACATTTCTGCTTGGATCTCCTGGTGTCGTGTAACCTGTTCTATTTGCATGGTGGGCAGATTCTGCAGCAGCAGCAACAACTCTGTGCATGTGCCGCTCTGCGAAGGTTTGTGAATTGCAGTTTCTGTTTCTGGCCATGACCTTTCCTCCGATGGCTGACGAGGGTCTGTAGAGGGCAGTAAGTGGGAAATCACAGTACCTGTACTGACCTGTGGGTGTGGATTGCTCACTTGGCTGACTCAGGGCCGGAAAGAATGGCAACTAAGGGTCTTCACAACTTTGGTCACAAACTGCTTTTGAATGGTCCTCCTGGGATCATCCCATACAAAGCTTGCTTCTCCTATGGCTTGTCTCTTGTGAGTTCAACTCCCTTGTAAATAGAATGATGATTGCATGAAATCCAGATGTATGTCGATACACGGTGAGTATATACAAGATTGGTTGCAAGCGCATCACTCACGAGGGAAGAAATCTAAAACATTTTGAATCTACAAGGCTAATAATGCACTCTGTATCTGTGAAAAGTCTGTGCATCATTGGTGTAGTGAGCATGTATTCACCACTTTGATTAAATTATTTTAATTCTGAAAATCTTCCTGATTTAAAATTATTAGTACAAATTTAATATCTAATTTATTTCCATTATTCCTTTCAACAGGTCATACCCATGCTGGACAGATTTTTCCTCTGTCAATTGCTGCTTATTTTTTGAATTCATATTTTGAAGGTCTTTACAAAACTGGTGAGAACAGTTTCGTGTACGTAACTCCTGGGACAATTTACTACGGGATTCCAATGAGACTTGGAAGCAGAGCAGAAATAACAGAAATCGTTTTTAAGACTGGTTAAACTGGTTATCATGCTGTAGGCCCACCTTTTAATGACCATGAATGTTATACATCGGTGTGTTTTGGGCAATGAGTTTCAAGAATGCGTAGGTAATCTGCTTGTATGATGATAAATCTCCCGAGTTAATTGTTTTTGAGCAGATCTATATACGTTTTGCTAATGACTGCACAATTGTCACTGATTGATCCCTTTTAAGACTGCAGTAGCAGTGGGCGAGGAATAAACATCCTTGCCCATTTTCTGTGGTCTCTAGGTGACATGGGTGACCTGTGTTTGAGAGGGTGGCTCCTGGCCTCCGTCAGTGATGATTTGAGGAATGAGTCAGAACTGCCTGTGAATGACTCTCCAGTCTTCATCCACTCAGTGCCAACCTCCAGGAGCGGCTGAGTCCAGCAACTCGATGTGTGGAAGATTCTGGGTGCAAACCCACGCCTCACCAATCCATGGCACTGAAAAAGTGTTAAAAAATAAATGGATAATTTTCAGTGCCTATTACGATGTAATCTTGCTGTGCGTTTTTTATTCTCACTTTGCTGACCTCCATTGAAGTCTAAATTAAATTGCCGGTATGTTGTTCCCTAGTTTTGTATGTTAATTTTTCATTCGAATTTGTTATTTGTCAAAATTACCACAATTGTTATTGCAGTTTATTAATGTCCTAAATTACTGGTAATCTTATGAATTCCTCGACATGTGACGTTAATTACTGTATTATTCGACTGAAGTTATGTAAATGTTAGAGCGACGGTTCCTCTTCTCTTGAAGTGATTTCTAAACATCTGTCCTGACTTAATACCTCTGAATATTGTTCAATCTCTGAGAAATGCCTTGCAATTTAATCACAATATGTAACATATTCCATGCTTCCTGAATGTTAAAGCCTGTTAATACTGTATTATCGTTGCATCTTTTAAGAAGATTTTTGTCATACCATTCACTTTTTGAGAAAGTGTTTGCCACTTTAGTTGGTCATATTTAAACTTGTGTAAACTTGTCTCTTTTAGTGCCTGCTGGAGTTTGCAGTTGCTTGTCCCCTGCAACAAGCAGTCTGTGAACATCTGAGTAGAATTACCTGACTGGATGTTTTAAATCCAAATGAAGAGCTCTCAGCAACCAGGCAAAAGCATAGGGAAAAAATGAGAAGAACTACAATCTACTCCTGGTCACTTGAAGTTTTTTTTTTAAATGCTTAAAATTTGAATTATCCAATAATTTGCAAGTAGAAAAAATGAGAAATTGGTGCCAAAAAATTGAATTATCAGCTGATCTGAACGAAGCAACTTTGAATTAAAGATGTACACTTTTAGTAATTTTCAACAGTTTAATCAACCAATAGAGTGGGTGGGAGAGGAAAAAATGAAAAACCAGGAATCCTGTAAATCTGAAATAAGCTCGAAATGCATAGCAAGTGAAAGTGCAAAGATGGGTGAATGTCTCAGATACTACATCTTTCATCAGGGCCTGGCTGTTACTTTCAGAAGAGACACTTGGTGTTTTTAAAGCAGCTTCATTCCTTTTTTTGCTGTTAGTCGCCCTCAGTTAGGTACAGAACACAGACATCCTTTGTGCACCATGGGGAAAGCAGAATAAACAGACCTAATCTAATATTTGGACGTAGCAAAGTTCTGGCACTACAGCATTTTTTTTTAAAAGACATCGTTTAGATTGGTTACATCTAAAGGCTGGTCCTGAAATGCTGTGGAACTTAACAGTGAACCAAATATGATTAGCAGAACTGTTGGATTTGTGATCGTTTTATCCTGTGGAATCTTGTCCTTTTCTGTTTAAAGATTAATAAATTCTATTCTACCAAAACAAAACGGCGTTTTCCATTTCCAAAATGGGGTTTGTTACCGTTAATCATTTAGCCATTTTGGAAAATTGAGGTGACGTCTGTGAGCTGGATGTTAATAAAGTTAGACACTCCGTGATAATAAGGTACGGTTGAGGGTGTATTATCTGATAGTCTTTTTAAAAGGGAAGAGTGAAGCACATTTTAAGGGACCAGTGATATTTAAGGTGGCATTGCTGGCTGGCTGGAGGATTTGTCATCCTTCAGTTTCTACTGCTAATTTGCCAGAATAAAAGACTGAACACAAACCATTTGAGACCCATAAGGATAATCCTGCTGCCCCAGCAGGGGTAACCTTTCCAGATTAATAGTCTGAGCAGTCTGCAGCTACCCTTTCTTTCCTATGGTCTTGCACTCTTATTTCTCAAACAGCGTACAGTAGGATGCATTTATTCACCAACTTCAGCCTTGCATCAAAGCAGTTTCGATGTAAACACAGAAACACATCGGTGATTTGACTCCCTGTTGCCTTGAACACACAAAAGTGAAACTCTTTTTCCACCCTCCACCCCAATTTGGGAGATTCAAACATAAAATGCAGTTCTCCTGAGCAGTGTAAAGGTAGTTTTCATTACCCAGCAAACCTGAGGTTGATTTACTCTCAGTGGAAAAAGTGGCCGAGTTGGGGCAGGGGGTGGGGGGAAAGAGAGGGGAGACAAAGTGGGTGGGGTGGGGGGGGGGTGTAGAGGGGAGACAATGTGGAAGACAGTTGCTTTGCCACAGGGGTGAATGAGGTGGAGGGGGGGCGGGGTTGCAGGGAGAGTCACCAGCTCTACTAATGCTGTGACAGTCATAGCTCCCAGCCAAAGGCTGCAAGCAGATTGCCTTCCCACCTGCCCTATTGGCTATGAAGTGTAGGATGGGGAGCAAATATTGATGCTATTTTAACAGAGTGTGATGCACAAAACTAACTTGGAACTCGCACTGCTGGATTGTGATGTTTTGGAGCGTATTACTAAAATCACTTGGCTCTCATTAACAGTCCCATATGTGAATTTCCCTTGTACTTCAAATATTCTCTTGTCTCTATTTATAACCAACACAAATGGATTTTCAAATATTTGATTTATTGGGTGCTTGCAGATGGAGGTGAGTGCTGCTGTTAGTGCAGAAAGAATTGCTCAGGAAGTCTTCTGGTATCATGCCAGGAGAATACCCAGCCCACCAACACCTCTGTGAGTGAGTGTGTGTATGGATGGTTTCTCCTTCTCCAGGCTGTGCTATTCCAACCTCATTGGCTGCCAGTGTTGATGTTAAATTGAATTCTGAGGGAGTGAAATTGCATGAGCTTTTCGTTTCCCCTGGGGGAATTCCTGTGTCAGTCAATGAGGCAAATGATTACTATAGGTCCCTTTGTGCACACGTGGAACTGATGGGCATATATGTTGGGGAGGTTGTCACTTGAGATGGTATCTGGATGGACATGAAACGACACCTTTTCCACCTGAAGAGTGGAGCGCAGCAAGCTAAAGTGGGGTGGGCAGCTTCAGTTCTGCATAGCGAATATGGCAACAAACGGTAAGATTTAAAATACGACTCAGTAACAAAACACACAATACAGTTTAAAATTCATTTTTCTGAGTAAAATGGTTACTTAATAGAGGAAAACGATTTGCGATAATTCGATTTATTAAAGATTGTCGATAATTAGTTTTATAGGAAACTCTTAAATTGTGTTTTATTACCCTGTAACCACTTTTATGAATGGAACGGTTAAATGTAAACGTTGAATGTTTTCCCATAGCAGACCTGTTCTTGGGAACGGTGGACATGCGGTGTGAGGCCAACAACACTGAGCATCACACCATCGGAATTGACACGGGCAGGCTACTGGTCCGGAGAGGGCAGGAATTCCGCCTGAATGTGGCACTTCAACACCGAGCACTCCTGAAGGGCGAAGACCAGCTCGCAGTCCTTCTCGACACAGGTTTGTGATGGGATTGCATTTCAGAACTAACTCGTTCAGACTCTTCCCCCGTCAAGTGTTCACAGGACACCTTTCCTTTGACTTGCAGTTTCAGGCTGGTCAGTTTCCATGTTAGGGATGTATTTCTGGGTCTGGTCTAGAAAAGCGTTACTGTTTTTTAATCGGTGACTCCTCGTATATGTAACCTTCTCTCCCGCCCTATTCTACTTTGATTTAAAGATAGATCTAGCAATTTTTGTAAACCGAGAATCGGAGGGATGATATATTTAACATCTGGATAATGAAATTACGACGGAACATTTAGTTAAAAGTATAAAAAGTATGTAAATCGAATCATTGATTGAATACAATTTAATTTCGAATCAAACTTTGATAATCTAGATGTGACTAACTTTCAGTGTAAAGTTTTCAGCCCCATGTACTTGGATAATTGTGATCATCTGTACAGGACCCGCGCCATCAGAAGCCGACGGGACTCGAATTAAAGTGCTCAACTCCAGGGTGAAGTGGGATAGATGGACATTCAGTTTGCAGTCGACTCCAGGACACGTCCACCTGGCTGTGCACAGTCCACCCAGTGCCTGCATCGGCCACTATAAAATCCATCTGATATTCTCCCCGAATGCAGGGCAATCCATTCAACAGATCACTGCAGGAGATTTTCATCTTCTCTTCAACCCCTGGTGTCAAGGTAATTGTCCGCTTAGCCTTTGCGTAAAATATATGCGTGCTTGTCTTTGAAACGAGTACATTTAAAAACAATTGATAGCTTATTTATCTCCAAGGAATACTCATATCTTAAACGTACAATAGTTATTTTTAAGCGTATATCTGTGGTTTTCATGTTTTTCCTGTGGGGGTGGAGGGGAACTCCCCTTTAAAAATTCTCAGTCAAAACCCCGCCAAATATCCACTCACTCCCAAGAACCCCCGACCTAACTTTGGAAAGAGGATGTCAACTCCCCAAAGAAAAACTGTAATACAGAAGAATATATAATACAGAATTTTCCAAGCATTGTGCTTACAGAAAAGAATATTACGGGTCCCACATAGACAGAAACCCAATGATCTTACTGACTCTCAGAACCCACCAACAGTTTGCAAACCTTGAGTGTATTGTTTTACCTCTAATCTGTTAGTTGATAGTATCTAGTCTGAGTATCAACATGTAAATGTTACTTTTATTGACTGGAAGTTAACATTTGTTAACATTAATAATTGCATGGTAATGTTCACTGTCCTACTATTGCACTATGATAAGCAGATCTTCATAACTGAATAACCCTTTTTACTTAAAGATCCAATATGCATTTTGTAACTAAAATGTCCAGCACGTTCATATTAAGCTGTGCAAAATGGAACTTTGATAGTTTTGCCAGAGCTTCTCCTCAAATAAACAAGAATTTAACTGGAAAAAGTTAGGAAAGAAAAAATGTGGCTGTTGGGGAGGATATAGAAATGTTGGTAATAATTTGTTCTGGGAGGAATCCACCGTGACATTCCTGCCAGGCGCATCGAGTGCTCTGTGAATGTGGCACTTGTGAGCTGCGAATCCAGTAAAACAGAACATTGCTGTATTTGTTTTAGTAAAACACCCTTTTGCTTTAGAATGATGATATTGAAGAAAGTAAGAATATGCATTTATTTTGCACTTTTCACATCCTCCGGGTGTCTCAAAGCATTTCACAGCCAGTGAGTTACTTTCCAAGTATAGACACTGTTTTAAGGGTGGTCAAGGCAGCCAATGTGTACACAGCAAAGTTCCACAAACAGCAATGGATAAGTGATATTTATTATCTAAAGAAAATGAATTAATTAGTTCAGCTGTTTGCTGAGTAGTTGCTGGTTGTGTTTTGCTAAGGTTTAGAGTTTATTTTTGCTTGATAGCTCCAAGTCTAAATAGAGGGATTGCAGGGCAGTTCAGCCCCATGGATTGTAGATCCTGTGGCATGTGGGAAGTCCCAGGTGCTTCCCACAGCCAGGAAGACCACATGTGCAGGAGATGTCTCCAGCTGCACCAACTCGAGCTCCGCGTTTCGGAGCTTGAGCGGCGGCTGGAGTCACTGCGGTGCATCCGCGAGACTGAGAGCTACGTGGATCGCACATTTCTAGAGGTGGTCAGCCCACAACTTAAGAATGTGCAGGTAGAGAGAGTGAGTGACCGCCGGACAGAAGAGGAGGACTAGGTAGATTGTGCAGGAGTCCCCTGAGTCCATCTCCCTCTCCAACTAGTACTCTGTTCTGAGTACCGGTGGGGGCGATGGTGCCTCTGGGGAGTGCAGCCAGAGCCAAGTCCACAGCACCACGGTTGGCTCAGCTGTATGGGGGGAGGAGAAAGAAGAATGGAAGAGCTATAGTAGTAGGGGATTCAATAGTAAGGGGAATAGACAGGCTTTTCTGCAGCCGTAGACGTGACTCCAGGATGGTATGTTGCCTCCCTGGTGCCAGGGTCAAGCATGTCACCACGCAGTTGTAGGGCATTCTGGGGGAGAGGGTGAACAGCCAGAGGTCGTGGTCCATATCAGGACCAATGACATAGGTAGAAAGAGGGATGAGGTCCTGCAGGCAAAGTTTAGGGAGCTAAGAGAGAGATTAAAAAGCAGGACCGCAAAGGTAGTAATCTCCGGTTTACTCCCGGTGCCACGAGCTAGTGAGTACAGAAATATGGGGATAGAGCAGATGAATGTGTGGCTGGATAGATGGTGCAGGAGGGAGGGCTTTAGTTTCCTGAGGCATTGGGACCGCTTCTGGGGGAGGTGGGACCTTTACAAGCCAGATGGGTTGCACCTCAACAGAGCCGGGACCAATATCCTCATGGGGGGGGGGGCGGGGTTGCTAGTGCTGTTGGGGAGGGTTTAAGCTAGCTTGGCAGGGGGATGGGAACCTGAGAATAGATTCAGTAGAGAGGGGAGTAAAGCTGGAATTAGAAAGCAAAAATGTAGAAAATGAGTTTGAAGGACAGGGGAAACCAGCAGGAAAAAAGGGTAAAAAAACAAATTTTAAAAGCTCTTTGTCTAAATGCACATAGCATTCTTAACAAAATAGATGAGTTAACGGCACAAATAGATACAAATGGGTATGATCTGATAGCCATCACAGAGATGTGGTTGCAAGGTGACCAGGACTGGGAACTAAATATTCAGGGGTCTTTGACAATTCAGAAGGACAGACAGAAAGGAAAAGGAAGTGGGGTAGAACTGTTAATAAATCAGTGTGTTAGTGGGAAACAATATTGGCTCAGAGGATCAAGAGGTTGAAAAGGAAAAAGTCGCTGGTGGGCGTAGTCTGTAGGCCCCCTAACAGTAGCTACACTGTTGGACGGAGTATACATCAAGAAATAATGGAGGCTTGTAAAAAAGGAACGGCAATAATCATGAGTGATTTTAACCTTCATATTGATTGGACAAAGCAAATTGGCCAGGGTAGCCTTGAGGAGAAATTCAGAGAATATATCCTGGATAGTTTCCTTGAACAGTACGGATGGAACCAACCATGGAGCAGGCTATCTTAGATTTGGTACTGTGTATTGAAACAGATTCATAAATGATTTTGTAGTAAAAGATCCTCTAGGAATGAGTGACCATAACATGGTTGAATTTCAAATTCAGTTGGAGGGAGAGAAAATTGTTTCTCAACCAATATCCTAAGCTTAAATAAAGGGGACAACAAAGGTGTGAGGGCAGAATTGGCAAAAGTAGACTGGGAAAATAGATTAAAGAATGGGACGGTTGGTGAACAGTAGCAGACATTTAAGGAGATATTTTATAACTTGCAATAAAAAAAATCCCAATGAGAAGGAAAGACTGTAAGAGAAGGGATAACCATCCGTGGCTAACTAAGGAAATAAGGAAGGGAATCAAATTGAAAACAAAGGCATACAATGTGGCCAAGATTAGTGGGAGGCCAAAGGATTGGGAATTTTTTAAAAGCCAGCCGAGAACGACTAAAAATATGATTAAAAGAGGGAAGATAGATTATGAAAGTAAACTAGCACGAAATATAAAAACAGATAGTAAGAGTTTCTACAGGTACATAAAAAAGAAGAGTGGCTAATGTAAATGTTGATCTCCTGGAAGTTGAGACTGTGGAATTAATAATGGAGAACAGGGAAATGGCAGAGACGTTGAACAAATATTTTGTATCGATCTTCACGGTAGAAGACATGAAAAACATCCCAATAGTGGATAATCAAGCGGCTATAGGGAGGGAGGAACTTAATATAATCACTATCACTAATGAAGTAGTACTAAGTAAAATAATGGGGCTATAGGCAGACAAGTCCCCTGGACCTGAAGGCTTACATCCTAGGGTCTTACGAGAAGTAGCAGCAGAGATAGTGGTTGTAATCTACCAAAATTCCCTGGATTCTGGAGCGGTCTGGATTGGAAAACCGCAAATATAACGCCCCTATTTAAAAAAGGAGGCAGACAAAAAGCAGGAAACTATAGACAACTTAGCCTAACATCTATTGGGAAAATGCTGGAGTCCATTATTAAGGAAGCAGTAGCGGGACATTTGGAAAAGCATGATTCAATCAAGCAGAGTCAGCATGGTTTTATGAAAGGGAAATAGTGTTTGACAAATTTGCTGGAGTTCTTTGAGGATGTAACGAGCAGGGTGGATACAGGGGAACCAGTAGATGTGGTGTGTTTAGATTTCCAGAAGACGTTCAATAAGATGTCACATAAAAGGTTACTCCACAAGATAAAAGCTCACAGGGTTGGGGGTACTATATTAGCATGGATAGAGGATTGGCTAACTAACAGAAAACAGAGAGTTGGGATCAGTGAGTCAATTTCCGGTTGGCAAACAGTAACTAGTGGGGTGCCGCAAGGATCATTGCTGGGTCCTCAATTATTTACAATCTATATTAATGACTTGGATGAAGGGACCGAGTGTAATGTAGCCAAGTTTATTGATGATACAAAGACGGGTGGGAAAGCAAATTGTGAGGAGGACACAAAAAATCTGCAAAGGGATATAGACAGGCTAAGTGAGTGGGGAAAAAAATTAGCAGATGGAGTATAATGTGGGAATATGTGAGGTTATCCACTTTGGCAGAAATAATAGAAAAGCAAATTATAATTTAAATGGAGAAAAATTGCCAAGTGCTGCATAACAGAGAGACGTGGGGGTTCTTGTGCATGAAACACAAAAAGTTAGTATGCAGGTACAGCAAGTAATCCGGAAGGCAAATTAAATGTTGGCCTTTATTGCAAGGGAGATAGAGTATAAAAGCAAAGAAGTCTTGCTACAACTGTACAGGGTATTGGTGAGGCCACATCTGGAGTACTGCATACAGTTTTGGTCTCCGTATTTAAGGAAGGATATACTTGCATTGGAGGCTGTTCAGAGAAGGTACACTAGGTTGATTCTGGAGATGAAGGTTCACCAGACTGATTCCCGGGATGGTGGGACTGACCTATCAAGAGAGACTGGATCAACTGGGCTTGTATTCACTGGAGTTCAGAAGAGTGAGAGGGGACCTCATAGAAACGTTTAAAATTCTGACAGGTTTGGACAGGTTGGATGCAGGAAGAATGTTCCCAATGTTGGGGAAGTCCAGAACCAGGGGTCACAGTCCAAGGATAAGGGGTAAGCCATTTAGGACCGAGATGAGGAGAAACTTCTTCACCCAGAGAGTGGTGAACCTGTGGAATTCTCTACCACAGAAAGTAGTTGAGGCCAATTCACTAAATATATTCAAAAGGGAGTTAGATGAAGTCCTTACTACTCGGGGGATCAAGGGGTATGGCGTGAAAGCAGGAAGGGGGTACTGAAGTTTTATGTTCAGCCATGAACTCATTGAATGGCGGTGCAGGCTAGAAGGGCTGAATGGCCTGCTCCTGCACCTATTTTCTATGTTTCTATGTTTCTATGAGGGGGTTGACTTATGAAGATAGATTGAGCAGGTTGGGCCTATACACATTGGAGTTCAGAAGAATGAGAGGTGATCTTATTGAAACTTCTAAGATAATGAGGGGGCTCAACGAGGTGGATGCAGAGAGGATATTTCCACTCATAGGGGAAATTAAAACTAGGGGACATAGTCTCAGAATAAGGGGCCGCCATTTAAAACTGAGATGAGGAGAAATTTCTTCTCTTGAGGCTTGTAAATCTATGAATTCTCTGCCCCAGAGAGCTGTGGAGGCTGGATAATTGAATATATTTAAGGTGGAGATAGACAGATTTTTGAGCGATGAGGGAGTAAAGGGTTATGGGGAACAGGCGGGGAATTGGAGCTGAGTCCATGTGATCAGCCATTATCTTATTGAATGGCGGAGCAGGCTCAAGGGGCCAAATGGCCTACTTCTGCTCCTATTTCTTATGTTCTTATGTTCTAATAAATGGGTAAGACATACAGACAGACACCGATGGACAGGAAAAGATGCACTGGTCCATCCATCCATCCTGGCCCGTTGTCGCTCACCAGGACATCAGGTAGGCCGTGTGTGGCAAACATGGCCCGCAGGCTTGCAGTAGTGACAGCGAACGTGCTAGCCTACATTATCTCACATTCAATTCTGGGAAAAGAACCATGTCTTAACATCTAACCTAGTTCTGGCCTTGCATAACTTGAGATTGTGACCCCTGGTCCTCCCTAATCTATTCAGTTGAAGCAAACTGGCTACACAAACACAATCTATTCCCTAAGTCCACACTTCTCCAAAGTGCAGAGTCCCACTCTTTGAGCCTATCCTGGTAACTAAGGTGCTTGAACGTAGGAGAAAAATGTAGAAAGCTAGTCACATACTGTACAGGAGTGGCCTCTATTGTAGTTTCATGGGGCTCAATTTTGGCCAGGAGTTGCTCTGGTTTTTTTGGAGTAATTTGACTTTCTTGAGTATCTTAAAAATCCCTATTTTGTACATTCAATTTATGCCAGTGTAAG
This sequence comes from Pristiophorus japonicus, assembly GCF_044704955.1. Lineage (NCBI taxonomy): Eukaryota > Metazoa > Chordata > Chondrichthyes > Pristiophoridae > Pristiophorus > Pristiophorus japonicus. The sequence continues at coordinate 116,402,894 of NC_091989.1, forward strand.
TGAGTTAGTTACGATTTTAAAAGTTTTTTTCCCTCAAAAGTGGGTGTTACCAGCCATTTAGGCAACTTTGGCCAGCTAATAGTTACTCCAGATCTATATAGGCCAGCGTATGTGGCTGTTGTGTATGGAGAAAGAGTCAGAATGAACACTGTGAGCTCAAAGTAAAGTGTGACCGTAGTCTTTTACTGCAGGTCTCCAGTGTGCCTCCCCAACCTGTGAAGCCTCCTTAAATACCTGTGCTCCCAAAGGATTATGGGATCCCATGGGACTCCAGGAGATGAGCCCTCTGGTGGCTGTACACAGTAAATAAAGTTTACATATATAACAACACTCTTTTCTCCCCACCTCCCCCCCCCTCCCCCCTCCCCCGGCCAAAAGTCAATAGTGTAACTATTCACAATGTGAGTCGATCTGGGGCCCTTCTTGCCCTGGTTGATTGTCTCGGTGTGAAAGCTGGTGTTTTTGAATCGTTTGTTGGGCCCTCGCTGGGTTGCTGTGCAGCTGGCCTTGCTGGGCTGCCTGGTGTGTTGGGCCCTGCAGGGCTGCTGTGGATGATGGGTTCTGCTTTGTGATCAACCGTGGTGCCGGTTGCCACTGGTGTGTATGTTGGGGGATCAAAAAAGGTAGGGTCCAAGGTGGGTTGCTCAGGATAGTCCGTGAATCTGAATTTGATTTGGTCCAAGTGTTTCCGGTGAATGAGTCCATTAGAAAGTTTGATCCGAAACACCCTGCTCTCCTCTTTGGCCATGACAGTGCCGGGAAGCCACTTGGGACCTTGAGCATAATTCAATACAAATACAGGATCATTGATTTCAATCTCGCGGGACACATTTGCGCTATCATGGTATGCACTTTGTTGAAGCCGCCTGCTCTCTACCTGTTTGTGTAGATCAGGGTGAACTAACGAGAGACTTGTCTTAAGTGCTCTTTTCATGAGCAGTTCAGCAGGTGGGATCCCAGTGAGTGAGTGGGGCCTTGTGCGGTAGCTAAGCAGGACTCGGGATAGGCGAGTCTGCAGTGAGCCTTCAGTTACCCTCTTTAAGCCTTGCTTGATGGTTTGCACTGCTCTCTCTGCCTGACCATGGGACGCTGGTTTAAACGGGGCAGATGTGACATGTTTGATCCCGTTACGGGTCATGAATTCTTTGAACTCAGCACTGGTAAAACATGGCCCATTGTCGCTCACCAGGACATCAGGTAGGCCGTGTGTGGCAAACATGGCCCGCAGGCTTTTAGTAGTGACAGCGGACGTGCTAGCCTACATTATCTCACATTCAATCCACATGGAGTACGCATCTACAACCACAAGGAACATTTTACCCAAGAACGGGCCTGCATAGTCGACTTGTACCCTAGACCACGGTTTGGAGGGCCAAGACAATAAACTTAGCGGCGCCTCCCTGGGTACATTGCTTAACTGCATGCATGTATTACATCTGTGAACGCAGGACTCTAAGTCCGCATCAATACCGGGGCACCATACGTGGGATCTGGCTATCGCTTTCATCATTACGATGCCTTGTTGGGTACTGTGGAGGTCATTGATGAAGGTGTCTCTGCCCTTCTTGGGGACCACTACTTGATTGCCCCACAGAAGGCAGTCTGTCTGTATGGACATTTCATCTTTTCGCCGCTGGAACGGCTTTATCTCTTCCTACATTTCCACTGGGACCTGGACCAGCTCCTGTGAAGCACACAGCTTTTGACTAGAGATAATAAGGGGTCCTGGCTTGTCCAGATTTTGATCTGTTGGGCAGTGATGGGTGATTGCTCACTCTCAAATGCTTCCATAACCATAGCTAGATCTGCGGGCTGCGCCATTTCCACCCCTGTGGTGGGCAATGGCAGCCTACTGAGAGCATCGGCGCATTTTTCTGTGCCTGGCCTATGGAGGATGGCATAGTTGTATGCGGACAACGTGAGCGCCCATCTCTGGATGCGGGCCGATGCATTGGTATTTATCCCTTTACTCTTGAAAACAGGGATATAAGTGGCTTATGATCAGTTTCCAATTTGAATTTTAGCCCAAACAGGTATTGATGCATTCTCTTTACCCCATAGACACATGCTAACGCTTCTTTTTCAATCATGCTGTAGGCTCTCTCAGCTTTAGACAGATTCCTGGATGCATAAGCAACCGGTTGCAGTTTCCCAAATTCATTAGCTTTTTGCAATACACACCTGACGCCATATGACGACGCATCACATGCTAGTACCAAACGCTTACATGGATCTTCCAAACAAGCAATTTTTTTGAGCATAACAATTTTCTCGCTTTTACAAAGGCATTGTCTTGGCTTTTGCCCCAAACCCGTTCACCCCCTTTTAAGACATGTAGTGGTTCTAGCAGTGTGCTGAGACCCGGTAAGAAGTTACCAAAGTAGTTCAAGAGTCCCAGAAACGACTGCAGCTCTGTCACATTCTGTGGCCTCGGTGCGTTCTCGATTGCCTCTGTCTTCGCGTTGGTGGGCCTGATGCCGTCCGCCGCAATCCTCATTCCCAAGAACTCCACTTCAGGCGCCAGGAAAACGCACTTCAAGCGTTTTAACCTGAGCCCCACACGGTTGAGTTGACTAAGAACCTCCTCCAGGTTCTGCAGATGTTCGACTGTGTTCCGACCTGTGACCACGGTGTGCGGGACCGACTTCAGTAAACCTTCCATGTTTCTCTGGAATATCGCCGCCACTGATCGGATTCCAAACGGGCATCTGTTATAAACAAAAAGACCTTTGTGCGTGTTGATGCAGGGGAGGGCCTTCGATGAGTCCTCCAGTTCCTGCGTCATGTAGGTTGAAGTCAGATCCAGCTTCGTGAACGTCTTTCCTCCCGCCAGCGTTGCAAAGAGGTCATTGGCCTTTGGTAGTGGGTATTGGTCCTGCAGGGAGAAACGATTGATAGTTACTTTGTAATCGCCACAGATTCTGACGGTGCTGTATCCCTTGAGGACTGGGACAATAGGACTGGCCCATTCGCTGAACTAGATCGGTGAAATGATGCCCTCTCGTTGCAGCCGGTCTAGCTCAATCTCTCCCCTTTCTCTCTTCATGTACGGTACTGCACTCGCCTTGTGATGGATGGGTCGCGCCCCCGGAATTAGATAGATGTGCACTTTTGCTCCTTGGAATTTCCCGATGCCTGATTCGAACAGCGAAGGAAATTTGTTTGAGACCTGGCCACACAAAGTGCGTCAGCGGGCGATAGCGCTCGGACGTCGTCCCAGTTCCAGCATATCTTTCCCAGCCACCTCCTGCCGAGCAGCGTGGGACCATCGCCCGGTACCACCCAGAGTGGTAGCTTGTGCACTGCTCCATCATAGGAGACCTTTACGGTCGCACTGCCGATTACAGGAATCAGTTCTTTCATGTAAGTTCTTAGTTTCATGCGAACTGGAGTTAAGACTGGCCTTGAGGCCTTGTTGCACCACAACCTTTTGAAAGTCTTTTTGCCCATGATGGACTGGCTCGCGCCTGTGTCCAGCTCAATTGACACCGGGAGTCCATTTAGTTCAACATTCAGCATTATCGGGGGACAATTCGTGGTGAATGTGTGCACCCCATGGATCTCTGCCTCCTTGATCTGAGGCTCTGGTTTGTCGTGATCCTCCATGGATCTGTCCTCCTCTGCAACATAGTGGTTTGCAGGTTTAGCAGGCTTTGCAGCTTGCTTGCACACTCGTTGGAGGTGCCCCATTGTTCCACAGCACTTGCAAACGTACTCTTGACGGCATGAATAGAAACGATGATCACCCCCGCAGTCGCAACAAGGTGTTAATGGCCTTGCATTCATCATCCTTGATGGTGGACTCTGAGTCATCTGCGGACGTGCAGCTGCAGGTATGTGTGGCCTGCCCTGTACTTTACGATGCGAAAACAACTTCACTTTGTTCACAGTACTTGTAGCAGCACTTGTGTGCTGAGAAATTTGCTTCTTATTACCACTGGTGGCAATGAATGCCTGGGCTATCGCGATGGCCTTGCTCAAGGTTGAGGTCTCTCCAGTCAAAAGTTTGCGAAGTATGGTTTCGTGGCCAATGCCAAGTACGAAAAAGTCTCTGAGCATGTGCTCCATATGTCCTTCAAATTCGCAATGTCCTGCAAGGCGTCTTAGTTCGGTGATATAACTCACCACTGGCCTTCAGACCTTTAGTAGGTGTAGAACCGGTACCTCGCCATCAGAACGCTTTTCTTCGGGTTCAAATGCTCTCGGGCCACTGTGCACAAATCATCATACGATTTCTCCGTGGGTTTCGCTGGAGAGAGCAGATTCTTCATGAGACCATACGTTGGTGCCCCACAGACGGTGAGGAGGATCGCTCTATGTTTGGCAGTGCTCTCTTCCCCATCTAGCTCGTTATTCACGAAGTTTTGGTTGAGTCGCTCCACAAAAGTTTCCCAATCATCTCCCTCCGAAAATCTCTCCAGGATGCCCACTGTTCTCTGCATCTTTGGGTTCGCTATCTGTATCTCGTCGCCAGTTGTTGTGTATAGAGAAAGAGTCAGACTGAACACTGTGAGTTCAAAGTAAAGTGTGACCGTAGTCTTTTATTGTAGGTCTCCAGAGTGCCTCTCCAACCTGTGAAGCCTCCTTAAATACCTGTGCTCCCAAGGGATTATGGGATCCCTTGGGACTCCAGGGGATGAGCCCTCTGGTGGCTGTGCAGAGTAAATACAAGTCCACAAATATACCAACCATTTAGTTTCATGGGCTCAATTTTGGCCAGGAGTTGCTCCGGTTTTTTTCGAGTAACTTGATTTTTCTTGAGTATCTTAAAAATTCCTATTTTGCACATTCAATTTGCACCATGTAAGTGAGTTAGTTACGATTTTTTTAGTTTATTTTTTTTCTCAAAAGGGGGCGTTACCAGCCATCTATGCCAGTTTTGGCCATTGAGGCAACTTTGGCCAGCTAATAGTTACTCCAAATCTACTTAGGCCAGCGTATGTGGCCACTTCAGAAAACCCTTGCGGAGAGTTAAGAAATCAGTTCAGGTAGGTACATCGGAGGCCATTCGACCTGCAATAGGGGTGGGAAGGGAAGTGGAGAGGACCTGCACCTAAAGCACCAAGACTTACAAAGCACTAAACAAAGCACAAAAAGTAATAAACTTTCAATAACACATAAAAAATAGAAGTCCTACCTTCAACTTAAAACTCAGCCCAGGAAGGAACGGGCCGACCGGTGCGGGAGGCCACTCGGCCTGGGCTAGGGGTGGGACAACAATGCACCGGGAGGCCACTCGGCCTGGGCTAGGGGTGGGAGCGATTGAACTGCTGACATTGGAGCACACAGAGCGGCTGCAGCAAGCAAAATCACCAGACAGGCTGCAGCAAGCAAACTGAGAAGCTGGGGCGGGGCGGAGAGAGAGGGAGAGAGGTCACAAGACTCAAGGGGCGGTGGGGGGGGGGGAGGGGGAGGGGGAGGGGAGAGAGGTCCCAAGACTCAAGGGGAGATGGGGAGGAGAGAGAGGTCACAAGACTCGGGGTGGGGGGGCGGGGCGGGGCTGCGAGGAAGAGGGAGAGAGAGGTCACAAGACTCAAGGGGGGGGAGGGGGAGAGATGAGGACAAAAGACCTTTGGGTGTGGTCCATTATCATACCTTGGCGGGAGGGAGAGAAAGAGAGAACTGCGAACCGGTGCTGCCTGCTTTCCTGCCGTTTTGACCTTCTTTGAAAGTTTAACTTTAACTATGGAGGCAGTACTATCAATGCCATACCTTTTCCGAGCATTCTGCATCATTGTGCTATGTAGGAGACATAAAAACATAAACATAGAAAATAGGTGCAGGAGCAGGCCATTCGGCCCTTCGAGCCTGCACCACCATTCAATAAGATCATGGCTGATCATTCACCTCAGTACCCCTTTCCTGCTTTCTCTCCATGCCCCTTGATCCCTTTAGCCGTAAGGGCCATATCTAACTCCCTCTTGAATATATCCAATGAACTTGCATCAACAACTCTGCGGTAGAGAATTCCACAGGTTAACAACTCTCTGAGTGAAGTAGTTTTTCCTCATCTCAGTCCTAAATGGCTTACCCCTTATCCTTAGACTATGTTCCCTGGTTCTGGACTTCCCCAACATCGGGAACATTCTTCCTGCATCTAACCTGTCCAGTCCCGTCAGAATTTTATGTGTTTCTATGAGATCACCTCTCATCCTTCTAAACTCCAGTGAATACAGGCCCAGTCGATCCAGTCTCTCCTCATAGGTCAGTCCTGCCATCCCGGGAAACAGTCTGGTGAACCTTCGCTGCACTCCCTCAATAGCAAGAACGTCCTTCCTCAGGTTAGGAGACCAAAACTGAACACAATATTCCAGGTGAGGCCTCACTAAGGCCCTGTACAACTGCAGTAAGACCTCCCTGCTCCGATACTCAAATCCTCTAGCTATGAAGGCCAACATACCATTTGCCTTCTTCACCGCCTGCTGTACCTGCATGCCAACCTTCAATGACTGATGTACCATGACACCCAGGTCTCATTGCACCTCCCCTTTTCCTAATCTGCCACCATTCAGATAATATTCTGCCTTCGTGTTTTTGCCACCAAAGTGGATAACCTCACATTTATCCTCATTATACTGCATCTGCCATGCGTTTGCCCACTCACCTAACCTGCCCAAGTCACCCTACAGCCTCTTAGCATCCTCCTCACAGCTCACACCGCCACCCAGCTTAGTGTCATCTGCAAACTTGGAGATATTCCTTCATCTAAATCGTTAATGTATATTGTAAAGAGCTGGGGTCCCAGCACTGAGCCCTGCGGCACCCCACTAGTCACTGCCTGCCATTCTGGGAAAAGGACCCGTTATCCCGACTCTCTGCTTCCTGTCTGCCAACCAGTTCTCTATCCACGTCAGTACATTACCCCCAATGACAATTGATTAGAGCTCATCACATCAGGAACATCAGAGCCCATAGGCTGCTGGGCAGGAGGCCTTACCCACCTCGGCAATTTCGAGTCAGGCGTTTGTACCTGGACCTGAGTGATGCAGATTGTGTCAGAAGGCTGCGTTTCCGCAGAGAAATTGTTTGTGAGATCTGTGAGTTGTTGAGACCAGACTCACAGCCGAGAAGCGGCAGATGGACTGCTTTGTCAGTTGAAATGAAGGTTACAGCTGCACTTTCCTTCTATGCCTCGGGATCGTTTCAAGCTATAACTGGAGATGTGTGCGCCATCTCTCAACATGCAATACATATCTGCATTCGTCAGGTCACAGCTGCACTGTATGGGTGGAGGAATAACTTCATCAAGTTTCCAATGACCGCCCAAGCAATCCAAGACAGGGCTGTGGGGTTCTCAATGATTGCTGGCTTCCCAAAGGTACAGAGCTGCATTGATTTTACCCACATCGCCTTGCAAGTACCTTTGGAGGATGCTGAGCTGTTCAGGAATAGAAAAGGCTTCCACTCCATGAATGTGCAGCTCGTGTGTGACAACATGCAATGCGTCATGTCAGTCGATGCAAGATACCCTGGCAGCACCCATGATGCGTTTATCCTACGCGACAGCGTTATATCTGACATGTTTGAACAGCAGCCAGAAGGGCAGAGCTGACTACTGGGAGACAGGGTACGGCCTCGCCACCTGGCTCATGATGCCCCTACACGTAACCCGGACGGGAGCTGACCGTGAATACAACATGTCGCACATCACGACACACAGCATCATAGAGAGGACCATTGGCATCTTAAAGCAGCATTTCTGATGCCTGGACCATTCCGGAGGCTACTTGCAATACTCTCCTGAGATTGTCGGTCAGTTCATTGTTGTGTGCTGCATGCTGTATAACTTAGCTTTCATGAGGCATCAGCAGCTGGTAGTGGAAGAAGAAGACCCACCTGCGGTGAAAGTGGCTGATAATGATGTGGAAGATGCAAGTGTCGAGCAGGAGGAGGTGGTGGAGAAGGATGATGACGAGGATGAGGAAACCATGCAAGTGCCTGAGGCCGGAGCACGATGGCGGAGGAGGACGGCCACCGTGCTCCTTTAACGATTGCTCGAGCCTTGCGCCAGCAGCTCATCCGTGAACGCTTTACTGATGCCTGAGGGCTCAGCGACAACTATTCCACGTGGACATGTTTATTTTTTGGAGCTGTTCCGTAATGTTGTGTTGTGTTAATGGAACATGATTCAGTTTTAATGTAAAATATATTTTATTCAAAAGTTTACAATGTACTTAACTTTCGTGTAATAAAATAATTCTTGTATCGAACTTAAACTTTAAGATGATTTTAAGGGCCCAAGTTTCGGCCTCAGTTGCTCCTGATTTTTTGGAGCAACTGGTGTAGAATGGAGTATCTTAGAAATTCAAATTCTCGGCATTTAGTTTGCTCCAGTTCTAGTCAGTTTGAACAGTTTCACTTTGGAACAGAATTTGTTTTTCAAAAGGGGGCGTGTCCGGCCACTTATGCCTGTTTTCAAAGTTTAGGCAATGAAAACTTACTCCAAACTAACTTAGAATGGAGTAAGTGAAGATTATTGTCCGCTCGAAAAAACCTTGTCTACACTTTAGAAAATCAGGCGTAGGTTACAAATCAGGCGTAGGGAATGGGGGGGGGGGGGTGTTTAAAGGGAAGTTTACAAACATTAAACACTTCAGTTTTACAAATAAAGAGCCATCATCAATAATAAATGATAAAAACATCAATAACTCAACCAATAAATCAATCAAAAAAAATTAATAAGAAATATTTTTTTTTAAATCAATAAATAAAACATTTTCTACTTACCGACTGCAGCACCGGGAGCCCTCCAACAGCGTGCTGGGATGTCCCCCTCCCCAGTGTGTCTCTGTCAGTGTCTCTATCTCTCTGTCTGTCTGTCTGTGTGTGTCTCTCACTCTCTGTCTGTCAGTGTCTGTGTTTCTGACAGTGAGAGGAGGGGGTAGAGGGAGGGGGAGGGGGAGGAGGGGGGTAGAGGGAGAGAGGGGGGGCAGGGGGAGGGAGGCAGAGGGGGAGGGAGGGGAGAGGGAAGGGGGAGAGAAGGGGGGGAGAGAAGAAGGGGAAGGGGGGAGGAGAGGGGGAAAGGGGGGGAGAAGGGAGGGAGGAGAAGGGGAAAGGGGGGGAGAAGGGGGGGGAAAGAAGGGGGGAAGGGGGGGGAAAGGAGAAGGCAGGGGGGGGGGTAAGGAGAAGGGGGGGGAGAGGCTGAACGGGCCCGGCCGGGCCCAAGACTTCGGGCAGGGCCCGTCCCCAGTACCAGATTTACAGGTAGGTGGCGTTGGGTCGGGTCGAGCATGGGTCGGGGTCGGGAGCGCGGGTCGGGTCGGGGGGGGCGGAGGGAGGTTGGTTCGGTTCAGGTTCGGGGGAGGGAAGGAGGGAGGGAGAGGGAGGTCAGGTCGGGTGGGGGGAGTCGGGTCTGTGTCGGTGTCGGATCCAGTCCGGGGGCGGGGGGGGGAAGCGGGAGTCGAGTCGGGTCGGGAGGAAGCAGGAGCTGGGCATGGGAGGCAGCCTTATGCACGCAGCCCCAGTGAGGCCAATTGGCCAGGGCTAGGGGCTGCGTGCTCCGGGCCCCTCCCACACAGTTTTGGGCGCCTGGAGCTACTGTACATGCGCGCCCACTGTAGCACGCATGTGCAGAGGTCCCGGTACTGTTTTCAGCGCAGGGACCTGGCTCCGCCCCCTACAGCTCGTGCTGCGCCGCGCCCGACTCAAGAGGACCAGCAGGGAGCCGGAGAATCTGTAAATTTTTTTTAGCCGCACTTTCTGGCACGAAAAACGGGCATCCCGGTCCGGCGCGGCCCGAAACTTGGGCCCATAAAGTTGTAAATTTACATAACTTACAAAAAACTTTCAATTTGAAAACAGTTACAACAGTAACATCAACAACAACAACAACAACAGCAGCAAAGAAAGGCTGCACCCATCTCTGATCCACCTTAGTCTAACACTGCCTGTCGCATTAGGTCTTGGACTCTCCATCACCCCTGCCCGCAGGCGGTGGCGTAGTGTATTTGGGCTTGGTACCAAGCTTAGTCCTTCTAACATCTCGGTGAATGTGCACTTCTTCATGGGTGGTTGGTGGGGGCCCCAGCTTAGGTCTCTTCAGGGGCTGGTGTGGGGATTGAAGTGGGAGTGGCAGTTGATTCTGTCAATGGTGCATGGCCTACGTGTGTTCCCTTATTGCAGCAGCTAACTCACACATGCACTCCCTCATGGCCTGTGTCATTGCCAGTGTCGTCCTTTCCACTATCTCTGACATTTCTTTCCTCATGGACACTATTCCCTCACTGATGTTCCCGGACATCGTTCCCATTTCCCGTGCCATTACTGTTACTTATCCCGACAGTCCCGCTACCTTATCACTCACCCCACTGATGATGTCCAGGAGTGATCGAGTAAGGTCAATGCTCTCCCCACTCAGTGCCATGATCTGAACCACATCTGTTGCATCCTGCACCTCAGGAGAGCGTGGTCGATTTCTCCTTCCCCTTACCCTGGGTCTGCCTCGCGTCACCTCAGTGGGAGGCACAGGCTAGGACGGTGGGGCCCTGGATCCCACTACCATTGGGACCCGCAACCTCGGACGGTGGAGCCCTGGGTGTTCCATGCTGCATCCCACCACCACTGGGACCCTCAACCTTGGATGCTGGGAAACCATGGAATGTCGCACCAGAACTCAAACCACTAATCATGGATTGACTAAAACCAAGCAATGTCGCACCTGAAATCAAACCACTAGTCATGGAAGGGGCTCCCAATGCCAACTCCATTAACACGACCTTCTCCATATTCAGTACAACAGTGCCCCCTTCATCCATCTCCAACCCCTCCCCCTCCACCCCCTCTCCTCCCCCGCCCCCACGTTGGTCTGCAGGGTTGGCTTGGAAAATGTTCTCGTGCTCAGGTTCATCCGCGTCTGAATCTTCTTCTGGATCTTCACGATTGGCATCATGTTCTGCAAAATATAACAGTGCAGTCAAATGGTTAGCAGCATAGGAGAGAGCAGCATGGGTGGCATGAGTAGGCTCACACATAGCAGGCCAGGCAGCAGGTTGATTTGAAGGGCCACGATGAATTTTCAGGACTAACTCTCTCCCTCGAGTGTGGGCCCAGCTTGTGCAGTACTGATTGCTTTTCTCCAGGAACGACCCATCAAAGCAGCAACCATCTCTTCCGAGGGTGTCAGTGGGTATAGATTTGGTAGGCCTCCTCCTGTTCGATTTCTTTCCCTTTTTGATGTGGGACAATTTCGTCTGCAAAGATGAAAATGCAACTTTTTAGAAAGGGTGCCTTTCTGCTGGGTGGGACATATACAGCTGGTCACATTTACAATTAAAATTGCATTGAATAAATTAAAATATTTGTTACACTAACTACTTGACCAAGGTCCTGCCATTTCTTTTTACATTGGCTTCCAGATCTCTTGGTGTTCACCAATGCACAGAAATCTACTGCAACTTGGTTCCAGCGTTTCTTCATTTCTTTGGGTGGCACTTTTGTGTTTTGTGCGGCACTTTTGTGTTTTGTGCGACCTCTGCTGGTATCCAGCTCCTGCCATCTGTTCTCAGTGACATTAACTAGTATCTCCACTTTGTCATGCACGAAATTCCTTGTTCTTGGTGTACATTGCTGCATTGCTACATTGCTGCAGCTGCTCTGAAACACTTGCAGCATTTTTCCAATGGTCTTAGACACACAGTGACTTTTCCAAACACACAGTCCTTATTTCGCATGCAGCAATGATTTTCAGAAATACAACACTCCTTCTGGCACTTTTGCAGGCATGCAGCACTGATATTAACAGAGCACTGCTTCTTGAATTCGGCAGTTAATTTCGTTCCACTGCACTCCTTCAGGCACCAAAACACAAGCAGCTACGATTGCTTTTAAAAATGTCCGATTGCCAACTTTCAGCGCTACTGCGCGTGTGCGGACATCGCGACCCGACTCCAAAGCGCATGTGCAGACGTCCTGGCACTGTTTTCAGCGCAGGACGCTGGCTCCACCCCCGACTTGACTGGCCACGCCTCGCGACTACAAGGAGGAGGCCGGATAGCGGCCAAAGTGGGGAGGAATTTTTTTGGCGCACTTCTGAACAGAGAAAAGCAGCGCATCTCCGGAGAAATGCGCCGAAAAAAGGCATTGGCCAAAATTGAGCCCATGATAACTGCATAAGAAAAAGTTGGAACATTTTTCTTTACTGAGAGAAGAGATTCGCAATTCAGTTACTTAGCATCTGTGTGCATATCTTCAGAGAATGTAAGTGCAGTGTTCACTGTGTGCTGTCAAATGGCTCTGAGAAACATGTCTAGGTCATTAGACCGAGCTTTACCGTCTGCGGGAATATACTAGATTCTAAAAGTCCCCACAATCAAATCTGCACAGCACACTCTTTCACATATTGCAGCTCTCCGTAAAAATAAGTCGTTCTAAACATTTCATTTATGAAAAAGAATTTAAATGAGCTGGTCATGCCAAGAACTATCTCTATATATAGAAAATTTATGCAACTGGGAACAGTGGAATACTCAGAATATCTTTGAGTGCCAAGTACCTTGAAATCCTCAAGCAACTTAAGGGCCTTATTTTTTAAATGTCGTGATTTTTTATGCTCATTTTAATGCCAGACACACCATGCATCTTGGCATTAAAGCCCAGTTTAATGGTACTAATGCCACATTTCATTTTCTGATCATGTTTTTAACTCGGTGGTAAATGGTTGCCACCAGTGGACTAAAGATGGCAACTTAGCAAATCATTCGGGCACAGATCCTATTAATTTAAACAACTCTGCCGTTTTGGGATATAGCAAAGCCTTTACATCACCTGTGCTATAATATTTACTTCCTGAATGGGGGAAGGAGTCTGATAACTTTGTTTCATATTCAATAGATATGTTGTATATAAATATGCAAATACTGAATGCAGTTGTAGGATGCAGTGATAAACTACTAACCTGAGGAGAAATAATTTATTACAAACAGTAGCAATTATTGAGCTTAGAAAACCTGGCACCTTTCAACTTTTTGCGCAAACTAGCACATTCTTTGACTGCAACAATAGCAAGTTGCACTTGCATATCCCCTGTAATGTAACAAAACGCCCCAAGATATTTGACAAAATGGAGAATGAACCTGGAGTAAGAGAATAATTAGCATAAGTGGCTAAAAGCACGGTAGAAGAGGCAAGTTTTATGGAGGCTTTTGAAGGTAGGGAGACATCTAGCAAGGGAGGGGGGTTTAGGGATGGAGTTTGAGTGTGTGGAGTGATGGGGAAAGAGGGAGGGAATGTAGAGCAGATCAGAGTTGTAGACCAGAATGAGCCAGGAAGAGTTTGCAGGAGTAGGGTGAAGTGAGAGCAAGGAGGCAGTTCAAAACATAGGTAAGGATTTTGAAATAAATGCACTGGGTGACGGGCACACTTTTCAGCCAGAACCACGAGGTCGCAATCGGGAACAGGAACCCTGCTTATTATGTTTCCTCCATCCAGCCCAGGATTGCTCCATTCAATTGTAGCACCTCCTATGGTAACCAGGAGATGAGCTAATTCCATAGAGACCAGAGATTGAGCCAGGTTGAATGGTGCATTAACCCAGTGAGTCAGTGGGAAGCTGGTCCGTGAGTATACCTCTAATATGCATTTGTGGACAATAAAGTGCAAATGAAACAAAGCACTTAAAAGGAAGAATGTAACATTGTTTGGAATTTAAGTTGTCTATCCCCTCAGAGGATGCTGTGTACCTGCCTGATGAGGACCTGCGGGAGGAGTATATTCTGAATGAGAACGGACTGCTCTACCATGGCTCACATGCCAACATCTATCCGCTACAATGGAATTTTGGACAAGTAATATGACCTTTTAAGTTTTTCACAATCTACTCACCATTTTTTCTAGTTTTAGCACAGTTGCTCTGAGACTTAGTACCATTTTGTGTCCTGTTTTTACAGTTTGAAAAAGATGTCATCGATATTTGCTTTCAAATTTTGGACAACAGTCTATCTGCTCTGAAAAATCCATTGGTTGATGCTCTGAGGAGAAACGATCCTATATATATCAGCAGAATAGTGACTGCTATGGTGAGCTTGGAGATGCCTGATATTGATTATGTAACTTTCTGTTTTGTCTTAAGGGGGACATGGGCCCTGAAATTCCGGCCTCCCTGGATCCGTACAGAGTTCCTATTGACCCGGGAAGACATCGGAAATGCCAGTTTCCAGAGCGCAGTGCGCATGCGCTGGAAACCAGCATTTCCAATCTGTCAAGTTTCTGGCTTGACAGATCCTAGCCAGATCGGGTGCGAGGGCACTTGTAAGTGTAAATTTCCGATACTTACGCTTATAAATGTCCTCAAAAATCTTGCGCCTGAAAAAGCAGGCGCATAGCCTACTTTTACAAGTGCAAGCGTTTTAAAAAAACACAAAAACATCTAAAAATAAAGTTATTAAAACATATATTATCATTAAAAACCCTCCCCACAATGGTAAGTTAATTTTAAAAAACTTTTTAATAAATCAGGAAATTATTTTTTTGTTAAGACATTAATAACTTTAATTTAAATGAATGTAGTGTAATTATTTTCTATTTTTTACTACTGTTTTGGGTGTTTGGGGCTGTGTTTTGGATGTTTTGGGTCCGTCTATCACAATCATAGTAATAGGAGTTTAGGACCCTGCGGATCTCCTATTACTACGATACCTTATGTGATTGGCCGCCCAGAGCTATGTGACACCAGCTCCAACACTGTGCACATCCCCATGTGCACGTGCTGCGACGGGCAGGCCACAGGCTCGGAAGTGCGGACATGGGCAGCAGCTGAAGGTAAGTGCGGATTTTTTCTCTAAAATGCCCGCGGGAAGGCCAAACCGGAATTTCAGGGCCATTGTTACCTGGTAAAATGGCTTGCAAGTCATTTTAAGTGAAGTCTGTTGTTCTGGCCTCTGTGTTGAGAATACAACATTATCTCATTCAATCCAACACAACAGATATAGTCTCGAGTTATGCTGACTGCAAAAACAATTGTATCTGTAAAATATAAATTAAATTTGGGTAGGGTGCTGGATACTTGTGGTGAACAGTTCCCCTGCCCCCCCCCCCCCCCACAACATTTGGTTCCTTTTCCTCTTTCCACCCTCTCCACCCCCGCCCCCCCCCCCAACCATGGTACAATCCATTCCCCAGCAGTTGACCTAATCAAAGCCAAGCTGCAATTGTCTGCACAAGGTGACCAGCCTGTTAAATCTATTTATTTATCCCCATTATCCCTGTTATGTATATAAATATGTAATACTTGCCACCCCAGAGGGTGCAACTGTTGGAGCCCTAATGGTCACCTGCACACACATGCAGAGCCAGTATAAAAGGTTGGCTGCCATGTTGTTTAGGCACTCTGGAGTTGTAATAAAGAAGACTAAGATCACACTAAGTTTAGCTCACAGTACTCAGCCTCGTGGAATTCTTCTATACACAACAACTGACGACGAGTAACAGAATACGAACCTTCACGCAACCATGGCTGCTGAAGGAATATTAGAGAGATTCGTAGAGGGTGATGATGATCCATTGAGCAGTTCGACCAACTTCGTGGTCAATGAGCTGGAAGGAGACACTAACGCGGAATGATGGAGCTGTGCACGACCTATCATTGTGGATTGTTCCAGGCAATGACCCAATGCTGTTCGGCAGAAGCTGGCTCGAAAAAATTAGATGGAATTGGAACGACATCAAAGCACTATCTTCAGTGGATGACACCTCGTGTGCTCAAGTGCTGAGCAAGTTTCCCTCGCTATTCGAACCAGGTATCGGCAAATTCACAGGTGCCAAGCTACAGATCCATTTAGGCCCCAATGCACGGCCCGTCCATCACAAGGCTCGGGCGGTTTCGTACACGATGAGGGAGAAAGTCGAGATCGAACTGGACAGACTCCAACACGAAGGAATCATATCGCCAGTTGAGTTCAATGAGTGGGCCAGTTCAATTGTTCTGGTGTTGAAAAGCGATGGCGCGGTCAGAATCTGCGGAGACTACAAGGTAATGATTAACCGAGTCTCACGACAGGACCAGTATCCGCTGCCCAAGGCATGACCTGTTTGCAACGTTAGCGGGGGGGGGGGGGGGGCGCGGGAGAGTCATTCACCAAGTTGGACCTAACCTCCTCCTGCATGACACAGGAGCTGGCTGAATCTTCGAAAAGACTGACATGCATCAACACACACAAAGGGCTGTTTATATACCACAGGTCCCCTTTCGGGATTCGCTCGGTTGCAGCCATTTTCCAGAGAAACATGGAGAGTTTGCTGAAATCTGTTCCACGCACCGTTGTGTTTCAAGACAACATCCTGATCACTGGTCGTGACACCATCAAACATCTACACCACCTGGAAGAGGTTCTAAGTCGCCTGGACAGAGTGGGACTCAGGCTGAAATGCTCCAAATGTGTTTTTCTGGCACCAGAAGTTGAATTTTTGGGAAGAAAGATTGCAGCAGATGGCATCAGGCCCACGGACTCAAAGACAGAGGCCATCAAGAATGCACCCACACCACAGAATGTGACGGAGATGCGTTTGTTCCTGGGACTCCTCAACTATTTTGGTAACTTTCTACCTGGGTTGAGCACGTTGTTAGAGCCTTTGCACATGTTGCTATGTAAGGGTGACGACTGGGTTTGGGACAAATCTCAAGACACAATCTTTGAGAAGGCCAGGAACCTGCTATGTTCGAATAAGTTACTTGTACACTATGACCCATGTAAACATTTAGTGCTAGCTTGTGACGCCTCGTCGTACGGGGTCGGCTGTGTGTTACAGCAAGCCAATGTATCGGGCAACCTCCAATCGGTTGCATACGCTTCTAGAAGTCTGTCTAAGGCTGAGAGAGCCTATGGTATGGTCGAGAAAGAGGCGTAGCATGTGTATATGGGGTTAAGAAAATGCACCAATACCTATTTGGACTTCGGTTTGAGCTTGAAACTGACCACAAGCCACTCAATTCGCTGTTTTCAGAGAGAAAAGGTATAAATATCAATGCTTCGTCCCGGATCTAAAGATGGGCACAAACATTATCCGTTTATGACTATGTTATCCGTCACAGAACAGGCACTGAAAACTGTGCCGATACTCTCAGCCGGCTACCATTACCCACCACCTGGGGTTGAATGGCGCAGCCCGTAGACTTGTTACAGGTCATGGATGCTTTTGAGAGCGAGGGGTCACCCGTCACAGGTCATCAGATCAGGACCTGGACCAGCCAGGATTCTGTGCTATCATTAGTAAAGAGTTGCGTCCGAAATGGGAACTGGTCGGCCATTCCCGGGGAAATGCAAGATGAAATTAAGCTGTTGCACCGACGTGAAGATAAAATGTCCATCCAGTTGGATTGTCTCTTATGGGGTAATTGCGTGGTTTTGACAAAAAAAGGCAGGGAAACTTTTATACGCGACCTACACAGTACCCACCCAGGCATTGTCATGATGAAGGCAATTGCCAGGTCGCATGTTTGGTGGCCGGCATTGACTCGGACTTAGTATCATGCGTGCATCAGTTGCTCGCAACTGAGCAATGCACCAAGGGAGGCTCCAATGAGTCTGTGGTCATGGCCCTCCAAACTGTGGTCCAGGATCCACGTAGATTTTGCCGGCCCCTTTCTAGGAAAGATATTTTTAGTAGTTGTGGACGCTTATTCCAAATGGATTGAATACGTAATCATGTCATTCAGCATGTCCACAGCCACCATTGAAAGCCTCCGGGCCATATTCGCCACCCATGGCTTGCCCGATGTCCTTGTCAGCGACAATGGACCGTGTTTCACCAGCTCGGAATTCAACGAGTTTATGACCCGCAATGGCATCGAGCAAGTCAGGTCTGCTCCGTTTAAGCCCGCGTCTAACGGTCAAGCAAAGCGGGCAGTCCAAACAATCAAGCAGAGCATGAAATGCGTGACGGATGGCTCCCTACAGACCCGCTTATCTCGCATTCTGCTCAATTACCGGACGCAACCCCACTCGCTCACCAGGGTTCCTCTGGCAGAATTGTTAATGAAGAGAGCCCTTAAAACCAGGCTCTCCCTAGTCCACCCGAATCTTAATGATCACATGGAAACCCGGCGACACCGGCAGAACATGATCGCGCGGCTGTTTCACGTGACATTGATGTTAACGACCCTGTATTTGTCCTGAATTACGGTCATGGTCCCAAGTGGGTTGTTGGCACTGTTTCGGCCAAGGAAGGGAATTGGGTGTTTATAATCAAACTGTTAAATGGCCAAACGTGCAGGCCAAATTGTGACTTACTGACAACCAGGAACGACTTGAAGAGGACATCACCGTCGACGATCCACCAACACACACCCAACGAACAATCAACCTCGCTGTCAATCACGAGGATGAACCCACCATTCCTGACAGTCCGGTTAGACCAGCCGCGGTGCAGTGCAGCAATGGTCCAGCCAACTCACACACGCCAGGGTTTAAACTTAATCGATATAACCAAGGAGCAAAGGGCTCCGGATCGTCTCAACTTGTACCAAAGACTTTAGGGGGGAGTGATGTTATGTATGTAACTATGTAATACTTGCCACCAGAGGGCACGACTGTTGGAGTCCTACTGGTTCACCTGCACACACATGCAGGGCAAGTATAAAAGGTTAGCTGCCATGTTGTTTAGGTACTCTGGAGTTGTAATAAAGAAGACTAAGGTCACACTAAGTTTAGCTCACAGTCTCGTGTTCTTCTATACATAACAATCCCTATTGTGAAGTTCACCATTGTCACCACCTCTCAATGGCTTGGCTGAAAGATGAACCTCTAGCTTGTGAAATGGTGAGTGTAAACCTCGCCACTCAATAGCACAGGACCATAGCGAAGAAATGTTTCTTGTTCTTGTAGCTGAAGAAAGCTTGGCTTTTGCTGTGTTGTTTTTGGCCGTTATCCCTGCTGCTGTCCTCTGTGTGTTCATTTTAACGCTGTTTGTAGCCTTAAAACTAACTAGCATACAGAGTAAACAATTCATTAAAAGTAATGCACAGAGGAAAGTTTGTCTCTTATTAGTATCAGGCAGCCAGTCAACTATGTCCTAGACCAGCAGCAAAATAAGGTAAGCATTGTCTGACTCAACGGTAGAATTTACAATCTTTTCTGAAGCATTAAACGGCATGTAAATCTGTTGAAAAGAAGGAAGCCAAGACCTTTAAGTATAAAAGATCCTTTTTAATGACCCCAAAAAGCGCAACTGAAGTTTGGCATGTATTGCATCCTGTACACAATCTGAGACTGACTGTAGCCAAGAGAAGTTGACTATGGATATTACCCAACACTGGCACAGTATGGAACAGGCCAGGCAAGTTCAGCTTTTTTTGTTCATGGATAAAAGTCACCTGTATTATTATTCATTAAAACCAATATATATAATGTAGCTCATTTCAGGTTCACTTTATCCAAACTACCTCTTTGTCAAAGTGATTTGGAGATTAAATTTGCTTAACTAAAGCCCTGGCTTCATCAAGAGACTTTGCCCTGGATTTTCGGATCGTTTGCGACCCGGTTTTTGGCACTCCGCAGCGTAAAATGGTCAGCTGTTTTTCGCTGGGTCGCAATCTTTCGGTCGGGTTAGAAGCACTACCTGGGAGAGCTGCGCTGGGTGTGTGACGACTCTCCTTGCGACACTGCTGCGAGTTTCCACTCGCACCTGATCCGTACGCTGCGAAACGCGCCCCGCGATGACCTGCCAGGGAAAACACAGCGGTGCAGCCCTGCCGGCAGCGGTGAGTGAGATAAACTGCAAAAAGGGCAAGTTGCAGTTTTTCTTTTATTTTTTTTGTAACGATTTGAATTGTAAGGGTGTTGCCAATGTTTTTTGAATGTTTCTGTGAATTTATTTTGTGATTTTTCCCCTCCCAAGACCTCTCTCGGAGCGCTCCTGACCCCGCACTAAAGTTGACGAGATTCCCGTTTTTGCGCCACGAAAGGAGTACAACGCCTCCCTTTGCATGCCCCTGGCGTAGGGCCCAAATGACAAAAATTAATCAATTAATCGCTAACGTTAATCGGGCAGTAAATTTCCCGCCCCGAAAATGGAGAAGTAGAAAATCCTGCCCCTATTCTTTAACAGAAGATTGATTGTATACTTCTAACTATTTATTTGTTTATTAAATTAATGAAACAAGGACTAGATCTTTTATTTTCCCCTCCAAAGGTGAATGCAAATGATGATAAAGGTGTGCTTTTGGGAAGGTGGGATGGTAATTACTCCGATGGGATCGCTCCCACCAGATGGACCGGGAGTCTGCCGATTTTACGCCTGTGGAGCAGTTCTGGGGCTGAAAAAGTACGATATGGGCAGTGCTGGGTCTTTGCTGGTGTAGCTTGCACAGGTAAGATGCTGCTAGCTTCCTCACACCTCTCTGATGCACCCGGGATTCTGTGTTTCTCTTTAGATGCGTTAAAGATGCCCTTTTAATGCAAGCTGTGTTTGTTGCTTTTGGAGGCATTTATTTGCTGAGACACAATCAGACATGAAGATTTTAATTATTTCTCCTCCTCCTCAAGGAACTTCACAAGTAAGACCTAATACTGTGCATGGAATGTATTACAGACAAAACTCCATAATAGCTATGCACCAAGATTCTTCTGTTCTTTCCTTTAACATCTTGACACAAGCATTCAAATCAAATGACACACTGCACAGATTTGTGGTGATACTGACCACTTGCTCAGCTCATTCATGCACATCATGGGGTAGAAATTTGTCTTGGGCGATGGTGCAAAACAGGCGATGTTGCATTGGCCGCCCGTTATACTGATAGTCGGTTCTGTTGAAGTCAGTGATGCTGAATATCGGGCGGTGCAGTTACAGAGCAGCCCGTGCGATACCGCCTGCTTTGCATTACCCCTCAAGGTGAAATTCTACCCCCGAAAATGTGGCAAGTGAGGTGTAATTGTTCGGGTCCGCTCAGTCATCACAATGTGCCACCTAGTCTGGCTTTTTTTTGTAACGTTGAATTGCTGTCCTCGCACGACACACAGTGGGCCCAAGTTTCGAGCCGTGCCTAGAACGGCGCAGTCCCGACCTGGACACATGTTTTTCGCGCCACAAAGTGCGCCTAAAAAAATCCTCCATATTCTCCACCTCCCTGCAGGTCCTCTGGCCCTCGGCGCAGCGCAGCAGGAGCTGTAGGGGGCGGAGCCAGGTCCCTGCGCCGAAAACAGTGCCGGGACCTCTGCACATGCGCGCTACAGTGGGCGCCCGAAACTGTGTCGGAGGGACCCGAAGCACGCAGCCCCTAGCCCTGGCCGAATGGCCTCACTGGGGCTGCGTGAATAAGGCTCCTCCCATGGCCAGCTCCTGCTTCCTCCCGACCCGACTCGACTCCTGTTTCCCGCCTCCGGACCGGAACCGACACCCGCTCCCCCCTCCCGCCCCCGGACTGGACCCGACCTGACCTCCCTCCCCCTGACCCAAACCGAACCGACCTCCCTCCCACCACCCCCCCGATCCGACCCACCGCCACCTACCTGTAAATCTGGTGCTGGGGACGGGCCCTGCCCAAAGTCTCGGGCCCGGTCGGTTCAGCCTCCCTCCCCCTTCTCCTTCCCCCCCACCCCCCCAATCTTCATCTCCCCACCCAATCTCCTCCCCCCCCATCTCCTTCCCCACCCCCCATCTCCTTCCCCACCCCCCCATCTCCTTTCCCCCCTTCTCCCCCCCTCCCCCTTCTCCCCCATCCCTCCCCCTTCCCTCCCTCTGCTCCCCCCCTCTCTCCCTCTACCCCCCTCCTCCCCCTCCCCTCGCTGTCAGAAACACAGACACTGACAGACAGAGAATGAGAGACACACAGACAGACAGAGAGATAGAGACACTGACAGAGACACACTGAGGGGGGCATCCCAGCACGCTGTTGGAGGGCTCCCGGTGCTGCAGTCGGTAAGTAGAAACTGTTTTATTTATTGATTTAAAAAAAAATTATTTCTTATTAATTTTTTTTGATTGATTTATTGGTTGATTTATTGATGTATTTATCATTTATTATTGATGATGGCTCTTTATTTGTAAAACTGAAGTGTTTAATGTTTGTAAACTTCCCTTTAAACACCCCCCCCCACTATTCCCTACGCCTGATTTGTAACCTACGCCTGATTTTCTAAAGTGTAGACAAGGTTTTTTCGAGCGTACAAAAATCTTCACTTACTCCATTCTAAGTTAGTTTGGAGTAAGTTTTCACTGACGAAACTTTGAAAACAGGCGTAAGTGGCCGGACACGCCCCCTTTTGAAAAAAAAATTCTGTTCCAAAGTGAAACTGTTCTAACTGACTAGAACTGGAGCAAACTAAATGACGAGCATTCCGATTTCTAAGATACTCTGTTCTACACCAGTTGCTCCTAAAAATCAGGAGCAAATCATGTGGAAACTTGGGGCCAGTAAGTGTAGAAATTCCCAGGATTGATTAGGTGTGTTACGCTGCAGCAGATTACTTGTCCTAATCTGACTGGCCCCATTGCACTTGATGCATTCGTGCTAAATTCTTCTTGTTCATTTTTTTATTTCAGCTGTTAAAATAATCAGGCCAACGTCAAGAGTCTGATCCCGTCCTACACAGCATTCACACACGGGCCATCCCCTGATGGAGCTCAATGGATAGTGATCAGAAGCAGGAACCCTGGCTTATTATTCGCCTCCTTTACCCCCAAGGTTGCTGAGACCAATTTGTAGCATCCCTACAGGCGCCCCAGCTGAGATCAGCAAGCAACAACTAGGCCAGGGATCAAACATTAGGCCCCCCTGGACTTTATGGCTGAGTTGCTCACTGGCAATGGCTTTACTGAATGAGTCATGGGGAAAGCTCTTACAAACTTGACAGTGCCTTGAATTGCTACTTTGAAGTGGATTCATTCATCACCATACTTTTATTTGTTTTCCAGTTCTGAGGTGCTTGGGGATCCCGAGTCGTTGTGTTACAAACTATTTCTCTGCTCATGACACTGACGGCAATCTCAAAGTGGATCAGTATTATAGTAGTGAAGACTACTCACGCATGCCTTCAAAAAGGAAAGATATGGTGTGGTATGTGCTAGTAATTATTACCTTCCAGTGCTTGTTCATGGACACTACATATACCCACGGCCGTGACATAGTTCTGAAAGAATATAAAGTTAGTGCAAATCTCCGCAGTATTGTGTACTTCGGGGTTTTTGCTTCAGAATAATATTTACTTTATCCCATTTCCCTTTTTCTTACTGTTCCCCTTGATCTGTCATAATTTCTAATCTGTGGTCTCCTCTGTGGTCTTAAAAGAGCACTTAGCGAGGGCCCAACAGGCGATACTAATGTGGTTACTCTCAAATAAAAATAGTGAGTGAGATATCCTCTGGCCTAGACGTCAGAGAGAGACATCCTCTGGTTTTAGTGTTGGAGAGACTCCACCCTCCACCCTCCTGCCCCTGCTTTCCTATTGGATCGATTCCCACTGGCCTTGGCAGAGAAGAAACTCCACTCCCTCGTGGTTGACAAACTCCCTCTAACCTTCAAGAACCTCCAATTCTGGCCTCTTGAGCATCCACGATTATATTGCTCCACCATTGGCGGCCGTGCCTTCAGGTGCCTGGGTCCTAAGCTCTGGAATTCCCTCCCTAAACCACTCCACCTCTCTTTCCTCCTGTAAGATGCTTCTTAAAACCTACCTCTTTGACTAAGCTTTTGGTCATCTGATCTAATATCTCCCATGTGGCTTGGTGTCAAATTTTGTTTGATAATTGCTCGTGTGAAGCACCTTGGGATGTTTTACTATGTTAAAGGTGCTGTATAAATACAAGTTTGTTGTTTATGTAGAGGATACTTCCCACCCCCCACCTTGAGCATAGTGGAGACCCCCCTCCTCCTCGCCAACCTTCATATTAGAGAGACAACATCTAACCTTGGTGTAGGAGAGACTGCACCACCCCTTCCTCCTACACTTTGGCATAGGAGAGACCCCCCCGCACCCCCGCCATCTTCATGTTGGAGAGACTCTCTAACCTTGGCTTAGGGAGACTTCACCACCCCCTTACTGCTTTGGTGTTGGGGAGACTGTCTCAACTTTGGCAGTACGGAGACTCCTCACCTTGGTGTCAGAGAGATTCCCTCAGCCTTTGATGTTGAAGTATGACGTTTCTGTTGGGACAACCCACACTTGCACCTGTCTTTATAAACAATTTCTTTGAAGAGTTACTGTAAGCAGACTGATTTCAAATCTGCAACACTAGAAACATAGAAACATAGAAAATAGGTGCAGGAATAGGCCATTCGATCCTTCGCGCCTGCACCACCATTCAATAAGATCATGGCTGATCATTCACCTCAGTACCCCTTTCCTGCTTTCTCTCCATATCCCTTGATCCCTTTAGCCGTAAGGGCCATATCCAACTCCCTCTTGAATATATCTAACGAACTGGCATCAACAACTCTCTGCAGAAGAGAATACCACAGGTTAACAACTCTCTGAGTGAAGAAGTTTCTCCTCATCTCGGCTTACCCCTTATCCTTAGACTGTGACCCCTGGTTCTGGACTCCCCCAACATTGGGAACATTTTTCCTGCATCTAACCTGTCCAGTCCCGTCAGAATTTTATATGTTTCTATGAGATCCCCTCTCATTCTTCTAAACTCCAGTGAATACAGGCCCAGTCGATCCAGTCTCTCCTCATATGTCAGTCCTGCCATCCCGGGAATCAGTCTGGTGAACCTTTGCTGCACTCCCTCAATAGCAAGAACGTCCTTCCTCAGATTAAGAGACCAAAACTGAACACAATATTCCAGGTGAGACCTCACCAAGGTCCTGTAAAGCTGCAGCAAGACCTCCCTGATCCTAAACGCAAATCCCCTAGCTATGAAGGCCATCATGCCATTTGCCTTCTTCACCGCCTGCTGCACCTGCATGCCAACCTTCAATGACTGATGTACCATGACACCCAGGTCTCGTTGCACCTCCCCTTTTCCTAATCTGCCGCCAGAAGTCTGAATCAACGTCCTTATTGTTTGCCGTCAGGTCACGTTTTAATATTTTGTTGGCTCATAACTGCCAGCACTCCTCCATATTAATTGCTGCATGTCTGGTTAATCAGGTTGAGTAGTTTTATTGCAACAATTTCACATTAATACACTGTTGCACACAGGAACTACCACTCCTGGCTGGAATCATGGATGACCCGTTCTGACCTTCCCCCTGGTTATGATGGATGGCAAGTCTTGGATCCTACTCCACAAGAAAAGAGTGATGGTAACATTAGAATTGAAGTATAATAATTTTATATGGAGTCCATGCTGACTCCACATCAATTAGTATTTGGCTGTGAAAAGGATCAGCAGAAGATCATGCTACACCAGGACAGAATGAGAGCCCTGATTCCTGCTTTAGCTCTGAATGTGAGATTCAAGCAAAATCACCTTGACTCATAGTGCTACACCATTCCTCATGGATCCATTCTATGTCTGCAGCCTATCGCTCAAGATATTAGAAACTACGGGCCCAAGTTTCCACATGATTCGCGCCTGATTTTTAGGAGCAACTGGTGGAGAACGGACTATTTTAGAAATCGCAATTCTCCACATTTTTTTTTCTGCAGTTCTAGTCAGGTAGAACAGTTCCACTTTGGAACAGAATTTTTTCTTCAAAAGGGGGCGTGTCCGGCCACTGACGCCTGATTTCAAAGTTTCCACAGTGAAAATGTACTCCAAACTAAAGTAGAATGGCGCCAGTGAAGATTTTTGTAGAACTGAAAAAACCTGTTCTACACATTAAAAAATCAGGCGCAGGTTACAAATTAGGCGTCCAGAACGAGGTGGGGGGGAAGGGAACTCATTAAATTCGACAATAAATCCTTATTTATACTTCTACAAATATTATACAAATAAATCCAACCTGAATAAACATTTATAAGCCAAGAAAAGATTAAAGAAACCATCTTCCTACCTGTGTGAAAGTGCTTCAGCCAGGGAGAATTCTGCAGTTGTTCGTGCCGCTGAGCGAGAGAGGGAGGGAGAGAGGGGAGGGAGGGGAGAGAAGGGAGGGAGGGAAGAGGGGGTGGGGGGTCGGGGAACAGGTCGGGGAGGAGCGGGCCTCGGGTGTCGGGTCGGGTCTGGTCGGCGGGGGGGGGGGGGGGAGCGAGTGTCGGGTCTGGTCGGGCGGGGAGCAGGAGCTGGCCGTGGGAGGAGCCTCATTCACGCAGCCCCAGTGAGGCCATTGGGCCAGGGCTAGGGGCTGCGTGCTTCGGGCCCCTCCCACACAGTTCGGCGCCTGGAGCTACTGCACTTGCGTGCCCACTGTAGCGCGCATGTGCAGAGGTCCCGGCACTGTTTTCAGCGCAGGGATCTGGCTCCACCCCCCCCACAGCTCGTGCCGGCTGCGCCGAGTGCCACAGGACCTGTAAGTCGGTGGAGAATACCGAGGATTTTTTTAGGCGCGAAAAACGGGCGCCCAGCTCGGAGGGGCGCCCGTTTTTTTTCTTGTGGAAACTTGGGCCCATAGGAACAGGAGTAGACCATTCAGCTCCTTGAGCCTGTTCTGCCATTCAATTAGATCGTGACTGATCTGTATCTTAACTCCGTCAACCTGCCTTGGTTCCATAATCCCTTAATACCCTTGCCTAACAAAAAAACTATCAATCTTAGTGTTGAAATTTTCAATTGACTCC
Organism: Pristiophorus japonicus; assembly: GCF_044704955.1. Classification (NCBI taxonomy): domain Eukaryota; kingdom Metazoa; phylum Chordata; class Chondrichthyes; family Pristiophoridae; genus Pristiophorus; species Pristiophorus japonicus. Next base: position 116,429,485 of record NC_091989.1, read on the forward strand.
ACAGCCTCAACAGCTTTTGGGGGGGGGGGGCGTGGGAGGAGAAGAGAGTTCCAGATTTCCACTACCCTTTGTGTGAAGAATGCTTCCTGACATCACTCCTGGACAGCCCAGCTCTAATTTTAAGGTTATTCTCCCTTGTTTCTCGACTTTCCCACCAGAGGAAATAGTTTCTCTCCATCTACCCTATCAAATCCTCTAATCATCTTAAGCAGCTCAATTAGATCACCCCTTAATTCTCTACACTCAAAGGAATACAAGCCTAGACTATGCACCTGTCCTCATAATTTAACCCTTTTCGTCCCTGTATCATTCTGGTGAATCTGCCCGACGCCCCATGTTGCAGTTTGATGAGCCTTAAAGTTTTGAAGTACTTCCCCAATTTTCTGCTCCCCATCTGCTGAAGGCACTGACTTATGCAGTGGTGGGTTCACCGGGACCAATGGCCCTCTGGCAGCTTGCCCAAATAGTCATTTTTAAGCTATGAGCCTTGTCATCAGGCTACACGAATCTGAGCTAAACCAATCCTGTCCTCTTCAGACATCTGAACATCGTCCCAGCAACGTTCACTGGAGACCAATCAGGAGCTGAAACCCTTGATAATACTTTTCTCCACCTCCTTCCTGGCCCAGGGGCACTGAAGAAGATTGGTAATCTAACTGAAAATTAAAGACTGCTCTACCTATCGAGGAAATTCACCGGGGAACTAGATTACAATATATTTATATTACAATTTTATTTGAGGTGCTGTAGCCTGTGACCTAAAGTCAAAGTGGCCTGAAACTGGTTAAAATATTCAGCTTGAAGCAATAATCCCACCCGTACTGGGAAATGCCTCATTGCATCTGCAGTGATAAGTGTGGAAGAGGAGACACTCCCCCACCAAAAATAAATAATAGAATCATGGAAATTTTAGCAGAGAAGCTGCAATTTTGGTCATCAGCCCTGTGTCACATGGCTAACTGCTCTTACCTTGTACCTTTAAGTATTTTTTTTCAAGTGTTTATCTAATTTTCTCTTAAGTGTTATGATTGCCTTGGTTTTACTAGCCACTTGTGGTAAATCCCATGTTGTAATTAAAAACCCTTCCAATCTCCTCTTTTTTTTGTGTTGATGGTACATTTACTGTATTTATGCCCTTTCTTGCTTACCATTAGAAATAATCTTTCTCTATTTACCCTCTGTTACAGTATGAGATAGCTACAAGTGTGATTCAACTTCTTGACATTGTACAGAATGTTTTATTTTATGTTTTAAGTTTGAGTTTAGGATTTTAATGTCCATTTTCTGCCGCCTTCTCCTGAAGATACAAGCTGGGTACAGGTCCGTGGGCACCAGCAGCACTCCAGTATCTCACCAATTGGCATATCTTCATGTGTGAGCTGAGCTCTGTTTGGGTCGCAGTTGGGATCCCACAGAGTCCCTGGATTGCAGCGTGGGAATTAGTACGGGTTCACATTCCTCATCTCTATAGCAACTTCTGTTTGAATGCTCGTGTGGAAGTTGGATATGGATGCTTTTGGGCTCAACTCAAACTTACAGTCTAGGCCCAACCATGAAGAATGTCCACTTGGGGGAGGCAAACTTCATCACCAGTCACAATCCTCAGGAGAAGAGCAGGACAAAAGTTACAAAGAGTCCAAGAAAACTTTCCTGCAGTACCCTTATAGTGGTGTTCTCGTCCCATTAGGCATATTCTGCTGCGGTCCTTGCCCCGTCAAAGCAATAAAAGAAGGTCATGTGGATGTGAAATATGACGCTGTGTTCATCTTCGCCGAGGTCAATGCAGATGTGGTTTACTGGTTGGTGAACAAAGATGGATCGAAAAAAGAGCTGGGAGTCAAACAGCACCAAGTGGGAAAACTGATCATTACAAAAAGTGCCTATACCGATAAAAGAGAGGATATTACTCATGATTATAAATACCCAGAGGGTATGGGATTTTTACTGATCACACTAATAATAAAATGGAACTTTTATGTATTTTCTAATGTTCTTTAGTGAAAGTTCTTCATTTTTTTGTCCCTCATCCCTGCCACCATATACACATAGGTTAGCTCCCAGAGATCTGGCACTGTTGTTCTGAACTTTGATGTAAGGAGGTCGAGAAATGGGGCTAAGCAATGACTTTACCTCTGGAGTACTTTTTACTTTCCTAGTGAGGAAGCACTGGCCCTTTTTTCATACCTTCCGCAGTAAAGACTCTGCTCTGAGCCATTGCTCAGTTTGGACTCTGTGTGAGTGACATTGTGACTGTGTGAAGTCCCAACAAATGCACACAGCTCTTAAACTGTGCTTTTCATCTTTTCTCAATCAAATTCATCCCTGCACTTTTCTCCTGAAGGCCCAACGTCATGATGGGCAAGGCTAACAGAGCCCTCCTTTGCCCAAATATGAGCCTAGAGAGTAGGTTATTCGGCTTTGCAGCAGCCATGTACAATCCTCACCTGAACTCCACACGCCTACTTTCAACAGCAATCAGCAAAGCTGGCTTCTAGTTTTAACCCTTCCAAGACACCAGAGACCAATGTTGCACTCCCTATAGTCCTGCCACCCTCGCTGAGATCGAGACTAAATCAGCCCAGACCACAAATCAAACCTAGGACATGCTTGGTCTTTATGGCCCAGTTGCACACCAAATGGTGGATCAATCCACTCAGCTGCCAGATTGCAGGAATTTAATTTTATGAATCTCTCTTGATATTGGTAATTCAATATTGGTAATTCAATATCTGCAATTCTATCTGCCCCCAAGTAGAAAAGTTAATATAAATATCAGTGTGGTAATTAAACAAATCAGCATAGAACAGCTTTATCCTGTTTTCAGACCAGCGAGAGACTTTCCCCTCTGATCAGATCATGAGCTCTGTTTAGTACTGTACTATAGGAAGATAATTGTCATTGTCCAAATCAGATGGCCATTTTAATGGACGCCATTGTCATCATTCTGTATTTATGATGGTATCAGTGTGCGATACCTTCAATTTGATGGAAACTGGGGGAGAGTGGGCTCTATTCACAAAGTTCTGCAGACACTGTGAATATTATCTCTTTTTTAATTTTTATAAATGTGGTTTTGTTTTAATCCCAGGTTTAGTGACTGGTTATTATTCTTGGTTTTGTAATCACTGAATCACTGGTGGTCTTGTACAAAACTAAAAGGTACTAATCACAAAATGGCCAAAGCAGAATAATATGGAAGTAATTGTAGCAACTGATCACTTGAAGTTGTATGTAAATTAGGCCAAGGTGATTTGAAGACTAGGCTCAACATGTTGAAGAAACAACTGCAGTTGCACGTTAAACTGTTTCATGATTATTGCGGAGCGAGCTGTAATTACACGCAGTATTGTTTCTTAGTACATTTCAAAGTGACAAACAAATGCACAGTTTGGGATTACAGGGTCTTTGTATCACTGTTTCCTGATCAAAGTTGAGAACACTCCTGATTTAAGTTATGCAGGGACTGTTTCCATCACACAAGCTCTTTAACTTAACCTCCCCTACCCATCAGTGTGAATAATGTCCGCCTTTCCACAGGTTCTACAAAGGAACGGGAAGTCTACAGCAAAACAGGAATGAAAATCAAATCTGCCAACACACAGCTGAAAGATTTAAAAATCAGTATTAAACATGCTCCACCAATCCTTGGAAGCGATTTTGATGTCTACTTCAGTGTTGCTAACCATGGTTTTATGGACAAAGATGTCCATTTGACCCTATCTGCAACCACTATAACATACAATGGGGTAATTTTAATGGAATTCAGCAAGAGGTCAACTACATTTATGTCAAAAGCTGCCACAGGTAATTGCTGTTTTCTGTAAAATGTTGATAGGTATATGTTGGTTCATTATCTTGAAATGGCTGCATCACTTTGGTCAGTGCACCAATCTGAGGTCCTGCAAGGTTGTAAGGACATAGGGTGGGTGAGTTTCTCATTTTTTCTGGCAGGGAGGTAATGTGGAGGCCAATGCGTCCTCATAGAGAAAGGGAAAAGTTGGATGGACAAGGCACAATAGCTGTTCTCTTGTAGAGGGCAGTTCTGAAGTTAGTGCTGGCCTGGTATCGAGTGTCATTTCTAGTCCGAAGCTGAACCCTACCACACTGAGGCGTAATTGCTGTGCCTCTGTGCCAACTGCATGGGTAGAATATTTTTCATTAGTCTGTGATGATGCTAACTTATCACATTTGACAAGTAATTGAAAATGCTGCATGGTTGAATAAACTACCGACAATCACTAATACAAAAGCAAAATACTGCAGATGCTGGAATCTGGAATAAAAACAGAAAATGCTGGAAATCTCAGCAGGTCAGGCAGCATCTGTGGAGAGAAAGCAGAGTTAACGTTTCGGGTTGATGACCCTTCATCAGAGTTCTGATGAAAGGTCATTGACCCGAAACGTTAGCTCTGCTTTCTCTCCACAGATGCTGCCTGACCTGCTGAGATTTCTAGCACTTTCTGTTTTTATTACCGACAATCACTGTCCAATCTCACACATGAAGAACTTGGGTTGCCAGAACCCCAGGCGCAGCATGAGTGACTTCCTTCAGGAGAGGATGGCTTAATGGAGAGTGTAATGTATGCACCTGTGAGTATGCTCACAGGTTTGTTGATCAACTAAAATAGTTGTAGAGCTTTTGAAAGGGGCACTTGATTATTGTTCTACCAAAATAGTCGTAGAGCTGTTGAATTGTGAGCGGTTTAGTCAGTCACGTGATGTTCACAAGACTCAATAAAACCCCAGTCATTTGGGTTTAGGGGATCCACGATGAGGCAGGTGGTTGTGAGCCTGGTGGATGAACTGGTAATGTGTAGTGTGATTGTTAAACCTTTGTTAATAAACCAACCAGTTCTTATTAGCAATGTGTTGTTATGAATTCTTAAGCAAAAAACCCATGAAGCAAATACAATATAGGGAGAAATTGGAGAAGGAGTTGAAGAAAAAATAAAGTTTTGTGCTATCTTACTTGTTCCTTTTCAGATCTTCTTGCAACAAGACTCGGAACTTCTTTTTTAACCTTCCCTAGCCTGGAGATACTACGTCCAATTGTAACATGCCTCGGCTAGGTATTGAACCTGAAATCTTCCTGATTTTTTAAATATATATACTATAGATAGCTCAGTACCACATCACACAACCATTGATTTAAACAACTTTTGATTTACTATTTCCTATTAGGTTTATATATTGAGAGTATCCCGAGGAAGCGACTGGAGCCTGCTTTATGAGCATTATAAGCCGACTGAACTAATTTTTTTAAAGCGAAAATGTATACTTTTTTATAGTAAAAGCATACTTCTTCCTCTGAGCTATAATAACTCGCTATGACAATATCAAAGCCCTCAATTACCATTTGCCAAGTAAGGACTTGAATGAACTGTTTTCTTTCTATGATCTAATCTGCATAAATTGTTCAGTGAACGGTCTGATGTGATCAGTAAACATTACAACTGGCTCATGAACAAGGGGCAGATGGAAGAACGTCTAGCCATGTGAGTGACATAGTGAATTGTGCCACAGAGTGGTGGGATGCTGGCTCAGACCCATACTCTACTACACGGTGCCATGGCTGCTACTGAGCTGAAGCCAGACAATTCTCCACTGTGGGGGTGGGGGCCGGTTGCAGTGTTATTCTGGGCTGCTTTGGTGCAACTCCTATCCTAGTTGCTAATCAGGCCGCCCACAGCCACCCCTCTCCCTTTTAGCCCTGAGAACTCATAGCATGGAAGACTATCACAATTTTATTTTTATGTTTTGCTCTGGTTTATTTGTAACCCATTTTTACTACATTCAATGGCTTCAAAAGAAAGCTGGAGTGCTTTTGTGTAACAAACTGTGTTCATTTGTTTTTGCTTTTATTAGTGCATAAAGAAGTTCTGAGACTGAAATACAAAGACTATGGTGAACATCTCTCTGAGCACAATTTGATTCGACTGACAGCCATGCTCAAATCTAAAGGCACATCTGACGTGAGTCTTACGGAGTGCAACGTTGCTCTCAACCTGCCTCAGCTTGCTCTGAAGGTAAATGCAAAACCCCTCAGAGTTGTAAGAAAAACAGGTTTATTTTGTCATTGAAGAAAATGAAAAAAGAACTTCGGGTTTGAAATGTAATTGATGTTTAAGCCAAGCGGTGGACACATGTTCCCCCTTATCTCACTGACAGCATCCTGCTCGCACGAAGATTGAGGCTTTGTATTGACTAGTGGCATCCTCTCCTTCTATCTGTGTTACCAGCTTTGCAGAAGGGGCACCCAGATCGGATCAGATCAGAGCGCGGTTGGTGCTCCGAGTGCTTGGCTGCACTGCACCTTCTCAAGAATGCAACAGTCCAGATGGAAGATAAAACCAGTAAAAAAAAAAGTTCAATCTTCAGGCATATCTGAAAATTTTTTAATTATTGCAAATTTAAGTTAATTTAAACAGGACTATCATCTGATCAAGAGTACAAAGCTAAAGAAAAACACACAAGAGATTGATGCATTTAATATGAAGAAGCATCAGCATCCATTTCCCTAGGTGCTTAAGTTAGTAAAAAAACAAGTCATAGAAGACCTCCAGCTATGGTTATGTGTTGCTTGCTCCTAATAATAGCAGAAGTATTACTATCATATCAGGAGTATTACAAAAGAGAAACAAAGGCACTAATGATGCCCATAGAGGACTGTGTTGTGCATTGGCTTCTGGAAAGCCTAAAATCAAGCCCAGCGCTTTTAAAATCAATGTCAAAAAGCACACACAGGGCCCACTGGCTGAATTGGGATCTCCTGAATTTTCATTGAACTGTTTGCCACAAACATTGTCCAATACATGGTAGAATTAATGAATTCTGGGAGATTTATTTATACCAGTTAAGTGTGTCATTAATACTTGAGAAGTGGTAAAAAGATAATTATCCCATTATAAGCTGTTTTTTTTTTGTAATAATGATGAAATAGTATTTTTAGGAATTGCAGGTTTTGAAAAAAGTTTGTTCCTGCAATTTTGTTAGGAGTATATTAATTTTGATGATAAAGGGCATTTGATCCTTTTTTAAAATACTGGAATAGTAAAGTCAGGCCCATTATATGGAAGGACCTTTTGAAGTCAATTGTTATTGCTGATTTTAAAAATCTGCGTTTGAAAGAAAAACTTGCATTTATATAGCACCTTTCATGATCACTAGATGTCCCAAAGCGCTTTACAGCCAATGAAGTACATTTGAAGTGTAGTCACTGTTGTAATGTAGGAAATGCAGCAGTCAATTTGTGCACAGCAAGTTCCCACAAACAGCAATGTGATAATGACCAGACAATCTGTTTTTTTTTTTAGTGATGTTGTTTGAGGGATAAATATTGGCTAGGATCCCGTATCCCCAGTGTCTTCCATGGGATCTTTTACATCCACTTGAGAGGGCAAACGGGGCCTCAGTTTAACGTCTCATCCCAAAGATGGCACCTCCAACAGTGCAGCACTGCACTGGAGTGTCAGCCTAGATCTTTGTATTCAAGTCTCTGGAGTGGGACTTGAGCCCACAACTTTCTGACTGAGGTGAGAGTGCTACCCACTGAGCCACAGCTGACTTTGTTCAGGTGCTTTCCAGTTTTTATTTTTAGCGTTAAAAACTTGGAGAAAATTCAGGGGAAAACCCAAAAACACCTCTGTAAATTCAGAAAAAATCATCAGTATAATTTGCAACTTAACTAAACCTCACAAAAACAAGCAAGGCCCCGGTAAACTAAATCGCAGCCCACAATTATTTGCACAACTCATATGCACCACATGTGTGGATCTCCAGGGCAGTTATTTTAGCAGTAAAATGCATTTATAGTAATAGTGAATGGACTGTGTGTTGCAAAATGTTGACTGCTAAAAGTAATGCTAACAGTAGAACATCACCATAATATCGACGAGCATAAATATCTTTAAAGTCTGACTGAAATATGAAATAGTTGATGCTAAAATGCAATTGGCCAGGACTCTGACAGAGTATTGTGATCATTGTATGCAGCATATCTATTTTAGTAATAACATAGCAGTAATTACTATCAAAGCTCTAATGTACGTTCTGACATTACGGATGTGATGCGTGCACATATGGGAACCTGATTTCCAATCAGGAAAACAGTATGAAACTTCAGGGTTTTTTTCCTCAAATTTGGGAAGAAATCAGTTTTTACCTATCCATGGCTCAAAAAAAAATTCAGGAATTTATTAATTGGTTAAAGCTGATTTTAAAAGTTCCTAATTATATGTTAAAAATCAGGCACTGATATAAAATGGAATGTTCAAGTGATTAATATATCTGATTGCACTACATGCATTAAAATATACGATACAAATTACAGTCTTTCCTCATTCTAGGTGGTTGGTGAACCAATCCTGTACAGAAAGCTAATGGTCCAAATAAAGTTTGCAAATCCTCTTCCCATCACATTAACTGGAGGCATCTTTAGTGTGGAAGGCACTGGACTCACGGATTTACAGGAAATTAAATCTCCGTGAGTAACATACATAACATTTCAGTAAATGTAAGAGATGTTTACAGAACATGAATGTTGGATATTGTGCAACAACTATTCATGGTCAGATGCTCACAATTTGTTACCAATGTTACTAATGTTTAATGATAGAAAATAATACTTTTAAAGGTTATCCTTCTTCATATCACAGTCAAATAATACAAACCATCTTATATCTCTGGAATGTTGCAGGTTAAGAGTTCCTGTGTCTCTGGGATGTTGCAGGTTAAGAATCCCGGGGGGGGGTGGGGGGTGCGAATGAGGCGCAAACGACTTTTCACCCAGGCGCGGCACCTCTAACAACTCCCGCTAAATTCCGCAGGAGTTCGGCGGCGATGATGCCGCCATCGCCAGGCACAGCACCCCATTTTCGGCCTGGAACATAGATTCGGTATCGGCCCCTGAAGCTGTGCCGGGCAATGCCAACAACAGCTTCAGGGGGCGTGTACATGGCAGCCGGCTGCTCGCAGGGCACTAGTTAAAGGGGAAGTGGCGTGCACGTGAATAAAAAAATTGGCCAACTTAATTGTTGTGGCCCGTTGCCTCCTTGATCGCAGGGTCCGTGCCGTGATCTGGCAGCCTGGCACTCCGCTTGAGTGCCAGGCTAATGGCACGGCACCCAACTCCCGGTAGTCCAGGTAGGGCCCCGCAGAGTCTGCAACTTGGTCCTCCCCTTTAATAACGCAGCAGCACTACACGGCCCAGTCCGTAGCACAACGGCGTACTTATTTCGCTTCCACCCCATTAGTGCCCCAGAGAGAAAATGTAGTGCGTTTTTTTGCACTCCACTTCCTCTCTGGGGCGGTAACCCCAATTTCGCGAGTGGGGTGGGACTTCTATGCCTGGTGCAGGAAGTCCTGCCTCACAGATGTTACCTCTCCCAAACAAGGCGCTGTGCAATTTCCCAGCCCCTGTGTCTCTGGGATGTTGCAGGTTAACAGTTCCTGGTGTCTATGGGTATTGCTGGTCATGGGTTCTTGTATGTTTCAGGGACAGTGCAAGTTAACAGCGCCACCTGTCGGCCGTTACCTCAGTAACTGAAGGTTCATATAAACATAGAAATTTACAGCGCAGAAGGAGGCCATTTCGACCCACTGTGTCCACGCCGGCCGATAAAGAGCCGCATGGCCCTCAGTCAGCAGCCTTGAAGGTTACATATAAACCTATGGACAATGAACAATGGCGGAAAGGCAAATTCAGTGAGATTTGATTGCCAAAAAGAGTATTTGCATCATAATCAGCGCAAATTAAATTTCCACTTTGTACATGTGTTAGAGGAAATTTCCTGCTGAAAGTGATATAGTGACATTACAGAGATAGTTTTGGAAATACCAAGTTAAAGGGAAATGTGTGTGCTGGTAAATGATTAGCAGTTTATTTCAGCAGGATTGGAAACAATACATGCGCAGCAATGTAAATGGTGATGTTCTGTTGCTGCATCGCCAGTCGTATATGAGCTTAAAATATATAAATTAAAAGCTTATATTTTTAAAATGACTACTTGGTGTGGTGGGTTAGACACTGCCCTTTCTCCTGTGGAACCCAGGCTCAAATCCAGGTGCGATGGAAATGACCTTTTTTCTGCCGCTGTCCCAGTCCGATGTATCTTTAAAATTACCTTTCTTAAGCGGATTACTTATCCCCCGGCATCTGTCAATGATGCTGTCTGATTGGCCTCCAGAAGCTGTGTGTCGGTGCCCTGGAGTGACTCACTCTCCAGATATTTTGAGTATTATCTTTAATTGTTCTTCAGTTACATCACACTGCACATTCATACAGTGTTATCATGGATCAATGCACAGAATACAGAACCAATTATTTGTTGTTGTATGGAAGTGCTGACCACTTGCTGCTGTGATAGCGCAGTTGAGATTGAGAATTCACCATGTGGAGAATCATGGACACAATACCAGTCACATTGTTCGGCACCAGAGAACTGAGGCCCTCCGCCACCTCTATCCTGCCACACACACTGCAATGGGGCTCATGCTATTTTGCCACACACATTATAGTGGAGTATTGGGACTCCGTGCCACCTGCATTCTGCCGCACACATTGGAACAGGGCACTGAGACCCTATGCCGGCCTATGCTGGTGACACGCTGCCAAAGGTTCACATTTTCCCGGTGATTTATCTTGAACTGTTTTCACAATCGAAGATTTCCACCATCTTTTTCTTCATGTTTTCTCGTTATCACAAAGAACGCTGTAAACATTGTGAGGGAAGAACTGCAGCAACAAAATTACATTTGAAATCTAAGGGCCAGGCACAGCAGGAAACCAGAAGAGTTTGAATAACTTTGTCATATCTCGTTACTCTGTTATAATGAGCTCTGCAAACAAAGCTGCCCAGCTTTTACTCTCGGGTCAGACTCCGCAGACTGCCACCCGCAGTCTTCCAGCAAGAAGACAGTAGCTGCACCAAAAATGAGAGAGAAGACCAAAGTATCCAAAGTATCTTTATTTCTGATTGAACTTTGTGCCTCCTTTGATCCAGTTTCCACCCTCCCCACCCCCATCCTGTTTTTAAAGACGATCAAACAAAAGGCAGCTTCACTGTTGTACTGATAACTTCAATACTTCTCAGTTGGGCCATGGTAGAATTAAAATAATACATGATTTTAGGTGCTAAAAATGAGACATTTCATGTCAATGTGAAAAGCCAGTTTAAATCAATAAGCATCTGATACTGGAATATTTTCATTCTAGGTTGTTTATTCCCAGCTTCCTCCGGGAATGCCACACTAATAGACTTTCAAAGGAGCTCGGAGAGAGGCCTTTCGTTGGGCTCATCCTTTCAATATTTACATTCTCTCTGGATTTTTCTTCTCACTATTTCCCAGTATGTATTTTGGATGGAATCTGCATGTTTCCGATATAATGATAATCGGATAATTGCAGGCAGTCCTACACAGAGTCACATGGGTACCTGCCCTCTCACACATCAATCTCTGCAGATCAAATGTGGGCCATTTGGCCATTCTACATGCTTTCAACCAGGAAGGAACCAGGTAGGAACCTATTAAAAGAAACCCACTTTTACATTTCTCTTATTTCTGTTTATTTCTTCTTTTTTTAAATAAATATAGTGCTGCAGCAATCCGCCCCGGACACGAAGTTGTGGTGAATGTATTCTTCACGCCTAGCAAGACTGGCTTACGGAAACTGATGGTGGATTTCGACAGCAACAGACTCCGTGATGTTAAAGGTTCCGTCAACATTATTGTCAGGCGGGCTTAGCAAACGGTCACTGGTATTTTATTAAGTATTTTAATCCATGGAGGAATCAGCTAGGAATCCTGATTCCAATATAATATTTGGTTGCTAGATTTATAACAACATAAGAACATAAGAATTAGGAGCAGATGTAGGCCCTACGGCCCCTCGAGCCTGCTCCGCCATTCAATAAGATCATGGCTGATTATCGACCTCGACTCCACTGTCCCGCCCGATCTCTATATCCCTTGATTCTCCTAGAACCCAAAAATCTATCTATCTCAGCCTTGAATATATTCAGAGACTCACATCCACAGTCCTCAGGGGCAGAGAATTCCAAAGATTCACAACCCTCTGAGTGAAGAAATTCCTCCTCATCTCTGTCTTAAGTGGCCTTCATATTCTAATGGAAAGTATATTTTGTACTGAAATAATGTTTAATATAGTCACTACTTATGCTGGCTTTATTGTATTAAGGCAGAAAACAGTTATCAGCCTACATGCATATTATTATATTTGCTTAAAACTACCAAAGAACTATTGATGTAAAGAGTAGAAAAAACAGATAATAAACTTCCTTCTGACATTTGTGAGTCTGATGATGCAGAAAATGACACACTTACAGGTAGATAGAGAATGGAAAGGCACTTTGCATCATCAAGGCCAAGGACGGCTGCAACCAGGAAAGCTCCTGCAGAGCAACCAAGCTTCATGGGTGTCAGCATGAGCATCAAGTTCATCTGTGACTGTTTTGGATTTTCCCTCCCATGCGAAGCTTGACAAAGATGTGCAAGCAATGAATGGCACATGAATGAAGAAGCTAAGAGTTAAAAATAATCAGGTACTTTATAAAGAAACTTGTTTGTGTATATTAATGGGGAAGTAGACAAAGCTATGTATATGTAGATATATATTTGTCGCCATTTTGTGGTCACGCTTTACTCCAATATGAATGTTTTCCTTTTTTGTTATACTTATTTCTTTCATCCTCCTTAACCCAGGAGTGAAGAGGCTCTGAATTCCTCCAAAGCCCCAATTGGGGGTTGGAGAACAGAACTAAGTTGGATAGATGCAAGAAACCTTGTGGAGTGGAACAGTTCTGACATTTTGCATCTTTTAACCGAAAACAATCAAAATACCTTTATATTAAAAAATCTTATTTTTCTTTCTCTTCCGTGCTGAGTGGCAACCCATTTCTTCTACTGCTTTTACATCTAGCAGCTCATGGTCTGGGTTGTTGCCACAGTAAAGACCCATTTTAAGTGGACAGGCTGTTAGCCTGACTCACAATTGCCCAGCAGGATAACCATCTAGATGCGATGTCACCCCACTCCCATGACAGGCAAGTACCCCGATGTATGTCAACCCACTATTCCCAGACCCGAACTCGTGTCTCTGCTTGCTGTCTGGAGTGGGGCTCGGATCCATCACCTTCCGACTCAGAGGTGGGAATGCTACCACCGAGCCAAAGGTCACTCTCATATTAAAAGGTATTTGAATATAATATTTTATATGTTAGTATTGTTTCACAATAGAATGGGCAGCTTTAATTATTCAAGCATGAATCAAATTTTCTTGCAATATTTTGATATTAAACCGGCTAGTTTAATAAATGTGACCAATCTAAGCACTATCTGTCGCAATAGAATATGTACATTTGAAGTTAAATACTAAAGGCTCATCATCAATGTACTTATTAAATAGATTGTTTGTTGTGCAGCAGTGCTGTAAGTAATGTGATATTTGTGTGGTTTAATGCTTCTCTTTAACAAGCAGCATCTCTGGGGGAAAAGAGTTTATATATTTGTGAATGAGGTGGCACATAGAAACATAGAACATAGGTGCAGGAGTAGGCCCTTCGGCCCTTCAAGCCTGCACCACCATTCAATAAGATCATGGCTGATCATTACCTCAGTACCCCTTTCCTGCTTTCTCACCATACCCCTTGATCCCTTTAGCCGTAAGGGCCACATCTAACTCCCTCTTGAATATATCCAACGAACTGGCATCAACAACTCTCTGCGGTAGAGAATTCCACAGGATAACAACTCTCTGAGTGAAGAAGTTTCTCCTCATCTCGGTCCTAAATGGCTTACCCCTTATCCTTACACTGTGTCCCCTGGTTCTGGACTTCCCCAACATCAGGAACATTCTTCCTGCATCTAACCTGTCCAGTCCCATCAGTATTTTATATGTTTCTATGAGATCCCCTCTCATTCTTCTAAACCCCAGTGAATACAGGCCCAGTCGATCCAGTCTCTCCTCATATGTCAGTCCTGCCATCCCGGGAATCAGTCTGGTGTACCTTCGCTGCACTCCCTCAATAGCAAGAACATCCTTCCTCTGATTAGGAGACCAAAACTGAACACAATATTCCAGGTGAGGCCTCACCAAGGCCTTGTACAACTGCAGTAATACCTCCCTGCTCCTATACTCAAATCCCCTAGCTATGAAAGCCAACATACCATTTGCCGCCTTCTCTGCCTGCTGTACCTGCATGCCAACTTTCAATGACTGATGTACCATGACACCCAGGTCTCGATGCACCTCCCCTTTTCCTAATCTGCCACCATTCAGATAATATTCTGCCTTCGAGTTTTTGCCACCAAAGTGGATAACCTCACATTTATCCACATTATACTGCATCTGCCATGCATTTGCCCACTCACTTAATCTGTCCAAGTTACCTTGCAGCCTCTTAGCATCCTCCTCACAGCTCACACCGCCACCCAGCTTAGTGTCATCTGCAAACTTGGAAATATTACTCTCAATTCCTTCATAGAAACATAGAAACATAGAAAATAGATGCAGGAGTAGGCCATTCAGCCCTTCTAGCCTGCACCGCCATTCAATGAGTTCATGGCTGAACATGCAACTTCAGTACCCCCTTCCTGCTTTCTCGCCATACCACTTGATCCCTAGTAAGGACTACATCTAACTCCCTTTTGAATATATTTAGTGAATTGGCCTCAACTACTTTCTGTCGTAGAGAATTCCACAGGTTCACCACTCTCTGGGTGAAGAAGTTTCTCCTCATCTCGGTCCTAAATGGCTTACCCCTTATCCTTAGACTGTGATCCCTGGTTCTGGACTTCCCCAACATTGGGAACATTCTTCCTGCATCTAACCTGTCTAAACCCGTCAGAATTTTAAACGTTTCTATGAGGTCCCCTCTCATTCTTCTGAACTCCAGTGAATACAAGACCAGTTGATCCAGTCTTTCTTGATAGGTCAGTCCCACCATCCCGGGAATCAGTCTGGTGAATCTTCGCTGCACTCCCTCAATAGCAAGAATGTCCTTCCTCAAGTTAGGAGACCAAAACTGTACACAATACTCCAGGTGTGGCCTCACCAAGGCCCTGTACAACTGTAGCAACACCTCCCTGCCCCTGTACTCAAATCCCATCGCTATGAAGGCCAACATGCCATTTGCTTTCTTAACCGCCTGCTGTACCTGCATGCCAACCTTCAATGACTGATGTACCATGACACCCAGGTCTCGTTGCACCTCCCCTTTTCCTAATCTGTCACCATTCAGATAATAGTCTGTCTCTCTGTTTTTACCACCAAAGTGGATAACCTCACATTTATCCACATTATACTTCATCTGCCATGCATTTGCCCACTCACCTAACCTATCCAAGTCACTCTGCAGCCTCATAGCATCCTCCTCGCAGCTCACACTGCCACCCAACTTAGTGTCATCCGCAAATTTGGAGATACTACATTTAATCCCCTCGTCTAAATCATTAATGTACAATGTAAACAGCTGGGGCCCCAGCACAGAACCTTGCGGTACCCCACTAGTCACTGCCTGCTATTCTGAAAAGTACCCATTTACTCCTACTCTTTGCTTCCTGTCTGACAACCAGTTCTCAATCCACGTCAGCACACTACCCCCAATCCAATGTGCTTTAACTTTGCACATTAATCTCTTGTGTGGGACCTTGTCGAAAGCCTTCTGAAAGTCCAAATATACCACATCAACTGGTTCTCCCTTGTCCACTTTACTGGAAACATCCTCAAAAAATTCCAGAA
The DNA here is from genome assembly GCF_044704955.1 of Pristiophorus japonicus. Classification (NCBI taxonomy): domain Eukaryota; kingdom Metazoa; phylum Chordata; class Chondrichthyes; family Pristiophoridae; genus Pristiophorus; species Pristiophorus japonicus. The sequence continues at coordinate 116,445,242 of NC_091989.1, forward strand.
GATTTGTCAAGCATGATTTCCCTTTCACAAATCCATGCTGACTTGGACCTATCATGTCATCTAAATCATTGATGTATATTGTAAATAATTAGGGTCCCAGCACGGAGCCCTGCGGCACCCCACTAGTCACTGCCTGCCATTTGAAAAGGACCCGTTTATCCCGATTCTCTGCTTCCTGTCTGCCAACCAGTTCTCTATCCATGTCAATACATTACCCCCAATACAATGTGCTTTAATTTTGCACACTAATCTCTTGTGTAGGACCTTGTCAAAAGCCTTTTGAAAGTCCAAATACACCACATCCACTGGTTCTCCCATGTCCACTTTACTAGTTACATCCTCAAAAAATTCTGGAAGATTTGTCAAGCATGATTTCCCTTTCAATAAATCCATGCTGGTTTGGACCAATCCTGTCACTGCTTTCCAAATGTGCTGCTACTTCATCTTTAATAATTGATTCCAACATTTTCCCCACCACTGATGTCAGGCTAACCGGTCTATAATTCCCTGTTTTCTCTCTCCCTCCTTTCTTAAAAAGTTACATTAGCTACCTTCCAGTCCATAGACTGCTGCAAAATGATCACCAATGCATCCACTATTTCGAGGACCACTTCCTTAAGTACTCTGGGATGCAGCCTATCAGGCTCTGGGGATTTATCAGCCTTCAATCCCATCAATTTCCCTAACACAATTTCCTGACTAATAAGGATTTCCTTCAGTTCCTCCTTCTCACTAGACCCTCGGTCCCCTAGTATTTCTGGAAGGTTATTTGTGTCTTCCTTCGTGAAGACAGAATCAAAGTATTTGTTCAATTGGTCTGCCATTTCTTTGTTTCCCATTATAAATTCACCTGATTCTGACTGTAAGGGACCTACGTTTGTCTTCACTAATCTTTTTCTCTTCACATATCTATCGAAGCTTTTTCAGTCAATTTTTATGTTCCCAGCAAGCTTCCTCTCATACTCTATTTCCTCCCTCCTAATTAAACCCTTTGTCCTCCTCTGCTGAATTCTAAATTTCTCCCAGTCCTCAGGTTTGCTGCTTTTTCTGGCCCATTAGGGAATAGCAAGAAGTAATTGTAAATTCCTACGACATTTGGCCCTGCTAGTTACTGAGTGAACAAAAAGGTGTGGAGAGTTTGTATTGGGCAGCCAGTGCCTCCCCCATAGGGAAATGCTCAACAACCTTGCTCCAGCACGTGATTAACTCTGCATTTCATTTCCTGCATACAAAGGACAGGGGAGACACTGGGCTCCATCATCTCCGACAACACAGCTGAGTGAGGAATTCAACATAGTGGAATATTTAGTTGCACACTCATCCTATCAGTCGGTAGCATTATTACCTTTCACCAGTACCAAAGCAGACAGGAAGTGGGATTAGGGTGGGGGGATGATGTATGTGTTTTTGTTCCATGTTTGTGGATAATGTTGCTAAGAGACAGCATGTAGACGAAGAAGGGAAGCGCCAAGGATAGATCTTTTGGGGTCTCCAGAGATGGCAGTGTGGAGGTGGGAAGAGAAGCCATTGATAGAGATGCTCTGGATATATCTATCTGAAATAGGTCATTACATGCAATAGGGATAGGAGATCTAGGGTGCATTACAGGAAATGGGAAGAAACAGAACTGTGATTTAACAAATCTCAATCTACAAATTGCAGGCAATTATTATCTAATTGGGGAACTAAAATCTGAAAAATAGGTGACATGTACAGCGGTAAATTACTCATAGATGCAAATGATCAAATAGTTTTAAGAACACAATCTCCTATGCTAGTTTTGAACTGAATCCACTCAATCCATTTCCTTACATAAGAACTTAAGAAATAGGAACAGGAGTAGGCCATTTAGCCCCTCGAGCCTGCTCTGCCATTCAATAAGATCATGGCTGATCTGATCCTGGCCTCAACTCCACTTCCCTGCCCGCTCCCCATAACCCTTGACTCCCTTAACGTTAAAAAATCTGTCTATCTCCACCTTAAATATATTCAATGACCAGCCTCCACAGCTCTATGGGGTAGAGAATTCCAAAGAAAATTACATTCCAGTGTGCAAAATAGCTGATTCCTCCTGGATCATTCTGAAAGATAAACACAAGTAACAGACCAGCATTTATTCCATACTTCTTGTGTTTAAGCAATGCTGCGATCCAACATTATTCAATTCTACAAAGAACTGCTGCACTTGTTGTCAATGGCCTCTGTCCTAAAACACCAATAGCTTTAAACACGTTCAGTCTCGAGAATCACAGCACTTAAATTTAAATAAAAAAGATTTTGATTGATTGCCACTTCATAATGGTCACATTTAGGCGATGTTGAATCTCCGCATCAATGTCTGCCTTTGTTGACAAGAGGCTCCCGAGGTATGGGAAGTGGTCCACGTTGTCGAGGGCCGCGACGTGAATCTTGATGACTGGGGGACAGTGCTGTGTGGCGAGGACAGGCTGGTGGAGGACCTTTGTCTTACGGGTGTTAAGCATGAGGCCCATGCTTTCATATGCCTCGGTGAATACATTAACTATCTCCTGGAGTTCAGCCTCAGAATGTGCGCAGACGCAGGCGTCATCCGTGTACTGCAGTTCAGCGACAGAGGTTTGGGTAATCTTGAACCTGGCCTGGAGGCAGCATAGGTTAAACAGCTTCCCACTGGTTCTGTAGTTTAGTTCCACTTCAGCGGGGAGCTTGTCGACAGTGAGGTGGAGCATGGCAGCGAGGAAGATTGAGAAAAGGGTTGGAGCGATGACGCAGCCCTGTTTGACCCCGGTCCCGACGTGGATTTGGTCTGTAATGGATCCATTGGTAAGGATCACAGCCTGCATGTCGTCGTGGAGCCGGTGAAGGATGTTGACAAACTTTCGGGGGCATCCAAAATGGAGGAGGTTGCTCCACAAGCCCTCACGGTCGACAGTGTCAAAGGCCTTTGTAAGATCGAAAAAGGCCATGTCTAAGGGCTGGCGCTGCTCCCTGCATTTTTCCTGCAGTTGTCGTGCTGCAAAGATCGTAGTTCCCCATAGGGGACAAAATCCACACCGTGACTCCGGGAGGAGCTCCTCGGCCACGGGGAGAAGACGGTTGAGGAGAACTCTAGCGACAACCTTCCCAGTGGTTGATAGCACGCCTGAGGAAAAGAGTGTTTGAAGACCAGGCCCTCAAACCTACCACCAAGCTCATGGTCTATGGGGCTGTAGTAATACCCGCCCTCCTGAATGGATCAGAGGCATGGACGATGTACAGAAGACACATCAAGTCGCTGGAGATATATCACCAATGATGTCTCCGCAAGATCCTGCAAATCCTGGGAGGACAGACGCACCAACATCAGTGTCCTCGCCCAGGCTAAGATCCCCAGCATTTGAAGCACTAAACACTCTCGATCAGCTTCACTGGGCAGGCCACTTAGTTCGCATGCCAGACACGAGACTCCCTAAGCAATTGCTCCGCGGAGCTCCTTCACGGCAAACGAGCCAAAGGTGGGCAGTGGAAACTTTACAAGGACACCCTCAAAGCCTCTCTGGTGAAGTGCGACATCACCACTGACACCTGGGAGACCCTGGCTGAAGACCGCCCTGGGTGGAGAAAGTACATCCGGGAGGGCGTTGAGCTCCTCGAATCTGAATGTTGCGAGCGTGAAGAGGTCAGGCGCAGGCAGCAGAAGGAGCGTGTGGTAAATCAGTGCCACCCCCCACTTCCCCCGACGAATATCTGTCCCACCTGTGACAGGGTCTGTGGCTCTCGTGTTGGACTGTCCAGCCACCAAAGAACTCACTTTAGGAGTGGAAGCAAGTCTTCCTTGATTTCGAGGGACTGCCTATGATGATGATGAATGGTCACATTTATATGTTTTTTCCTGTATAGTTTTTGAATGCACAAGAGAAGGCCAAGAAACCATCCAGCACCAAGTATGGTAGAATAGTGGAACACGAGTTCAAATCCCACCATGGCTGTTTGAGAATTAGAATTCAACTTAAAAATACATTTGGAAATAAACAGCTGGTATCAGTAAAAAGTGATTATGAAGCTGTTGGGACTGTCCTAAAGTCCCCACTGGTTCACTAATGCCCTTTAGCGACATTACCTGGTCTCATCATCATCATAGGCAGTCCCTCGGAATCGAGGAGAACTTGCTTCCACTCCCAAAGTGAGTTCTTTGATGGCTGAACAGTCCGATACGAGAGCCACGGACCCTGTTACAGGTGGGACAGACATTCATCGAGGGAAGGGGTCGGTGGGGCTGGTTTGCCGCACGCTCCTTCTGCTGCCTGCGCTTGACCTCTTCATGCTCTTTGCATTGAGACTCGAAGAGCTCAACGCCCTCCCAGATATACTTTCTCCACCTCGGGCGGTCTTCGGTCAGGGTCTCCCAGGTGTCAGTGGTGATGTCGCTCTTTACCAGGGAGGCTTTGGGGGTGTCCTTATAACGTTTCCGCTGTCCTCCTTTGACTCGTTTACCATGAAGGAGCTCCACATAAAGCATTTGCTTAGGGAGTCATGTATCTGGCATGCGAACTATGTGGCCTGCCCAGCGAAGCTGATCAAGTGTGGTTAGTGCTTCAATACTGGGGATGGTAGCCTGGTCGAGGACACTGATGTTGGTGCGCCTGTCCTCCCAGGGATTTGCAGGATCTTGCGGAGACATCGTTGGTGATATATCTCCAGCGACTTGAGGTGCCTTCGATACATCGTCCACGCCTCAGATCCATACAAGAGGGCGAGTATTACTACAGCCCTGTAGACCATGAGTTTGGTGGTAGATTTGAGGGCCTGGTCTTCAAACACTCTTTTCCTCAGACGGCCGAAGGCTGCACTGGCGCACTGGAGACGATGTTGAATCCTCGCATCAATGTCTGTCTTTGTTGATAAGAGGATCCCGAGATATGGGAAATGGTCCACGTTGTCCAGGGCCGCGCCGTGGATCTTGATAATTGGACGGCAGTGCTGAGCGGCGGTGACAGGCTGGTGGAGGACCTTTGTCTGGCCTATATGTGACTCCAGTCCCACACCAATGTGGTTGACAACTGCCCTCTGAAGTGGCCTAGCAAGCCACTCAGTTGTAACGAACCCAGGGTATCGAGATATGGGCAATAAATGACGGCCTTGCCAGCAATGCCCATATCCCGAGAATAAATAATAACACAAATAAATGAATCAAAGAACTCAATGTAGATTCTAAAGATTCCTGCTTTTAATTTAATCTGACGGGAACCTTTCTGGATATGCAGTGTTTTCCTTTTCAGAGACAGAATGGTAATTCAATTCATTATGATGTTTCTGAAAAAGCTTCAGCAAATGCTGCTGCAGCTATCATTTGAGGGGAAATAACTCCATTATGATACAAATGCAACATTAAAAATTAAATTCACCCTTTCTCTTCATATGAGGTACACCTTGTTGGCAACCAAGTTTAATAGTTTGCTTCCAGAACTATGTCCTATAACCATTTAAATCCATTTAGAATGGCAGGTTAATAATTCCCTTTCCCAAAAAATCAACATTTAATGAATTACTGCTATTCTTGATAAATACCTCATTAATTAGAATCGCATTTCTGTTAAATTCTAAACGCTTTTCTCCAATTACTTTCAGATGATTACTCTCTTGGATATATTGACACCATCCCAAATGGCTTCAACATCTCACCAACACAAAACAGCTTCTGAGCTGCCCTAACTACAAAGTCATTTTCACAAATTAAAATGTGATAAAGTACTGACGTGTTCTGTGCTTTTATCAGTTACAATGTTACGCAACTTAAGAGGTCAAAGCTACACGGAAAATGAATCTTCTCATTCCTTTCACTTATAAAGTTGCCTCACAATTATCCATAGCATGAATCATCTTGTCGCTGAGTAATAGGCTGACAGCTCTCAGCATTTCAAAACATGAGCTATTTGATATATGCACAGAAGCAGCGATGGGATTTTTATGTGCAAACCAAATGTACTCTGACTCACTTGGCTTTCCACAAAAAAACCTGGTCACGTTACCAAGAAAACAGTTGATTTTGGGACGGCTTAAATTGTCCCATAATGTATCATGGATCACCTTTTCTGCTCATTCCCTGAAAGATTGCATATGTGCAGAAGACAGGTTGCATTACAGGGCAACTTAAGCTGATTCCGAATCAGGTGTTTTTCAGACTCCAAAGAAACACCACAGATGGGGGGGGGGGCTAGAAATTATGATGTCTGCACAAAACAGTGAATGGTTGGTAACTATGACTATCAGGAACGCATTCCAAAAGTGGATCACTCTGTGTGAACAAGAACTTCCTCATAATTGTCCTCAATTTGTCTTTTATGAATTTGAACCTGTGTCCCCTTACCCTACTCTTGCAATTCACTTCAAAATAATTTTCTGCATTAACTTTTTCCATACTGTGAACTATCTTGTATGCTTCTATATGATCACCTCTGGGACGTGTTGAAGGCTGAAAAGCCCATGTTTCTCCAATCTTTCCTCATAACTCAGACTTCTGTCACTAGGGACCAGTCTCATGACTCTTCTCCGTACTGCCTCCAATCCTTCAACATCTCCCTTGTGTTTTGGTGCCTAGAGCTGGACACAGTACTCGAGGTGTGGTCGGAACAGAGCACTATACAGGTTGATCATGACTTTCCCTGACTTGTATTATCTTGATTTGGCTAAGTCGATTGCTGCTCTGCATTTGCTGCATCTGTTGAGTCTATTAAGATTGCTAGGTCTTTCTTAATTTAATCCTTTAATTATTTCAGCACCGTTCTTGGAGTGCGTTCCTTTCTGTGTGTAATGCGTTGCACTGTCTGCATTAATTGTCATCTGCAACTGTTCTGTCCATTTATATATTTTGTCAACCGTTGTAATTTCTGAGTTGCCTCCTTTGATTCTACTGTTCTTCCTATTTTGATATCATCCTCAAATTTAACCAATTCGCATTGAATCCAAATCATTGATGTAAATTGGAAATAGTAGGGGTCCTGTTGCTGATCCCTGGAGTATGCTGTTTAGTATTTCTCTCCATCCTGAATAAGTGCTAGTTGTTTTCTACCCGTCAACCAATTTCTTATCCATTTCCAAGATTTATCCTGATTCCCCACATGCTTCAAGCTTAACTAATAGCCTTTCATGTGGAAATTTATCAAATGTCTTTTGGAAGTTCAAGTGCAACATGTTGTCGAATTTACTTGGGATGCCACCCTTCCCCAGTTCAATCAAAAATGTTGTTACTTTCAAATTGAATCAAGTTTACAATCATTTTAATAAACAGTTCAATTGGAGAGAGCCTGCAAGCCCCCATCCTGGGGAGAGTTTCAATGCCACTGGTGTCGGGGCATTTATGCAGCACAAATTAAGTCACTTCACTGACCTGTATGTCCCATGATTCAGTGCTCCGATCGTCAGTTGTTGCAGCAGAAACATGGCTGCCTATAACGGCAATCATTTATGTTGCTATTGACAGTGCCATTGTTGTCAGAAGTGTAAGCTAAGGCTGCTTCTTTTGGTGATACTCTGCCTCTAGCAGCAGTAATGTTACCTTGCCTACCTTGCTTCTAATATCAGTGTCAAAGCAACAATAAAGTTAGTGCTGAGTGGGTGGCTTTGGAGGCCACATTTCTAACAGTCAGGAAGTGAGCAAAACATTAATCATGTCTCTTGAGCCATTGTGGTTTTGTTTTTATCATGAAGCAACAACTCAGAAAAGGCCAACCAAGACAAAGTCACGAGCAGCTCCTATCAACAACCTCTGAAGAAACATGACTTTACAGGCCTACTGTATGGCACGCCTGGCCCCAAAGGACTAAAACCTCCTTACTACCCTGTGAGCCAAAATGTTTGAGCAGTTATTTAAAAATAACAAAGAATGTCTTCAGCGGGCCCCATGTCGGAGTTGAGGCAAATCACTGGCTATTGGTGAGCAGGAGTGATTAAGCAACTGTTCTCTTTTTTCAATTCAGTGACTAGTCAGAAACTATGCCTCGCCGCAGTGCAACAGTTGTACAAGCTATCACGGATTTTGTTGGCAAATTTACTTTGAGGTTTGTTTATGCACTAAGTGGGGCATAAAGCCCACTCGGAGGCAGGTGGGTGTGAGACATCTTGTTCTGTGACTGCGGTGATTGATTTTGTTGCTAGCAGCTTTGGAATGGTGACGTTGGCTGACTTATTCTGTATGTCCTGATTCTCAGGGGAAGTGCTGTACCTCCACCTGCTAGCTTCCCAGGTGACCCTAACCAAGTTCAAGAAATCACATGCTTAGATCTCAGATCTTGCCACACAGAGTATCTGCACATTAACCTGTTCCGCTCCTGTGCTCTTCTCTGATGCTTTGCACTTTTTATTCAACAGGTGGCAGCAAATCTCTGATCTGAATTCTATGGATTTATGAAATACAATCGTAAACAAACCTTAAATAATATCTCATTGAATAAAGCTTCACTGCAATTTATTATATTAATTCCTTTTCAGTGATTTGAATTGTTGCATCTCATATTTTAAATAAATGCTCGTTAGACAGTGAGTTTCCTGATATTCCCATTTCAGAGCAATCAGCCGCACAGTAATAACACTCCTTATTAGTTGTTAGCTTTGGCTCAGCGGTAACACTATTGCCTCTTAGCCAGCAAGTCCTGGGTTCAAGTCCTATCCCAGAGACTTGAGCATATAATCCAGGCGAACATTTATGCGCAGTACTGAGAATGCTACACTGTTGGATATGTCGTCTTTCGGATGAGATGTTAATCTGAGGCCCCGTCAACCCTCTCAGATGGACGAAAAGGTCCCTATTTCGAAGAAGACCAGGGGAATTCATACAACAAATCCATGGACTCTATCAGATACTTTCCCTTAGTGCTCAGTGTATAAACTGCCCTTATGACTATCGGTAAGCAATTCAAATCCTAACCTCACCTGACATCCACACGTGTACATGAGCCACTAGGTACAGCTATTGGGGTCAATAGGAATAGCTATCAGGAGCAACATACACAGCTAATATTTTCCCTCCTCCCTCTCCCAATGAAGTACTGCAGCCTGTTTGAGGGGGTGGGATAATCTGTTGTGGAAATATTTCTGGGTGAAAAGAGAAAAGGAAATTCTATTTTAACGACACTGATTATAGTAACACCTGCAACGACAGGGCAGTGTGATGGAAATCAAAGCCCTGGAATCAGTTAAGAAACAATTAGATACAGCAATGGGGAGTGTAGGGTTGTTCTGGATGGATGAATTCAAATAGGCTGACTGGTTTTCCTCAAGCATAGAATCAGGTCTTTCAACCCAACTGGTCTATATGCCGGTGTTTATACTCCACACGAACCTCCTTCCAATCTGATTACCTCTTCCAACCCTACCCACCCTCCCCGTCCCCTCTTTTCCCTTCTCCTTCGTGTATGCATCAAACTGCCTCTTAAATGAATCAATGCAATCTACTTCAACCACTCTGTGTGACAGCGAGTTCCACATTTGTACCACTCTGTGTAAAGAAATGACTCCTATATTCTTTATTTGATCTGTTTGTGTCTTATCTTATATTTATAGCCACTTGTCCTGGTCTCATCCACGAATGAAAAAAGTTTCTCCACATTCAACCTATCGAACCCCTTCATAATTTCAAAGACCTCGATCAGGTCTTCTCTTAGTCTTCACCTTTACAGAGAAAAGATTCCCAGTCTGCTCAATATTTCCTGATGATTGCGTCCTCTGAATTCTGGTGATTTTGTGAGAAATTCTAACTGCTTTTAAATATCAAACTGTTGCACATTGGCTCAGTGGCAACATTCTCACCTCCAAGGTGTGGGCTCAGGTACCACTGCAGGATTTAAGCCCATAATCTCGACTGGGCGTTGTGCATTGTCAGAGGTGCCGTCATGTGGATGTTAAACTGAAGCCCCATCTACATTGTTCAGGTAGTTGTAAAGGATCCCATGCATTATTTTTAAGAGGAACAGAGGAGTTCTCTCAGTATCCTGGTCAACATTCATCCTTCAACTGTCACCAGCAAAGCAGATCCACCAGTCATTCATCTCATAGCGGTTTGTAAGAGCTGGTGGCCCTTGTTGTCTGCATAACAGAAGTGACTACACTTCCAAAGTAATTATCTGGCCATGAGGGACTTTGGGTTATCCTGAGGACGTGAAAGGCACCAAAATTCTGAATGCCTTCATAGTTTGAATTATTTTTAAATACTTTTTAAATTATTGACCAGAATGGCTTCTAGCCTTTTATACTTAGCAAACCCCTTTTTAAAAAAAAAAACAGTGCGTCAAACCCACTGGTTGGTGACTGGCCAATTCCCTCCAAAATTAGATATTAAGTTAAATGTCACAACAAGCTTGATGCTGTATTCCTCTGATATGGTAATACCTGTATGTTGTCAGTCTGCATTCTTTAAAGTCTTAACATCAAATATCACTCGGGTGTTACCACTGATCGCTCAATTTGTGAATCAGTAAACATGATGAGGAAGGCCACAAGCTTGATTCCTAGTCTGTAGTGAGTCTACCACAAGTGGTTCGGTGGGGGTACTGCGAGTGTCTCAGTGGCCCTGGGCTAAGGAGAGCAAAAAAAGACAGATTTCTCCATTCTGATCTCTTGCTGGAAGCGCACATGTAAATATCTGCTTTAGCACAGTGCTGATGTACCCCATGGTCAAATAGCCTGTCAACACTTACTGTCCAGGAAGATATCATCGGTCAGCCAGCACCTATAGAACTCTGCTCCAGTATGAGTACAAGTATTGAGGGGAAGAGGGCAGGCAACAGATTTAAAAAGAAAACTTTCAGAGTAACTCTGAAATGGATTTGGACACATTCCAGACACTGGGCCTATACTGCTGCTAATCCAAAGGGATTTCCCAGGATAAAGAACAATAACAGGATCCTGAAAATGACATTGAGGGTTAGAGAGCAATATTTTAAACCACAGACCTATTTCCATAAATACAATCTGCTCTTTTATGAGATATTGAATGCTGTAACCAGGCAAATGTTCAGATGGGGTGGGAGACTGTGTACTTCCATATATCATTTTATTAAATGGTATATTTTTGTAATAATGAGCCCTTTTAAAATCTAATTCTAATTAACAACACGTTGGCATAACTTGTATATGTAATATCAGTATACATGGTACAGTGAATTTTGTGGCTTGTCTGAGACTGTGGATAACCTGGGGACCGATTCCAGGTGGTGGGATTGGCTTTATGGTGAACCACTGTGGCAGTGGTTGGTGGGTTTTGGCTGTGCTACCAGCATTGTTGTGCCGATTGGGTGGGGCGGAACATGACACAGATGCTTGCCATGCAACCAGAGTGGGGGCTGGTGTTGATGTGCCGAACAACCAACCTCTGGCAGATGGAAAAAATGGGGACCAGATTTTGAAGAATTGCTGCTGATTCAGGATCAGGAAATAGGTAATTATCCCAAACTCACTCTTTAAAAAGAAAATATATATATATCAAATCTCTTTTTACCCCAGTTTCTAAGGGCCACGAAACAAGTGCTATTTCACCTTTCTTTGCATTAGTAGTGCTCAGTGTCTCTAGCCCCTCCCAGTAACTGCACACATACTTTCATCACTCCCAGTAACTGCACACATACTTTCATCACTCCCAGTAACTGCACATACTCATCACTCCCAGTAACTGCACACACACTCATCACTCCCAGTAACTGCACACTCTCATCACTCCCAGTAACTGCACACACTCTCATCTCTCCCAGTCACTGCACACACTCTCATCACTCCCAGTAACTGCACATACTCATCACTCCCAGTAACTGCACACACTCATCACTCCCAGTAACTGCACACACTTTCATCACTCCCAGTCACTGCACACACTCTCATCACTCCCAGTCACTGCACACACTCTCATCACTCCCAGTAATTGCACACATGCTCTCATCTCTCGGAGTAACTGCACACACTTTCATCACTTCCAGGAACTGCACACACTCCAATCCCTCCCAGTAACTGCATATTTATGATTAACTCCATAATCATGGAACTGAGTGAATTAATAACGTACATTACATTACCATGAGGTAATAAAGTAAATTCATGAATCCCATAGTCCCAGCAGGAAGCAGAGGGGTGAAGATAGGACTACCACACTAGTGTCAATTCTATGACCGTGCTCCTTTTGAGTGTGGCTTGTAGAACAGTGTGTCAATTCACTGATCTCGCTATTGTGAGAGTAGGATCAGTGACATTGCCTTATTGTTTTATATTTCCTGCCTGTTTTTTTTTAATTAAATTTTTTGTTATTTTTCTCCCATTTCCTGGCAGCGCTGACTCATACATCAGTGGATTTCCAGCACACTGCAGTATTATTCAAGTGGGCATCCTGTGTGAACCTAGACAATTAATGTTGGTTGCCTATTCAAATGTACAGAGCATTACAGCCGAATCAGATACCGTCCTCACCTGAAGTCACCATGTGCACTTACCAGGAGGCATCACTGGATACAAACAGGGATACAAACTCTGGCTCACTTTTCCCTGGCCTAGCCTAAAGAAAAACAAAAGGCTTGCATTTATAAAGTGCCTTTCACAACCTCAGGGAAAGCGCTTTACAGGCAATGAAGTACTTTAGAAGTGTAGTCACTGTTGTAATATAGGAAACACAGCAAGCTCCCACAAACAGCAATATGATAGTGACCAGATAATCTGTTTTTGTGGCGTGGTTGAGGGATAAATGTTGGCCGGGACACTGGGGAGAGCTCACTGCTTCTCTTCGAATAGTGCCATTGGCTCTTTTATGGCTACCATTGATTTAACGTTTCATCCAAAAGACGGCACCTCTGTCAGAGCTGCACTCCCTCAGTACTGCACTGAAGTGTCAGCCTAGATTATCTGCTCAAGTCTCTGGAGTGGGTCTTAAACTCACAACTGTCTGACTCAGACGAGAGTGCTACCACAGAGCCACAGCTGACATAGCCTAGGCTCATTGAAACTAACTGGGGTGCCCCTACAGCTGCCCTCTCTGTGATCAGCACACACCATGGATTGAGCCTGAAACCTTCTCATACATGTTGCTCAGAATCACACCGAGCGGTGCATTTTACCCACTTTATCGTTGAGAATTCGTTTATTTGTTTTTGACATTTTCCTCTCTTCCCTTCCTCCTCTCCTAAAGGTTCGGACCCCATGCAAGAGTACAGTAAGGAAGGAAATATCAAAAATGAGGGTAAAGTCACCAATCCAATGCGCACAAAATGGGGTCCAGATGATAGTTAGCAACCTTGGCTCAGTGATAAAAGTCTTGGCACAAAATCAGTAGGTTTTGGGTTCAAGACGCACTCCAGACAAGTGAGCACAAAATCTAGGCTGACACTTCAGTGTAGTATATTTGTCCTCTCAGGTAGATCCGAAAGATTGCACAGCACTATTTGAAGCAGAATAGGGGTCTTCCAGTGTCCTCGCCAGCCTTTATCCCTCAACCAACACCACAAAAACAGCTTATCTGCTTAATGATTCTGTTGGTGTTTGTAGAATCCTTGCTGTGTGCAAATTGGCTGCTGTGTTTCTCTGCATTATATCTGACTACACTTCAAAAAGTACTTCATGTGGCTGTGCTTTGGATTGTCCTGAGGTTATGAAAGGTTCTATATAAATGCAATTTCTTTCTTTACAGCTACTTGTGTGCCAGTAACCTTCTGGTACCTTGTATAAGTGGCTATTATTGAGATGTTCTCCTTTCTAGTTTTGGCAAGCTATTTGAGCAGAAGGGGCATTATAGCCAATTGTAATCCTTTCCTTGCTTGATGTCCACACAAACACCTTCCCAGCAGGGGTCACTAGATACCGCAGAAATTCCAGGCAATTTGGTGGTGCGCAGTGGTGCTGACGCTGTGGCTGTGGTCAGCACAGACCAGGGATCGTAATTGGGACCTTCCTGGTCTCTAACTCACTGGATAAACTCACTAAGCCACTGGAGAAGCCCTGAACTCTCCCAATTTATAACAATTTCCCATAAAAATGTTCTCTGGATATGGGCGACACTAGCAAGGCTTCACTTATTAGCCATCACTTGCTGCCTTGAAAAGGTGGTAGTGGGTCTTCTTACATAATGATTGTTTTTACAACATGATGTGAATTAGAGTCATATGTAAATCAGACTGGGTAGAAGAGGGTGGTGCCCTTCTCAGAAGGACATTAGGGTGAGTAAGATTCTATGGTGAATGTCCTCGCACATTTGTAAATATGAGACCTTCTCAGACTCGTCTTTAGCAAGACAACCAAGGCTGCCATGTGTGTCATGAACAGGAATGGGACATTTTGCCTGTAAGGCTCCAAATTCCAAACACATCATGGTTAACTTTTTAAAAACAAATTTCACTTAAGGCTCTGTGATAAATACCAGTAAGCAGCATTAAATATTCATGGTGGGTGGGGAGGGCCATTGCGCTCAACTATTAAATTTATTTTCATAATCGACTTATCAAGATGACCTTTCATTTTGGAGGGAGCTGAGAGACAAGATATCTGACATAACAAATAGCCAAAGCACTGTCAATCTTGTAATAGTCTCCATATTATGATTTTTTAAAAACAATTAATAAAAATATTATATTAACATAAAAATAATAATTGACTGAAAAAGTAGCATTTCTATAGCTCCTTACCATGTCCCTGAAACCGCAGTACTTCACATACAACAAATTACTTTTAAAAGCAGTTATGTGGGAAAATCATTTTGTGCACAGTGAGATCCCACAGAGATCAATGGGGTGAATGACCAGTCAATCTGTTTTGGGGGTATTGGTTGAGGGAGGAATGTTGGGCAGGACACCAGGAGAATTCCCAACATCTCTTCATATTATACATTCACTCCACTCACTCCAACAGGCAATTGAATTGTGCCATTTACAGGACAGCACCAAGGATTTCACTAAGTGAAGTTTCAGCTTCGAAATAGGGTTTACATGCAAGTAAATAAGGCCCCTGTAATCTCCCTGTGGGAATAATCTTTAAGTCTCTCTGCTGTCCGTGACTTATTACCTACTCCAGTGGCGGGAACACATCCGGCTTGGACTCTGTGCCTTGTTTATTTTCAGACGAACGGTCATAATAGCAACAAGCTGTCAGTCATGCAACAAAAAAATAAATTAAAAATAACGCCTGGCAGGTTGCGGAGATCCGAGGACGAGAGCTTCTGAATGCAGGCGGTGACACACATGTGCTGATGCCATGCCCCCTTTAAGATGCTGTCTGACTCACTTCTACTTCCTGGTTGCGTCGAAGTTTGAGTCTTAATGTAACATCAGAGATACAGAGTGGAATCGTGGCAACTTCTCGTCCCCTCAGCACTGCCACTCGCTGACAGCTTCTCTCCGAGGGACTCTCCTCCTACAGCCGGCTCCCTCTGCGGTGTGAGGGCACTCGGGACCATGGCGACTATAACGTGCAGGGTGCAGTATCTGGACGACGTGGACCCGTTCATTTGCACCAACTTCCCCGAGCCCAGGAGACCGCCGACTTATAACTTTTACGAAACGATCCCTTTAATAGCCCAAGTGGCGGGAGTTCACAAGCTGCTGGACTCCCCGCTGAAGGTAAGTCTTCGCAGCGACTTCACCATTGCCCGTGGCGAGAGACCATCTCCTGATTGATGCTACTGTTTTTTTTAAACATTTAATTTAAACACTTCGGAAATGTATTTTTTTTAAATTACAGCCCCTCCCCAGCTAAGGTTGTACAGCGAAGCTACTCTCCTTTCTCACAGGTGTGCTGGTCTGGGGGAGGGGGGGGTGTAATTCCAGCCTCAGGGGGACAACTTTCACTGTCAATCAGAGAACAAACAACAAAGCCTTATATCCTCAAACAATCCGAAGAATGCGTCATCCGACTTGAATTTCATAAGTGACTTGCTCTCATTAGACACAGGAGTGGCCCCAGTGTCCAGAAACACTTGCAGCATTAAGGGGACCTTGTCCTCCTGCTCAGGCATTTTAAATGGTTCCCACACACAGGAATGTGCAATTATCATTTCAAAGGTGCCAGCAGACAGCATCTTTGAAACTATTCAAAGGGTATTCTGGCTACAGTGGTGAACCTTAAATCTAATACATTCTCTCCCATGGGCCTTGTTGGAATGTATGTCTTTGTTGAGTCTTTGGAGGATTTTTTTTCCTCCAAGATGAATGCAGAACCTTTTAAAACGTATTAACTTCGGTACGTTGGAATCAAATGGTCCCCCTGTAGTGATAGTTGGAATTGTCTCCCTGTGACATCACGTGAACTTTCTGGTAATAATTAGTGTTAAGTCCTGACTCTAATGTACGTACTTACACGAGACACATGCTGAAATCAAGGTCACTCAGGACCTGCACCTTTAATTCCAGCTCTCCAGTGCTGCACTTGCCTGAGACCTCCCTTTATATACCTCAGTGGGACAGGTGTGGAGTGTCTTCTGCAAGTGCACCCCTGGTGGTAAGGTATGCTTATTGTTACAGGTCATATCCAGTTACAGTCATGTATAGCATAGTAAGATACAGTTATATACAGTAATGTGAGATACATGACAATTAGTACTTAAGATCCTGTGCAGTGATTTACTTCTTTCAATTTAGTATATTGTATTCACTGCTCACGATGTGGTCTCCTCTACATTGGGGAGACCAAGCGTAGACTGGGTGACCACTTTGCGGAACACCTCCGTTCAGTCCGCAAATCTGACCCTGAGCTTCCAGTCGCCTGTCACTTTTAATTCTCCACTGCATTCCCACTCTGACCTCTCTGCCCTCGGTCTCCTATACTGTTCCAACGAAGCTCAACGCAAGCACAAGGAACAGCACCTCATCTTTCATCTTTCGTTTAGAAACTTTACAGCCTTTTGGACTCAACCCAGAGCCAACCTATCACAGACCTTCCCTTTTGTTCTTTCTTCCCCTCCCCCTTTCAGTGCTTGTTAAGAATCTGTTCTTTTCAAACACTCTCCAGTTCTAACGAAGGGTTGTCGACCCGAAACGTTAACTCTGCTTCCTCTCCACAGATGCTGCCTGACCTGCTGAGATTTCCAGCATTTTCTGCTTTTATTCCAGATTCCAGCATCCGCAGTATTTTACTTTTGTATTAGTGTTTAATTCACTGCCACTTCTCTTCTCGGAATGCCCACCTTGAAGAAGTTCTGCTCCTCCCTCAGAAGGGATTTCCGTTTGTGTCTTTTATCTTGTTCATCTCCTTTGCTTTCTGTTTCCTTTCTCGTGTTTGATCAAGTATCTGCCAAGACTCGCTTTCACAGCCACATCTCTTTCCTCAGTAACTGTCTCTGCCTCAGACATAATCCACGTGGATTCTAATTGAAATTCCACCCTTCATGTTTTGGATCCAACTAGGATTAGTTATCTCCGAGATATTCAACGTTCCTCCAACCACTGCTCTCACCGCATCCTGGGATCCACACTCAATGCTATGCGCCTCCACATGCACACTCTCGACCTCTCTCCAGCAGCACCGACTCACTATCTCTAAGCTGTCCTGATTCCATTTCATCCTTCGCCTCATCCAGCGCTTTAACCAAAAACTTTTCTCCTTCCTTTCAAGTGTCAAGGATCGTAAACTTCAACAACTCTTGAACACCAACGCCCCTCTGGAACCTTCTTCCCCACACTTCCCTCTGATCCCATCCCTTCTTCCAACCTCACCCCCTGCCGTGTTTTCACTATCCCCTCTGACCCCGAATGATCTGTCCTCAGTAAAGGCCTGAGCTTCATCCCCTTTTGCCCCCACCTCAATGAATTTCGAGCTCGGCACGATGCTGAGCTCTCTTTCCACCGCCTTCGCCTCCATGCCCACTTATTCGGCCAGGAGTCTTCTCCCCTCACCCCCCTCCCCCTCCCACCCCTGCACAGCTAACCCTTTCTTCCATTTTCAGAATTCTCGCTCTATCTGGACCTCTCCCTCTGGCCTCTTACCCTCTCTAGATCTCTTCATTGCAAATTGCCGACAGGACATTGGCCATCTCAATTTCTCCCCTCACTCACTCCAACCTACCTCCCTCTGAACTTGCAGCACTCTGCTCGCTCAGATCCAACCCTAACCTTGTCATCAATAAGGGAGGTGCTGTTGTTGTTTGGCAAACAGACCTCTACCTTGCAGAGGCTGATCGCCAATTCTCTGTCACCTCCTCCTACCTCCCTCTGGAGCATGACCCCATTACTGAACATCAAGCCATAATTTACCAGACCGTCACTGACCTCATCGCTGGAGATCTTCCCTCCACAGCCACCAACCTCATAGTTCCCCAACCCCGCACAGCCCGCTTCTACCTCCTTCCCAAGATCCACAAACAGGACTGCCCCGGTAGACCCATCATTTCAGTCTGTTCTTGCCCCACAGAACTTATTTCTTCCTATCTCAACTCTATTTTTTCTCCCCTTGACACGCTCTTCCCACCTACATCCACGACTCCTCCGATGCCCTCCATCACTTCAACAGTTTTCTGGCCCCAACCGTCTCCTTTTCACCATGGATGTCCAATCCCTCTACACTTCCATTCCCTACCAGGATGACCTGAGGGCGCTCCATTTCTTCCTCGAGCAGAGGCCCAACCAATCCCCATCCACCACCACTCTCCTCCACCTGGCTGAACTTGTTCTCACATTGAATAACTTCTCGTTTAATTCCACTCCTTCCAAATTAAAGATGTTGTTATGGGAACCCACATGGGTCCTAGCTATGCCTGTCTTTTCGTGTGATATGTGGAAGATTCTTTGTTCCAGTCCTACTCCGGTCTCCTCCCTCACCTCTTTTTCTGGTACATTGATGACTGCATCGGTGCCGTTTCCTGCTCTCGCCCTGAACTTGAAAATGTCATTCATTTTGCATCCAATTTCCACCCTTCCCTCACCTTCACATGGTCTATCTCCGAACTCTTCCCTTCCCTTCTTCGACTTCTCTGTCTCCATCTCTGGGAATAGGCTTTTGACCAGTATCCACTATAAGCCCACTGACTCCCACAGCTACCTGGACAACACTTCCTCCCACCCCACATCCTGTAAGGACTCCATTCCATTCTCCCAGTTTCTCCGTCTTCGTCGCATCTGCTCTGACGACGCCACCTTTCACACGAGTGCCTCTGACATGTCTTCCTTTTTCAATAGAGGATTCCCCTCCGCCATGGTTAACATTGCCCTTGACCGTGTCTGTTCTATTTCCCGCAGCTCTACTCTCACCCCTTCCCCTCCCTCTCAGAATCATGACAGGGTTTCCCTTGTCCTCACCTTTCACCCCACCAGCTCCATGTTCAGCAGATCATCCTCCACCATTTCCACCACCTCCAGCGTGATCCCACCACCAATCACATCTTCCCCTCCACTCCCCTCTCAGCATTCCGAGGGGACCATTCCCTCTGCGACACCCTGGTCCATTCCACAGTCACCCCCAGCACCTCTCCCCTTCCCACGGCATCTTTCCGTGCAAACGCAGGAGATGCAATACCTTCCCTTTTACCTCCTCCCTTCCCACTATCCAGGGCCCCAAATACTCCTTCCAGATGAAACAGCAATTTATTTGTACTTTCAATTTAGTATACTGCATTCGCTGCTCACGATGTGGTCTCCTCTACATTGGGGAGACCAAGCGTAGATTGGGTGATCACTTTGCGGAACACCTCTGTTCAGTCCGCAAGTCTGACCCTGAGCTTCCAGTTGCCTGTCACTTTAATTCTCCACTCCATTCCCACTCTGACCTTTCTGTCCTCGGTCTCCTACACTGTTCCAGCAAAGCTCAACACAAGCTCGAGGAACAGCACCTCATCTTTTGTTTAGACACTTTACAGCCTTCTGGACTCAACATCAAGTTCAAAAATTTCAGACTGTAACTGCTGCCAATCTTTGGCTCCGCCCCCTCCGCCCCCCCCCCCCCCCCCCGCCACCGCCCTCAGAGCCTGATTTTTTCCTTCTTTTTCTCTCCTTGTTTCTAATAGCAGTTGGTCATAATCCCACAATTCACATCCTTTCTTGACTAATGTTTTTCTAACTCCTAGCATTACCATTTGAATTTAGGCCATCATCCCTTTTGTCTCTCTAATCTCTCCCGTCTTCCACCCTATCACAGACCTTCCCATTTGTTCTTTCTTCCCCTCCCCCTTTCAGTGCTCCTTAAGAATCTGTTCTTTTCGAACACTCTCCAGTTCTGACGAAGGGTCATCGACCCGAAACGTTAACTCTGCTTCCTCTCCACAGATGCTGCCTGACCTGCTGATATTTCCAGCATTTTCTGCTTTTATTCTAGATTCCAGCATCTGCAGTATTTTGCTTTTGTTTAAGATCCTGTATTTGTCCTGCCGAAACTAGGGACTAAGATAGTGCATGTGATGGTAGGATTTTGGATTGTACCTACCTCATGTCCGAAACCATGCAGTTTGAGAATTAAAATTTACTTTGATATCAGTAAATGTGACCACGAAGCTGTCGGATTGTCATAAACTCCCAACTGTTCCACTAATGTTCTTTCAGGAAAGAAACTTGCCATCCTTACCTGGTCTGGCCTATAGAGGCTCCAGTCCCACACCAACATCATTGACTCTTAACTGCTCTTAGAAGTGGCCTAGCAAGCTTACTCAATTGTAACAAATTGTTACATGCAATGTTTCAAGGAGAAGGCCCACCGCCACCTTCTTGGGGAAACCAGGGATGGGCAATAAATGGCAGCCTTGCCAGCAATGTTCACATCCTGAGAATGTTTTTTTTTAAGTTAGAGTGCCAGGGCTAGATTGCTTATCACCTCGTGGCCCAGTGCTGATATGCAGAGCAATATGTATAATAATCATATGTTGAACATATGGGCAGCTTGGCACACATTGTAACCTACTGTAACCACACTACCTCGTGGGCAATGTTGCGAAGTGAATGACATTGGTGCAAAGACCATTGCAATCCTGTGCACTCACTCCCATGCTCCTGGCCCTTGCTAGCTCTTGCTCTAAAGCATTATCTCTGATTTTAAAGCACTTTGTTAGGTTTTGTAGCTGATTAGTAGCATTCTCGCCTCTGAGTCAGAAGGTTGTCTGTTCAAGTCTCACTCTAGAGACTCGAGCGCATAGTTTAGGCTGACACTCCAGTGCAGTACTGAGGAAGTGCTGTACTGTTGGAAGTGTCATTTTTCGGATGAGACATTAAACTGAGGCTCCGTCTATACTCTTGGATGAACGTAGAAGATCCAGGGGAGTTCTCCGCAGTGTCAGAGCCAATATTAATTGCTCAACCAACACCTAGAACAGATTATCTGGTCATTGCCCTTTGTGGGACCAGCTGAGTGCAAATTGTCTGCTGCATTTCCTACATTATAACAGTGACTATGCTTAGAAAGTACTTACTTGGCTGTAAAGTCATGAAAGGCGCTGCTTAGAAAGTAGTTAATTGGGTGTAAAGCCCTGCAGTCATGAAAGGCGCTATACAAATGCAAGCGTTTTTCTTTTTTGTTTCTTTGTTTCCTGTCTCTAGGTCTCTATGCACGATATTGCAGGAGCGAGTATTACCTGCTTCCAGGCTTTTTCCAATTTTGTTCAGTAACAAGGAAGTGATTGAGAGTAGCCAAGGTGACTCTCCTCACCCACCCCCAGAGAATGCAGTGCTTTGACTCCTGATATACCTCTTGCCTCCTTGCCCACCGCCCCCCCATGGTCTCTGACTGGTGACTTTCTGTCAATCGTTCTATAATTAGCTCCCGTGTAACATCAGTCTGTTTGTGGATCCATAAACACTGTGTCCTCAAGACTAACTTATAACCTTCGGACAGTACACATCTTGAATGTTGCACTGAAGTGGTTTCTATGTTACACTGATGTAAGATGATCAGTATAACTGGAGTCAGAGACTGCTATAGTTGTGAACATACCCAGAGGAGATGGCCTCAGTTTTGATAACATTGTAACCACTTCAAAGCCACTGCACTGCCTTTAAATTTCTGACGTTAGAAAAGAGCCGACTGTTCACTGGCAGTTGGAGGCCAAGGAGCATGTGTTTAAATGTGCACGCTCACCTCTGTTGTCCCATAACCAGCGACGTGTGCAGAGTGATAGCAGAACTCCACGCTGTCTGCCCCCAGTACTGTACCAAACTTGCATTTGCAATTAAGTGCTTCAACCAAACTTTTCTGGAAAGCAAATGTCTACAAATCTATCCACAAGATGACCCCCCTTGTTAAATTTAATTGTACCATGCTATAATTTCACCAAGTTTATTATTTTTTCCCACCCTCCTCATTAGTCTCTAATAGGTGTACTATTAACTGAGGATCCGATAGCAATGACTTGACTAGGTCTTTGGAAATTCTTTGCAGTTCTCTTGACGGCTCGTGTGCTATTGAATTACCCAGGCCAGAAAGGTCTCGGCTTCATTCCCTGGTCTGTGCTGAATTAGTCAATGCCAGTGGGAGCAATATGATTGGGCTAAGGAGGGGAAAACCTAGCCGTCTTCCTGCCCTTGGTCTCGATCCAGTGATTTTCCTGGATCTGTGCGTGTTTAGATTAATGGGGTGAAAAATATAACTGTTGGTGCTGTCATTTGTGGAAGGATCTCTGAAGTGATGCAAGTGATGGTTACTGAGAACTGGAATCAAGCCAGTCAGGTGATGGAACAGATCTAAACTCAGTCTTTCTAAAATATACACTCCACTAAGTCAATCAGTTCATAAACTTGAATCGAAGTTTACAGTTAAATTCTGAAGTTTATTTTAACATTATTCATTTAATAAATATTCAGCTGAGTTAGGCATTGTGTTACTCCTCTTGTTTACAGCATCATTTCAGTTAACTGGATGTTTTCCTTTTCAATAATAAAGATGAGATTAACTGTAGATCCAATGCACTTTGTATTGTTACTGTTGATATTGATATGCTAAGTGAACCAGTGACAAATCAGCTATACAAATTTACACCTATCCCAGTATGTTTGATAGTTCAATATGTTCTATTATGGCAATATGTTTCTGTGACGTATATCACCTTAAATTCCGCGCAGTACTATTATTGCCACGTGTAACTAACTGCTCCACCCTGGTGATTTATATAAACAAAACATATAGAATTGATGGGCCGGTAAAGACCAGCTGGCTCATCAAGCCTGCCCCACACTCATAGCTAGAACATCATGGCTAAACATTTCCTGCCATCTCCTCCTCGCCCCCCTCCCCCCCCCCCCCCACCACCCCCAAACATAAGAACATAAGAAACATAAGAAATAGCTGCAGGAGTAGGCCAATTGGCCTCTCGAACCTGCTCTGCCATTCACTGAGATCATGGTTGATCGACGTCAACTCCACTTGCTTGCACTATTCCCATATCCTTTGATTTCCTTAAATTCCAAAAAGGTATTGATCTCTGTCTTGAATATACTCAAAGACTGAGCTTCCACAGCCCTCTAGGGTAGAGAATTCCAAAGATTCACCACCCTCTGAGTGGACATTTCTCCTCATCTCAATCTAAATGGCTGACCCCTTATTCTGAGACTGTGACCCTGGTTCTAGACTCCCCACCCAGGGGAAACATCCTCCCTGCATCTACCCTGTCAAACTCTGTATGTTTCAGTGAGATCACCTCTCATTCTTCTAAACTTTAGAGAATATAGGCCTAGTCTACTCAATCCCCCCATCCCAGGAATCAGTCTGTTGAACCTTCGTTGCACTCCCTCTATGGCAAGTATATCCTCCCTTGGGTAAGGAGACCAAAATTGTACACAATACTCCAGGTGTGGTCTCACCAGTGTCCTATATATCAGCCATGTAATCTCTTGGGAGAGGCAAAAAAAACCAGAGCCAATAAGGGAAAAAATACTCTCGCAAATTCCTCTCCGACCCCTTCGGGCAATGGAAACCAGTCCAAGAGATCACAGGGACCAAATGTTCTCCATAAAGACACTGACCTTCTGTAAATCAGAATGCTCTCTCCAAAATGCAACCCATGTTGTATAGTTGAACAGCTGAGCATTTTTTAGGTTAAGTGGACACAGTGTAAACATTTTGTGCATCCACTGTTGTACTTTACAGACATAAAAGTGACATCACCAATTTTAATCTACCATCTTGGATTGAAAGGAGGCTGCCTGTAGCTTGTGAGGGAGGCCCATTCCCATATTGCACGTGTGTTCTCTGTTAAGAGCTGGGTTAGACTGTTCAACTCTTGCAACTGAATTGGGTCGTAGGTGATTGACTTTGAGAGGAAAAGAAGAAAAGCAACAAAAACAAATCCATTTATTTTAAAAGTAATTTTAAGAACATAAGAACATTAGAATTAGGAGCATGAGTAGACCATAAGGCCCCTCAAGCCTGCTCCTCCATTCAATGACATTCAACCCCAGCTCCACTTTCCCTGCCCATTCCCCAAAACCCTAGGGTCCAAAAATCTATCGCTCTCAGCCTTGGATATACTCAATGACTCAGCATCCACAGCCTTCTGGGGCAGAGAATTCCAAAGGTTTACAACCCTCTGAGTGAAGAAATTCCTTCTCATTTCAGTATTAAAAGGATGACCCCTTTATCCTGAGACTGTGACCTCTAGTTCGGGCACGAATATTAAAACACCTCCCTATCTTAAAATGATGGAAATGAAACAATCCAAGCAAGCATCAAAGATTCTCACCAAGTATATTTTACAGCCTTTGCCTTTTGAGATTCTTTTCTCTCGTTGCTGGATGTGGTCAAATAAAAATAAAGAAAAAAAAAGCGGAATAATCCGCTGTGGTTTGGGCAGTTCAAGGCACTGTAACATCCTTGTAATCTTTTTTTAAAAGAGCATTGCTGCCTAATCTCTAAAAATAACTGTCATAGTGATTGAAACGCTAATGTACAGCACTACTGCACTTTGGTATTCTTGGTAATGCTTTGCCAAGTTAGTATGATGATTATGCCCAAGTTTCACAACAGGAAGAGAATCTTTTATCAATGACTGAAATACAGAAGAGCAAGACCATTTGTTTCCCTCCTTCTAGCTAGTAGAACAAAAATGGCAGGATAGATGGTAGCAATTGCAATCCTGCCTAGGATCTTTTCAGGTTGTGTGCTGTGTTGTCTACCAATGCTGAGCAATGTGGCAAGAGTTATTGGTTCTATTTAGGTGTCAGCCGTGGCTCA